>NW_023596921.1:45582062-45659562 GCF_011947565.3 Pollicipes pollicipes | reverse complement strand
TCCCCACTGGATCAATCCGAAGGTAAAATTTTGCTGAAAACGTAATTTTTATAAGGGGGCATGGCCTCGTGGAGGCCCCCATATGTGGCATCATTCCCAATGTCGCTTGCTACTGGTTCGGAATCTGCCGTGCATTCTGCTGCCCTGGCTATTGAGGTCCATCGTTTTTTTCTGCAGTCGAGGAAAGCAAATCTAGCCGTAGGTCGAGTTTAGACGTAAGGCCCCGGCAAGTCCCGGGGGTGGAAGAAATTCCTGTTGTGATTGAACTATCTCATTAGTCTAGGACAGGTGCGTCTGCTTTCCTATCAGCGGCACTTATCCTAACATTTGTTCAAGAGCATTCTACGAGTGAACGTTTTGGTATGTGCATGGTATGGAAAACTGCAGTGATGAAACAGATTTTCGATGATAGGCTGATTACTGATAACGCTACCGTGCATGGACTTAACACACGCCCGGGTGGCCGGCTAGATACCTTTCGCTCGGGTGGGCGGTCAATTTGACCCCTGATATCTCGGGAACTAAGAAAGCTAGATACACCAAATTTATGGAGCATCTTGATCTCTACGTTAGCTCACTTTGGTCAGAGTTTGACCTTCCTAGGTTCTGACCTTCGGGTCAAATGAGGTCAAGCAAAGTCAAATTCCAGGTTGGTCTCCAAAGTGCCCCCAGAACCTAGGCAACTGTTTCTAAGCAAATGTAAGTTTCTGGGCAAAAAAAGAATTAATCGCTAACCTCTTTCAAGAAACTCTGCATACCGGATTCGACAGTTTCCATCACAACTATGATCAAACGTGTCATACAGCACGATTGTTGAGTGTAGCATAGCTCTATGGCAAAGCCATTACTCCGCAATACGCCCCAAACTCCGTCCGCCATCATAGGATGAACCACTCACAAGCTTGAACAGAATATGCTGTTTACCACTGACCACCTCTCCCACCCAGTCTGTACCCGCAGGCTGAAGGGAAAGGCCTCCAAGGGAGAGGTTTTCCGCACCCAATCCACCCATACCCATGGGGATATATATGCCCACACACATGCCTATACACACCGCTACCCATTCCAAATCAATTGTGTCTGTGCATCGCCCACCCGTGAACATTTTTTTAGCGCTCAACATCTAAATTAGCATAGGTAGGACAGGCATGCTCACTCACAAGCTAAAAAGGCTCATCGACTCAAACGGACGCGTCAACCAACCGGCACATCAGGTGCATGTCAAACAGCGGCCAGGGAAGTCTGGATGCATCCCTTGGCAGTGTGTTGAAATAGCGTGCCCCGCGACAACATTATTGACTCCGCCCCACTGAAGTGCGAGACCTCGGCTCATTTACGTCACTGTCCTGACGCGCGTGACTATCACATGACTGCGTCACGTGAACCACCTCCCTGTAAAGAAATATCACTACCTTGATACCTGAAAGAAACGTTACAATAATATTAACTTTTTCTAAATATGGTACAAATATAATGTTTTGTGATGTCGCGGTGATGTGGTGACCGTGTAAATATCGAAATGCTGCAAAACGCTACGACTTCCAGGAACTTCCTTTCCGCCCTGCACGTCAAGATCCTTTAAAATTGTTATTCGCACATCCCGAATATTGTAAGATTTTCTTCGTCGCTAGAAAAACTTTCTCCAGTTACAATTGCCGTTTTTAAGCAAGTTCATGACGGTTGCACTATAGGTGTGGCTGTGACTGTACCTGTCATTATCGTCGCTAACTCTACAATATCATGATTTTACGCTGCATGTAGAGAGGAAACAAAGCAGAGCTGATGGCCACAGGACACATGAAACCTACATTTGTTTGTGATCTTTGCGTTCCATTCCTCTTGTCGTAGAAGCATTGCTGGTAGCAACGGCGCGCACGCACGCACGCACGCACGCACGCACGCACGCACGCACGCATGCATGCGTGCACCCACGGAAGCGCAGAAGCTTAGACACAACTGAACGTCCGAAATCCTCTAAAGAGGGGGATCTAATCCTGTCCGAGGCTGAATATCCAACCGCCACTTAACTGTCAGACTTGTCCAGCACTAGACTTGAGTCCTCGTAATTGAAGCCCCACGCAGCCTGGAGAATACTGGCCTGACCGGGGACGGGGGCGGGGCTAACCCCCGGCACTCACAGAGTCCTGCTCTTCCAGGATTGGCGTGTTAGGGCAAAGTTGTTGCACCCGTTCGGGCGGTGGCACAACGAACGTGCGAAAGCATTGTTGGTATTATATATATATATATATATATATATATATATATATATATATATATATATATATAGAGAGAGAGAGAGAGAGAGAGAGAGAGAGAGAGAGAGAGAGAGAGAGAGAGAGAGAGAGAGAGAGAGAGAGAGAGAGAGAGAGAGAGAGAGAGAGAGAGAGAGATATATATATATATATATATATATATATTATATATATATATATATAGATAGATAGATAGATAGATAGATAGATAGATAGATAGATAGATAGATAGATAGATAGATAGATAGATAGATATATATATATATATATATATATATATATATATATATATATATATATATAGAGATAGATAGATATATATATATGTATTTGTATATATATATATATATATATGTATGTATATATACATACATATATATATATATATAAATATATATATGTATATATATATGTATATATATATATATATATATATATATATATATATATATATATATATATAATATGCATAAACCCGGGTGGTTTGGGCTGGTTTCTTTTCAAACTTGGCTCCTAAACACGACAGCAACTTCTGCGTTGGTGATCTTTTTCCGAATGTTTTCGATTCATCATGTGTCACATCGCGTCGAGGTGAAAGCAGAAATATATAGGCCAGTTATTTTTAAAGGGGCTGGACATTTATTTACCACCTCAGCCGACATCTTGCATTCACGCGACTTCAGAAATCTGTATCTGTACCTGTAGGGTAGTTTCGAGCCGTAAATATGGCTGTACAACTTTCAGAGCTTTTCGGGCAAGGGTTACAGGCTTATAGCCTCGGGCGTTTTTGAGAGGTTACGCTGCAGGCCTATCTCCGATCGGCCATATTGTATGCACATGCTTCAGATTAATAGAACCTGTATCATGGTGAGAGATGAGCTGGGCCGCCATGATGCAGGTGAACTTTGGGAATTTCCAATGGTCACTTTCTTGCTTTTTGAAGCCGTGACCTGGTAATAATGTCTTACACGATCTACCACAATGTGTGTCATGTCCAAAGCAGAGCAGAGCTTCGTGACAGTTTACGTTCAGACGCATCCTTTTGCGATTAGGATTGCAAAAGTAGTGTGATTGGTAATGATAAACTTTTACTAAAATCCGCTCCTGCCATGGTAAATGTCCTCCGCGGGTGAGATTCGTACATAGCCCACTCTGATCCACCCCGCACCCACCCGCGGCTCACAAGGGCAGATGGTTCTCTAGCAACACTTTAAATGCGCTTCCGCTCACGGGAACAGGTAGCTTGGTAGCAATGTGTTTAAGTGATCACTCATCAGTGACCTTGATTGATCTTGATCAATCAAGGATCAATCAATGAATCAAGATCAAAGGATCTTGATCAATGAACCTTGATCTTTTCTAGTGATGTAAACCTGATGTACCAGGGACTTTCTGACGCCTTGTCTGCAGGACTTCACGCGGATGAGCGACAGATCAGGAGGCACCACGAAACGACCACGTAGTGACCGCTGGGTCACACAAAACGCTATGTATTCAGACTTCACCGTACTCCTAAGATTTATAAGCATGGGATAAGTGTAAGTGTGCGTCGTGTTGAGCACTTCGGAACTGCGCTTGCAAGTGTCCTGATTTGAATGGTATCTTTGGCCTTTTAATATAAGGATTTCAAAGACAAGACCAGAAGCCTCCAGATAGCCAACTGTGACTGCATGCTGCATATGAATAATTTACTCCATTAGAGAAGTAGCTGTGTTATGCTTGATTGCTTCGCCTTCAAGGCTTGGCTATGTCATTTCATTATTGATCGTACTGAACCTCACATTACCGCCACCGAACACAGCTCATTTTGGATAAGTGTGGGGAGCGTACTTTCATTGCCATGGTGGGAGGAGGGGGGGGGGGGGGGGGAGGGGCGTGCAGCGATGTGTAGTGCAGGGATCAGCACCAATACGTAAAGGCGATCTGTCGCAAAAAGAAACAGGCCATCACCTCGCTGCGCGCAAAGATAGAACAGGACAAGCACAGAAACACTAGAATTTACCAGCCGAGCGAGAAGGCAAAACATGTATCGAAAACTGTACCACGCCAAAATACACCGAATCCAGGTGGTTGACGGACAGCTTGTATTGAAGCGATGTCGGTCAGCGGCGTACACCTTCGTCGCGTGCCACGGGTGTCGTCGGTCCACGGGTCCAGCGGTGTCGATCGGTGGCCGTTGGCCGTGGTTACGTGAAGACACAGCTGCCTGTGGAGTCTCGCATGACTATTCATGTGAGGGCTGATAGCGGCGGCACGGCTCCAGCTCCCCGCCCCACCCCCACATGGCGCGAGGGAGCCAAAACGCTACCCACAGGCAGGGTGTCAGCCGTACAATCATTGTCAGCAATTGCTCTTGACTGTCAGCAATTCGGATGTTGATCGTCATGCATTGGGCTGAACGTTTGGCTGTCAAGATATCTATGTATGCCTGATGTAGTCAATATTGCGTATCGTGCCTCGGTAAGATACCTTGATGCATATCGTTGTCTATTTTTGCCTTATAGATGCGGCGTCGGATGGCCCTATGAATGGCAAACCTTCGCTGGGCTCCTAGCATGTTGTGCCTGTTTACAGGGCATGCGATTTCTGGACCTGCTGGCGCCAATGGTGTTTCTGGCTGTGATGCCGGCGACCGTCGCCTCCGTGATGCTGCTGGCCCTTTCGCCGGCCGCCAACGCGGAGGATGAAACGGATGCAGCCTCTCCAGGCCTCAGGTGAGGGTCAACACGCAGTAGGAGCTTCACCAGGGCTCAGGTGAGGGTCAACATGCAGTAGGAGCTTCACCAGGGGTCAGGTGAGGGTCAACACGCAGTAAGAGCTTCACCAGGGCTCAGGTGAGGGTCAACACGCAGTAGGAGCTTCACCAGGACTCAGGTGAGGGTCAACATGCAGTAGGAGCTTCACCAGGGCTCAGGTGAGGGTCAACATGCAGTAGGAGCTTCACTAGGCCTCAGGTGAGGGTCAACACGCAGTAGGAGCTTCACCAGGGCTCAGGTGAGGGTCAACATGCAGTAGGAGCTTCACCAGGGCTCAGGTGAGGGTCAACATGCAGTAGGAGCTTCACCAGGGGTCAGGTGAGGGTCAACATGCAGTAGGAGCTTCACCAGGGGTCAGGTGAGGGTCAACATGCAGTAGGAGCTTCACCAGGGGTCAGGTGAGGGTCAACATGCAGTAGGAGCTTCACCAGGGGTCAGGTCAGGGTGAGCATGAGGCAACATTCGGCCCAGGGCTCTGGTGAGAGTGAGCATGTGGAACAGCCACCCCCCACGCTCAGGTGAGGGTGAGCATGGGCCAACAACTAGACCAGGACTAATGTGAGACTGAAAGGGAAGACGCAGCCTCCTCCTGAACCTGACAAGACTGGCGATATGCAGACATAGCATCCCTAGGACTGATGTGAGACTGGAACGGTAGAAACAGCGTGCCTGAGCTCATGTTGGATTGATGTGAAGAGCAGGGTTTCGCCAGCACACCGTTGAGGCTGCTGAGACAGACCGTGGCCCCTCTTTGCTCCGGTTTGGTTGCACACAGAGGACTGCGGCCATAGGGAGCAGACTCGTTGAATAGCCGTTTTGCTGGGCATTTAATAGTGTCCGGCTACGTAGCCAGGTACGACTTAAGATTAAGTTCACGTAATATATTGGCTGAACAATGATGGGTTTCCTTACTTTAAACTCAATAACTGATTTTCGTGTGTCCTTCCCTCTCATTGACTACTTTGATAAGGCATTCTTCAACCCCAATGATGTACTCATGTATCCTCAAACATCCAAAAGGGCAACCTCTTAAGCATCATTTGTAAGTTTTGTGAATGATATTGCAAATCCAAAGCATTTCTTTGACCTCGCTTAATTCTCCAATTTATCGTCTCAAAAGCTGCCGATCCGAATATGACTATACCTGGCCTTGCTAGTTCTGTGGAGAATGCCAAAATGGCTTAAGTTTTTCGCGGTTCTCATACAATTTTTGAGTTTAGCCAATGTCCAAAACTTGTATGCTTTTTAAAGATAATTGTGATAGTAAAAAGTAGAATAAAGTAAGCATAAATCAATAGTGCAAGGGAAATTTTTTGATATACCTTGGCCATCATATAATAACAAGCCACCGTCGGCTTATCGACACCAAACAAACGAACGGAGGGAGATTATACCTGAGATTTTACCTCGTCCGGGCTCGCCGTCTGTTATAACGAGAGGGAATGGCGGAGGGTCAATGCGACCCAGCTTTCCCCCATTTTTAAACTGAGAATGGTAGAGTTTCGTGACAAAAAAGGTGGTACGGCCTCTGCGAGGTTTGCGATTGGCTCCATGTACTCTTTTGCTACATTAATGATTGACCCACTTGGCCAGTCAAGAGACAATTATCCTGCCAAAAATGGGCCATTCCAGCTTAACGAAAAAACGCTTACACAACGATCCAACGGACCAATAGCACTTCTACGACTGTGTTTGATGTTGGACACGTAATACTTCTCTCTTTAAACACTTGTTATGGATTACTCACACGGAGTGGAAGGTTTCATTGCAATGCATCCGTTCTTATCAGTCCGTTTCATCGTGTCTTCTCATCAATTTCTTCTATCGTTCGATTACTGGCTCCGCTACCCTTTTCAACTCAGGCGCACAACTCTGCCCTACCACCCGCGTCGGCGAAACACTTACCGTACGACGCTCCTTAAACGATGTGTTTACTCCGAAACTAGAATAGTCAGTGCCAAAACACTGAGGCGTGCTGATCGGGTCTGTGTTTGTCCAATACGGGGAGCGGCAGAGCACACTCGATAGCTGTTTTCAGCCACATAGCAGACAGGTAAAATTAAATGGATTTCTCCTTGAATGCAGCCACGCAAGTCAGTGAATAAAGCAAACGGAAGTTACTAGTGATCACTTTGGAGAGGACGCGCTTTATACAATTGGACCTGCGAACTTGGCCTCAACTGAAGCCTGAATCTTTTACACTACAGCACACCTATTCAGATCCAACACTGCTCAAGCCTTTGTATGGTTGCAGCCCATTAGTCCGAAGATGCGTACTCGACTCCGTCACTTGAAGTTTAATAACGCTTTAGCATAAGTGCAGCATGCCTGTTGAATTTTAGGAATCGTTTGAACGCTCTTCCTGTTTTCTATCGCAACTGGATGTTGCTGACCTTTGGAAACGAATGTTTGTCGTATAGAGCATCCAATACCTTTCAAGGCTAACATCCCACACACCGATATAAATATCGTTCGCACTGAATACAAGGACACCGCATAGGCATTTTAGTATACAAGCACCCGAATTGATATATTATAGTACAAAATCGCGCGAGTTAATTTACAAAAGTATTAAGCCACCCGAGTTGGTTTGCGCCAATAGTGTAAAATGACCTGATCCGTTTAACGTAACACAACGTAACCTGACCTAACTACCTGTCCTACTTATATCAAGCAGACATAACCAATGGCTAGGGAACAATACCCATGTTGTAGAAGTTGATCAACAAATGAGAACCGTGCCCAGAAAAGGAGGTAAATTTGGCATTAAACACAGAGCTCGTCTCTCCGACCGCAATCTGGTCGGAGAGACGGGCTGGGTATGTCTGTCTGCACGAGCTCTGTCTGTCCGAAACATGACTAACCGACACGAGCAAAGCGCCAGCCACTGTGAACCCGCTCGTGTTTCCGGACTACCGGCTCATCCGGCGTGACAGATGAGCCGCGCGCAAAGGCAGAACAGGCATCCTCGGCAGCAGGGTCGGTGTTCCGGCCAGGAGCCCTCCGCACACTGATAAGGTCAGCGTAGCGAGCAGCGACCCGCCAACGGAAGCGTTCTGGGTGCAAATCATGGGCAGACTTCAGCGTATGCTGGCTGTTAGTGCCATCTACTGGCCACCAGATGCACTATTGGGCCCCAGCGTCGAGTGACTCATTAGCAGCTGTGTAATGGGAAACCGGTGGGGAAGCCCCTGCTCTTCCTCGTTGAAGTAAACAAATATGCGGCCAATCTCAACGCCATGGGCATAGGAACAGGGGGGCCGGGGGACCATAGCTCCACCCCCACCTTCCAAGGCGGGGGGCCAGCAGTGTTAACTGCCCCCCCCCCACGCCCCCACACTTTTCAGATTAAGGCTGTGTTTGGTTTACTTTTGCACTACATTAAAAATATATGCAGATTTACCTAGTTCACCAGCCATCTTCCTCAAGATGCGTCATCTTTTTCAGTTGCCCCCTGGCCACCACTCCGTGTTACAGCCACAGGGCCGACGCCGCGTGGCCTACGGAGACTGCAACGCCGGGTATCGAGGCTGTTGTTGCTATGACTTGCGAGCGCGCATGTTCAAACCATGTTGCATAGTTTTCAGCATTGATCAATTCTGTCTGAATCTTAAACATTTTAAGACGAATTAGGATTAGCTATGCTAATACAATTTTGGGACCCCCTTTAATCTACAATTTACGTTCAGGGAGCCCTCAATATCCCTGAAGAACACAAAAAAACGGATTCTGTGTGACAATTATTGGACCACCTGCAGCAATCAGGAATGCTGTTGCGCCAGTGAAGGTTTCTGTGCTGATCCAGGGCCAACTGCGCGGATCAGAATGCCTCCCGTGCCATGGAGATCTCCTGAACAATGTGATATGATATATCCTTCTTCTGGCCTCCGGATGGACCAGGAGACCCCGCTCCCTGTCACCAGAACGACAGCCAGAAGACACTTCGCGATGGGGCGGAGTGGCCCTTCAGCCCTTGATCGGAAACGGCAATGTACCCCTGGTGTTCTACTCAAAGGGCCCCTTGCTCGGAAGGAAATAGGGGGTTTCATTACTGTTGAGTAGAGTAGGGGTCTCATTATTGTTGAGTGAAGGGGGTCGAAATGAGCTTGAAAAGCAAACAAGGCCATCCAACGTTTGCCTGAAAACGCTCATTTTTTAGAATGAATTAATGAAACAAATAACATGAAAAGGTTCGAACATGCTCGCCCGCAGCCTCGAGAACAAGGACAGCGACGACCTGGGCTGGAGCTTCCGCAAAACCGAACGGCTTCGGCCACTGCAAGTGCCACCTGGCGGGTGTCGTGTTAATCTGCCTTCTGGACAGATCAATAGTTACAGAAACACGAAACATAGAGATTCTACCTTTGCTCTTTCGGGTCAACCACCAGATACCAGCCGTAGTGCACGGTGCTTTAAGGGCCAATCCGTTCCTATGATCAGTCTAAAAATCGCATAAGTAAAATATGAGCCCAAACTGCTTTCTAAATGTAAGACTTGATGTCATGAAGCGCTCAAAAATGCTGCTTTCAAAAGCGTCATCATTTTCGCCCACACATTGGTCACGGCTCAATATTAGCTGTTGGGCCGACGCTGCGCGGCCTACGGAGACTGCAACGCCCGGGGTCGAGGTTTTTGTTTCTAAGATTTTCCGGTGCGCATGCTCAAAATTACGTCGCATAGCTTGTCTTAATAATCGGTTAATATGTTAAAAGGTAATTATTTCAGAAGTTTCATCATCTTCGTCAACCGGAAGGCCAAGGTTACAAGTTAGCCGCTGAGCTAATGTTCCGTTGACTATGGAGACTGCAAGGCCTGGTGTGGAGGTTTTTTGTTAAGATTTGAGGGCGCGCATGTTAAAAAATGTGTGACAAAGTGTATCGCTAATAGATTCTGACTGATTAGTGAACATTTCCGGACAAACATGGCTTGGCCTCTTAATACAAATAATCGACCACTCGATCAGCAATCGCATTTTTATCTTTAAATTTTGATCAGACAGATCGATCTAATTTACTTTTGCGACGCCCTTAATGTCTGTAGAACCCAGATAAAAAAAATTGACAAAGCCTCTGAATTTTATCGGTTTACAAAGCCGTCTACGTTGAATGATAGGCAATGAAATGCCCGTTGGGCCGATTCATACCAAGGTAGGCGGCTTCCCGGAGGCTATTTTTCTCCTGTGGTGTGGTATGAGGGAAGATAATTCGGAAAAGATACTGTTACGTATGTCCAACAAATGTTTTACACATCAGTTAGTAGTGATGCTGATTGAGAAATATGCGGCAAAGCAGCCATGCGATCAGTTCACAGTCAGTCATGCGGGAGACAGTCGGGCCGGGGCAGTGGCCGCCGACGGCGGAAGGAAGCAGGGTCCAGATAAGAGACATATGACAGACAGGCCTTCATTATATGGCTTGGTTGTTAAAAAAGAATCTCCAATTTTACGTTTTTTGTCACATTGTTTTTGGCAATTTCAAGCTTCCGCATTTGTTTCCACCTAGAATACTGCGACAAGTCTTATCTTTTGAAAAGAAGCCAGCGAAATCAAGGTGCATAAAAAATCTGTCACTGTGTGAACCATCGATTCAGTTTCGAAATTCTCACCAGCATATGTCCAGGCCGTATTTTGGCATCTACCCTGTGGAGGCAGATGCCCCCTTAATCACCCAAAATGCTTACCCGCTAGTGGAATTTCACCTTTCCAGAAACGGAAATGTTAAAATGGACGAATAATCTTGGGAAGATGGGTAGCCATATTTGCTGAAAGACATAGATGCGTCGAATGGGCAAGATTGTGCACCAGTAATAAACAGCTTTAGATGTAGATCCAGCATAGCATAGCAGCCATGACATTTGAATAAGAAGTAATAGCAGACTCCGTCTCTACCCCTCCCCCCTGGTCATCGGGCTTGCTTTTCAGAAAAGGTTCCTGAAATACACCCTGAGCTTGGCCACCCCACTTTTTGAAACGTTCCTACGTCTATGTTCAACGCCCGTGGTATCATGGAATGGTATCAAGTATCGACATCTAGTATCAAGGAAAAGGAATGTAGCGGTTGGTATTCAGGGATGTGGCGGGTGGTAATATGGAATACCACCAAAGTCTTCATGAACTGCAATTTCACCAGCTAGTCGATCAGCACCCGTATCTCTTCCCATCTATAGGCACGCTAGACCACATCATTACTATCCTATGGGAGACCAAACCAACTGTCAAGGTTGTCAGTGACGACATCAGCGGCCTCCAGCCCTCCGGCGTCATGGTCAGGGTGCGCAACCCAGCCCATACAGCGTCAGAAAAAATCGGCAGAAGATGAAGCCTAGTTAATTGGAGTGCACTGTCTGGACCTGCTGCTCTCTTGATAGGATCAGTTCCACCAAGCCCATGATGTGGACACTTTGCTGTCAGCCTTCATGACAGTGTCCGGATATAACAGTTTGTCCCGATAGTTCAGTTGGTTAGAGCTCCTGCCTGCCGATTCACCACACCGTGGCGGGGTGGGCTCGAGCCGCTTTAGGGCTCGCTTTTTGTCTTTGAACGGCATGGCATGCAGCCGATGGTGGTCGCCGCGCTATAGGTCAGGTGACGTCAGAGGGTAGGTCGCACCGTGTCGACCACTACGGCCCATTAAGCTTTCACCACCAATTTTTGTCGTTGACTTGGAATTGCACGACCGGATGGTAAAGGCCAGGGTTCACATAACAGCCTTTGCTTAGTGTGAGTTTTGCTCTCAGAAATCCATCCATTCACCAATGTTCGGATGAAATGTTTAAACAAGCATCAAACCACGTGGTCGACCTGCACTGCCTAGCCCGCACGATGTGGTCCCGACGTCGCCCCTGCTGTACGCGGATGCATGAAGCTCCGAGATTTGGGAGCTGACGCGCGAGAGGGAGCTGACGCGGGAGGGGAGGTGACGCCGGCGAGGGAGCTAACGTGCAAGAGGAGTTGGCGTGCGAGAGGGAGCTGACGCGGGAGGGGAGGTGACGCGGAAGATGAAGGTGACGCGCGAGAGGGAGCTGACGCGGGAGAGGAAGCTGACGCGGAAGATGGAGCTGACGCGGGAGAGGAAGCTGACGCGGGAGAGGGGGTGACGCGCGAGCCCGCGACGACTGGCTGACGTTCCGGACGGAGGGCGACCGGACCAGCTAGGAAATACTCAGAAAATGCGCCAAGTGGCCCTTCGTTCTGGCATATCACGACACCAACTGCCAGCAGCTCGTCCAGAAAGACTACCGGGGCTTCTGGAAAGTCCTGAGGCGGTTCAGCATCGATCGATGTCGACCTGAGCCGTCACTTCTCCCACGTCGGCTCCCGCATCACCACTGAGATCTGCTCGAGGGTCTCTCTGTCGCCGTCGTCACACAACTAGTGCTGCCTCTTTTAAGCCCGCAAGGCTTTTGGCGAGTATTGCTGGTTACATTGTGGGTATCGGCGGGTGTTTTATGTGTAAAATTTTTTAACTTGTGTTTTCCTCTCCACAAACTACTACCTTACTAGCCAGCGGATGCTGGTAGCAAATTTTGGTGGAAAAATTGTCTGCACAAAGACGATAACATAGGCTACATTCCACTATCAAATCTTCCAGCTATGCAATGCATGACATTTCGTGATCAGATAATGCCTGGCATGCTGTAGCTTAAAGTTTGGACCACCATGGTTAATGACACCGAATCCCAAGTGAATATAAGTACTTAACCATCAATTCTGAGGGGACGAAATATCAACACAATAGCAAGAACCGTTCTGAAATATCCTTAGATCAGTGGTAGATTCTATCATGGGCGTAGTTTTCTATTCAATTAATGGACTCTAGTTCTACCAACTAGCAAAAAATCCAGATCCAGCAACAAACAATAATTACAAAACAGGTTTTGCCATTCACCCCTGCTCTGTCCACCCAAAGCCAAATTTGCAAGATTACACTCAGGTCTTTTGCTCACCCTCTGTCATATAAATCAAAGGTCACGGAGAACACAGGTCACGTGTGAATAAACGGTGGCTCGTAGACACATCTGATGAATGCAACTGCACAGGACATGCCCAAACAGAAATCATCACTCAAAGCCTGAATTGAATGGAGGGCCCCCGCATTGCAATTCTAAAACATGGCAAACCGCTACAGCAAAAACGATCGTTTTTTGCAGCTCAGACCGTATCCCAAATTCCTGACTTAAACATGGCGATGTTTTTTTCTATATGCCTACGCTAAATTAGTATTTAGTCATGAGTAAAACCACAGGAGAACACTGATCACCAAACGATCCCAGAGGTCCCCAGCAGTTTCAAATATACGTATAGGAGGACGAAATCGGCGCACGGAAGTTGCAAAAGATTGGTTTATGTCGTCACCTGTTCAGGGAAGTCAGATGCTCAAGGTGTTCTTGGCGTGGCGAATGGAGAAACTCATATTCGATAGTCACGTTTGAATGAGCCATCAGACGGGACATGGGATCATTCATGGCGCACTCGCCTTTCGCCAAGTATTCCGCCAAACTTCTGTTACTTGCCATGCGTCATGACGATACCGAGGTTGGGCGATATTCTTGGCACACCCTATCGAAGGCGTTCGGAGTGTACACCCGGCGTTAAAAGGACAGTTTTGTGGTGAAACTCTAAGCCTCTTTATTGGACACAAGCAGGCGCTATCAGCCAACTTTCAGGTTTCTACTGACGTCTATGGAAATAGCGGTGCTCTTATTGTAGCGCCTATCGGGCACCGACAATGCTGTTCTTGATATTCCTTCCATCACATGCGTTACGTGTGATGTTATCCATTTTTTAGTGTATATGCCGATGTTTCCTAATGGAATTGATAACTTGATTAGTTTAAGGTATCCGCTTCCTTTGGGGTTTGGATGGCCAGTTCTTGTGTACAAAAGACAGGCCTACATATATGTATGTGAGCACTCATGTTGCGGCACATACCAACTTATCATGCATTCCATAAACAGATAAAATACACGCTTGGCTATTTATGTGCTATGTCATGTCTTAAAACACGTTCGGTTATAGGAACGCTTATTCATTCAACAAAAGACGACGCATTTTCCACCCATGAAAAACGCGTACTCACGTTTTCAGCTTCCAATGTTCAAAAACGACGCTAAGTAGCAAAATTTCAAAGTTTCTAAAAATGCGCCCTCTTACGTCATTGTTTGATGACGTTATGGAATGGTTTTGTGACGACAGTAATACCTGGCGGCATCTGTCAACCAGACCTAAAGAATGCCTCGAAGCACACGAAGACTGACGTCGACCGGCCATTCTCGTCGCGAGGGCTGTGTCGGTGGCGGATCAGTGGATGGTTTGTTTGTGGATTTTTGGTCTTGGTGCTGGCCGTAAGAAAAGCTTTAGTGGACTGTTTGAAATACACAACCTAGCGATCGCCAGCTTTTATGGTAGATTATCAATATCAAAGCACGATATGCTGTGCTGTTGCTGCTGCTGCTATGCTGTTGATGATGATTTCGTCAATACTAATATTATTTTCGACCCGTCGTTGCCTGCAGTGCTGTAGTCCTGACATTGATATCAGGTGATGTGCACAGTAGTTGCTTTCGTTATTGTTTGTAACTGGAAATGCGGTGTTATGCGAAAATTATTACATTTGTAACGTTGCTATGAATTGATTGTCAAAGCATTGTTATTGCTATGGTAAAGATGGTAAGGTTGGGCTACCAAGAATGTTTTTTTGCTTAGGATTATTCATGTAATTAATAGTTTACCTTGATATAACCATTGTGGTGCAATGACAGTGCAGTGATGTAATGATGATACAATATACAAATCACTTTCAGCAAAGCAGACAACCAACAAGTGGCATCACTTGCTCAGCCTGTTTTAGGAATCCACAAATTGTAGGTGAGAAAGATGCAAACACATCTTTCACTTCCACAGTCATGCAACATGCTGCAGCCATCAGGCTGCTTTACTAAAAAATAACGGGAAAATCTACATGTGTTGAAATGACACGGCAAACATGCTGACCTTGCACAAGGATGGAGACAAGTGCTGTAGTTATGGCTGGATGAGCAAAATGTAGGGAAGTGATGAAATAGCCAATGTAAACAAGGCTCATGATGAAAATAGCATTGAGTGCCCTTCAAGACATCAACAGCAATACTTTTCTACCTGTCTCACCATCCAGCATCTCACGCAAGTTGCAGTGACTATGCCATTGATGACTCACGAGCAATGCTCGCCTGCATACAAAATTTGTGAGGACAGTACAATGTGCACCAGTAAAAATGCAGCTCTATATTTTCAGAATTATTTAGGAAGGGCAATTTTGCAAACCTATATAATGTGAGACTATGCTGAGCATGTCCATTAATGAGCTGCACGCACCAACCCTTACTGCCGAAATGAATTGCTGATATAGTGGCATGCAATGGATTAATTGCATGCTGTAACACCTCAACAGGATCAAAATGTTGGCAAGATCAAAATGAAATGCCAGCTTGCCTTTGTACACCCCTGCAACATAAGTGCGAGTGTTTCCCTTAGTTTGCCGGCATTTCGTTTCAATGACTTCTATGACGTTTCTATGGCGTCATTAATGCCAAGGCAGCTTTGAAATAGACTCCCAGTAAAACTTTTCGCACATTTGTAGGCGTTTAACTCAGGAACCGGAGCGTTTTGGATTTTAAAAAGGACATGATCGTGAACGGCATCAAAAACTCCTCGAGATGGCTATTTCAGTCCAAAACGCCATACAAATGTGGAAAATTCCCTTTAAACCTTTATTCTCTAATTTATTCATGGGACAAGTAGAAGCCGACCCACTGCATAAAGATGACGTGAGACCGAACATTTATTGTAAGTACGTGGACGACACCTTTGTGGAGGTTAGGGACACTGACCAACGAGAACGTCTCCCAAATGCATTTCAAGAGCAGTCTGGTTTAGCCTTCACAACAGAACTTAGTGTGCAAAATCCAACATCCGTTCTGGGCGTGACTATTAATGTACAAGGGCAGTGATGTAGAACAGCTGTATAGCAAAGCGGTCGGACAGTGCTTAGATGGTAGCAGTGAGTGCACTCGAAGCTGCAAAATTAACGCCATAAGGTCATTCCTTAGATGCATGTGCATCTAAGCGTTGCTCTGATTGGACAGGATTACATTTGGAATTGGTACAAATCAGACGTATCTTGGTGAACAACGGGCTTTTAAAATTCCGATGTTGAAAAAGAAATACAACGGCATATGACAGCATACTTTGACAACAAACCAAGATAAGACAATCAATCAACCGTCCAACTGTATTATTAAAATGAAATGACACCTGCTTACATAAAAGACAGCAGTAATAGCCTTATTTCTCGTAGGAAAACCAGGAGACTGGAGAGAAAATGCGTAATATTTCGGCACATGTCTGTATCGTAACGAAAAGCAGAAGTAAATTCAAAATTGCCTGCCGTGACCCTACTCGATTTTCAATTTTTTTATAAAGCAGCTAGCCGTAGTTGTTTACAGGTCATCAATATTTAGGGGATTAAACAGAGTGAAATTGCCAGCCATCACTACAATACAGGACATATCTAACGAAGAACTAGAATGCGCGAAAAATACGTGGGCATGCAAACGAATTCAAGTAGACAGGCATCACGCATCACGCTTCATTCAAACATGCAAGCGATTTCAAGAAACGAGGCACCATATATCACACATCAATTATACATGTAAACATTCCCAACTAAGCAGGCATTGCGCTTCACGCACCAGGCACTTCCCACGTTCGCGTAATCGGCCATGATGAACCCTGTACGTTAAAGTCTTGTCGCCGACTTTTTATAAGAATAGATTCCCTTTTTTCCTGTCTGGTTGGTCCTGTGCTCTGCAGATGAATCTGAGCTCCAAAAGCTCGAAACTTCACTGAAACAAAACTGAAAGCTCTAAACTTTGGGCTCCACATTCAGGCCGAATCCAGGGAGGTTCCGACCCTTTGCCCCTTTGCCCCTGCTTGACGCTGTCGGGTGAATCACTCACAACAGAGACAAGGGCCTCCCGGCATCAGGCCCCGCCATTTACTCCGATCAATGGCGGCCACTCGCGGCGGCGGAGATCAGGCTCACTGGTCCTGGTGGTGAACGATCTTCCGAACCTCTTGCGGTATAGCGACCGCATGCTTCGTGCAGGCAGGGCTTATGTCACCCTCGACTGAGCTCAGATAGCATGAACAGTCTAAAAGACCGCATCGGAGATCTTTCAGCTATGCGGGTAAAGTTTGCCATGTGCTCCATTAAGCTCAGTGACATTATTTGACCTCACACAGATCATGGTGACCAAAACCATACAAGACTGACCTGAGTTTGCATTTGAATAAGCGTCAAAGATTACGCTAGGCAGTATGTTCCCAAAAACAAAATGTTGGCCTAGGTCATTTCAGGTCAGTGACCTACCCTGGCCTTTGAGAAGTTTACGAAAGGTTTATAAATTGGTTCCCGTTTTCAATAAATTTGAAATGAGCACCAGCAACTACGCTATACAGCAATATCTAGAGTAAAAAAACAGGCTGATTTTGACCTAGCTCTCGCCTTCATACCTGACCCTAGGTCAATGGGCTTTGTTCATTCAATTGTTGTACTGCCTAGGAAACCATCTCAGAGATGTATGGCTTCGTCTTGCACTCCGTTGTTGCATCAGATTGAACGTTTCCCTAGAAATCGTTTTCGCTGAATCCATGGCATGACTTAAACCTGCTAGAGGTTAGTGACCTCACAAGGTACGGATCAGGTTTTGACGCCAAACGATCCGCTATTCAATTGTCTACAGCTGTGCACAATTTGTGGCGGCTACGCTGCGTCATTCGGAAACCATTCCGGAAAACTCTGGGGCCAAATTGACTCCCCCACAAGAGCGCGTGTTAGCATGCTGGCGAGATGAATAGGTATGAACGCGTTGCATATATGCACGCTAATTTCTTATCGATGTTGCATTTTTATGCTGCAGTTGGCAGCCAATGGTTCATGATTCGCCGTCAACAAACAAAGGACCGTGTTTGTCGACCTGCAATCGATTATCAACTTCGACAGTCGATTTCAGCCAGGTCGAGCGTCACAGTCCGGTGACCCACCTCTCGACAACAGCGCTTCCCCACCATTGCCTTAAGTGCGATGTTCCCTTCTCCCTATCTGTCAAAAAACAGGATCAAACATGTCACGAACTGCAACCGGTTTGATCCCGTTCTTCCCAGTAGAAACGTCTCCGTTCAAACCGGGACCAAAACGGGACAGAACGACTTCAATCCTCTCTGCTTTGCACGGCGTGGACGTGACGTGTGACCCTTTCCATAACAATCACTCGCGCTGCTAGCGATAGCCGAGTAGTAAAAAGGCTCTACCCGCCAAGAAATGCATCAAAATCAATGATCTTAAAGGGAGCGTTCCACATTTATATAGGGTTTGAACTGGAATTAGCCATCTTGAAGACCTTTCGGTGATGTTCATAATTTTGCCCTTCGTAAGACCTAAGCCCCTCTAGTTTCTTAGCTACATACCCGGCAAAATGTAGCGAGTATTTCAAAGTATCTTTAGCATTCATGACGTGGTAATAACGCCATTTAAATCTTGCCACTCCATACGCCATGGGACGATCAAGGTCAATAAAAATATAGTTTCGAGGAGTTCATATTTGGCGTTCGTGAGTACAATTTCCACATATAACGCCCGTTAACTGATTCTCAATCAATGCTGTGCAAGGCACGATGACGTAATAAAACCAGGACGCATTGCGCAGCATCGTTGCTAAACAGAGCATTGTGCTGTCCAGAGCAGCCTTTTCCACTTGAAAAGTATGCCAACATTTATAAGTGAGATTGTCCCATTATATCTGATACTTGCTTCAATATCTAAACTGCAAAACATTTCCTTTAACAAAGTTAGCTATCTACAGCTAATCAGCCAGGGGCTTAATGAGCTAGAGCTGGAAGACTAACTACAAAGGCCTTGGCGATGCCTATGCGACAACCATGGACAGTAATACATGCACCCCGAAATTTGGCATTCTCGCAATTGCCACTGTCAGGAGAGCTGTCCGATTTGTTCCTAGCATGTTGGTGGACTCACGAACCAAGTGGAAAAATGGTAGGCTCTTAGTAGAATTGAAGCATGCATATTTCGCGTCTGCAACCGACGTCATTACGGCCTAGCTGAAGTCGTAATAGTCGGTAAGGGTACGTCAAGCTTCTCTTTAACTCGTCACTCACTCTCACTTAACGCGCGGCATCACACAGATTGCTTCCGTACCCCACTTCTCCCCTTCTCAGTGTGTCATTGCCTCAATTAAAAAACATATGTAGACATCGAAGGACGTTACACACTGCGGCCACCATTTTGAGATCGAATGACAAGTGGGCCAATAGATTACAAATGCCACGGGTCATATCGACTCTCACCCATATGATACAAGTATAGTGCTCCATATGCAAACGAAAATAAAATGTGAAATATCATGCCCGCAATGCTGCGGTTATCGCTTCTATTTACGCCTAACGTATATTGATCCAGTCATGAAGTGCCAAATGACATACCTTCCACCAGCTTATACGTCCGTGATTTTCCCTCCCTCCCTCCCTCTCTTTATCTTTCTCTATCTCTCTCTCTCTCTTCCTCTGTCTCCCTCCCTCTCCTTCTCTCTCTCTCTCTTTCTCTCTCTCTCTCTCCTCTCTCTCTCCCTCCCTCTTCTTCTCTTTCCCCTTTCTCATACTCTCAATTATGCTCGTTGCCACGTGCCGAGTGCACGGACGGAGTCTGTTGACCTGAACGATTTTAAATGAACTTGGACTGGAGGGATTATTGACAGCTACATTGCTCTGCATGAACAGACACCGGTTCGTACAGTTTGTCTTTCTGTGTGTGTGTGCCCGCTTTTATATACTCGTTGGTGCAATCCGGCTTTTGTTTCATACAGGATTGGGAGGATATTTTAAAACAGTCACATAGTTGGCCCAGACTTGCCTCCCATGCATCGTTGGCGTAGCATCATAGAAATTCATGCGTTGGCTTCAGAACGTTCCCTAACTATGTTTCCACTTATTTTTGGCCTGTTTCGGTCACTTATTTGCTAAGCAGCGCGCAATGATCTCTTCAAAGTCGGGCACTGTAGGAGGATCCATCCTATGCTTAAGTATCTTTTGCTTGGACTCAGGAAAGGGAGGTCCTTTTCCTGGGTGTTGGTGGTACCCCACATCCTCGACCCTGGAATGACCATCACAGGCTCTAAACATGCATGTAAATAATACACATTTCAGGTGCCGCCTAACATGAATCACTCGCTTGAGCCAAGGTGTGACCGAGCCAATTTTCAGGGGCTGCTAGGATGTGCTTTCAGCCAATAGGATTCGCACGTGTGGGCATGCCGTCTCGTCTTCTACAGATCCCAAACGGACACAATGCCAAAGATGTCCACCGGAGATTTCTGCACACTGCTTTGCCTTGTCCTGTCCTTTGGAAACGAAACCCGGTCATTCGGCGCTGTGTGTACCACGTGCGTGATTCAGCTTCCTCATTTTGCAGTCGGCCTAAAGGAATGGGCACCCTCGGTCCGCTGGAGTTCTCTGACATTTTCCCTGGAAACAAATATTTGTACGACAAGATGAGGCCGCCGAAATACAAAGGTACGTGTTTACCGAACTTCACCTCTTTGCGTGTTTCTGGCTAGATTGGACTTGTTATATTTTGATTGCCTCAGCTAGACATTGCTTTCATTTATGTTGTTGGCGTCTGGGACAACGTCAAGCATGCTGCTAACCATACAATGCTAACCCGCGAACTACTGGAAAAACCTTGTTTTTTCAATGCTTTATTTTTATTTTTGCATAACCTTGTAGCGAATACGTGCACAGCTTGGAATACCCATTAGGCGCAAATAACTAACGCAGTTGGTGCGCCCTTAAAACTCAACAACTAACTTCTTGACATTGTTTGATATGTAATAAATCGCTCAGGACAGCAGGCTTATATGCTCCATGAGGTCATTAGAGGCGAAGCCAGGTTGCACTGACCTCACATTAGTCCACTATGTGCTCAGAGTTTGTGTCACGTAGTCATGCAGCATTTTCAGAAAGATGTTCAGTTCGATCTGACAACTGCCACCTGCGCGATGCGTTGCGGGCAAAGTGGTTCGGTCTACCCGTAAATGTCCATCCAATATGTTACTTGCCTCATGTTGTTTAGAGAGCGTGACCTGACATTTCAGTCGATCATTGGTCAGGTTAGAGCAGGCCGCTGTTATGGGGTGTTAATACATGGCCTAAATCCTGCCCCATTGGTATGAACTTTGATATCTCTTATCCAGTTGTGCAACTCCCCCTTTCTTAACACACGCCTGGGTAGCCGGTTGAATGCCCTTTGTTCGGTCGGGGTCAGTTTGACCCCATCCCGCGAGATATCGGGAGCTAAAAGAGCCAGAAACATCAGATTCACAGGGCATGTCAGCTTGTACGTGAACGTTCTTAGATCAAAGCTTGAGGTTCCTAGAGCATGACCTTCGGGTCAAATAAAGTCAAACAATCTCAACCCCAAGTTTGGTCTCCAAATTTCCCCCAGAGCCTAGATACCTGTTGCAATCGAAGGGTCGCATACAAATTTAAGGTCAGTGGCCTTATTGGACTTTTCAAAGGTCATGGTGACCAAAATGATAAAAATACTGCTTTGAGTTTTGCATTTGAATAAACGACAAAGATACGCGAGGAAGTATGCTCCTAAAAGCAAAATGTTGCCGCGGGTAATCTTACGTCAGTGACCTATTCTGACCTTGAAGAAGTCCATGGAAAATTATAGAAAGCATCTCAGAGATGCGGGCTTCGTCTAGCACTCCGTTGTTGCGCAAGATTAAACGATTCCCCAGAGATCGACTTCGCTAAATCCATGGCCTGACTTTAACCTGCTGTAGGTTAGCGACCTTACTAGGTACATTTCAGTTGTTGATACCAAACTATCCACCATTGAACCGTCTACAGCTATGCAAAATTTGGCGTGGCTTCGTCGCGCTGTTGGAACCAATTCTAAAAAACCTTTAGGGGTCAAATTGACCCCCACCCTAGCGCATGCTAACCTCAAGTGTTGCCCTATTTGTTAACTGAGCAGTCGCATTGGTGAGCATTTTGAATACCTTGCCTACATGCAAAATGATGATGAAATTTTAACTAGCAGACATGTGTCGCTTAACACACTGATATTTTGAACAGTTTGACCTTCCCACAGGATAAAGCCTACCAAACCCTACCCCAAGGCCAGTTCCAGACCGTATCTAAAGCTCGTGCCTTCAAGGAGATTTACGCATTTACTACAAACGGACTTTGAGCCGACACATTCTTAGCGTTTTGACACCCGACAGAACCGTCTGGCTACAAATAGAAAGCAATCGCAAAGTTTCAAAATGTTCCGACATTTTCTGATGTCATTGGTGATCTGGAAGTCGCGTAAAATAAATTTTTGGGGCGGTGCGATCCAGGACCATCAACCACATTTCCGTGATCACCTAAATCAGCCTATTGGTTCCGGATGTAGAGGGGCGTGGTGTTCCCAATAACTCCCGATTGGCAGGATACTCCGGTTACTGCTGAACAAGCATGATCGCCTGCATCCCACCAAAGCGATTTAGCTATCCTAGTCTTTGTTGTATTTGTCCTGCCCTGGCACCCACGACCTCCCTCCCCAACAGCTTTTCAATGTGGAATTTGCAATACCTGCTACCATGGCCGCAGCCAGGATTTATTTTCTCAAGATTATTAAAGGAGAAGGGGGCGGAGCCTGGTGGGCACGCTTTTATGAAAGAAGCAAAAGAGTCGTCTGTGGTGATCAAATAAAAAACGCTAGCCTAAAGGGGGGGGGGGGAGGCAGCGGAATCTGCCCGTCTGGCTGCACCCCTGGCTGGTAGCTTACATGCCGTTTGTGTATAGTCCCCCGGCTCCTTGTTCCCACCAAGGCATTATGCAACATGCCGTTGTAGCGATGGACACAGTGACAGTGGGTGCCGACATAGCTGGAATTTTTGTGTGATCAAAAAATGAAGCTGATTTCCCGTGCAATGTTTCACTTTGCGTATTGTTGTTGTCAGTTTACATAAACGCGAATGGTCTCATAAAAATACTAGGCAGTGTCGGAAGGAAGTACCTTCACTTTTGCATCTCTTAAACCGCTCAAGATATCGACTTGGAACCATGTCAGGGACGTACCTCAAGCGTTTTATTCTTGACTGATACTTGTTCATGCAACGCGGTCCAAGTGACAGCCCAGGCCTCCCTGTCAGCGCGGAGGCAGTTTGGTCGGGCCACCACATAAAACATCGGCCGGCGGGGGCTAAAGCCGAACTTCCACAGTTATCTTCAATTCCTCTTCAGCAGGGAACTGACTTGCGCGAATAGTACGGCTTGATCTCGGGGAGCACAGTCACGCGGGGCCTGGTGCCCGCCGGCTCTCTCCGATGAAACCGCCGGCGCGTCTGCGAGGCTTCTCGGAAGTTGCCGTGTGAGGCCCGGCGCTCTGCTGGACATCCCGCAGCGAGGCATGACAACGGCCATCGTTGGATTCGGCAGCGTGCTTCCGCCAGCGACGAACTGAGCTAAAACCGATGGAATCATCACTGTTCTATGGGTTTCGACTTGGCATGCATTTTGACAAGTGAAACCTTTCCGGCTGTAAGAAACTGCGGCAAAAGCGGGCTGTTTAAGGCCAACTGACTGCGCGCTCGCCCGGCGCGCTGAAGTCTGACGAGATTTCTGCAACCTTCTATCATGCTTAGTACCTCCGGGATGACGATGACAACGACGATGAGTTAAAAATCATGAACTTGAGTCATAGTCAAGTCCATGGACCCAAGTGGTCCCGTTCTCATAGAAACAAGAGTGTTGGTCTGCATGCACCTTTCAGCCCTAATATATACTAAATCTTATAGGCATTCGTCAATTTCCTTGCTACAACCGTCTTCGATATATCGTTCCTACAAATGCCCGATTTCTCTTCTGTTTGTAAAATCTTACTTCGCTCATGATTATATTAACTGAGGGCATATCACTTCATTTCTCCAAGTCGCAATATGCCAGCTAACTGGAACTGACCGTAAGTTAGGTGATGTCTGGGCTAGAAACTAACTTACGTACAAGTATGATATTATACATACAAATATGAAGCTGTCTACAACATTTGCAACACACAAAAGCAATATCACTAACGCCTGATAAATGCATTTAGCGCCAACGCCGCGCGAAAGACGTTTCGATAGCACGGTTACATCCACTGCTGCTCACAGCACTCAGCCGAAGGCAAAGTAAAAAGCACTCATTCACCAGCTCGTCGCGTGATGTGAAGCGTTCGCTCCAATTTTCCGAACATCCAACCGGCGGACCCCAGCTAGAAGCGCTCGATCGCCATGGTGGGGACCAGCAGGAGGTCGTCGTCGAGCACAAGCTGACCCAGGGCCAGACAGAAGAGCGCGGCCGCCGCCAGCATGTGCCAAACGTCGTGGACGTCGAACACGCTGTCACCGAGGCAGGCGCGGTTGAGAAGCCGCGATCCTGCCGGCGGTAGTTCTGTGTTGAAGGTGCTGAAGCCGCAGAGGACGATGACGGCGGCGAGCAGGAGGAGGGTGCCGAGCGCGAGCAAGCCCAGTGCCGCCCGGCTCCCCTGCTCCTTGGCACGCACGAGCTTCAGCAGCAGGTAGTAGGCCAAATACAGGCCCGTGTGCAGCGCGAAGAATAGCATGACGTAGTGGGTGAAATTGTCAATGCGTGCAGTCGCACCTGCGACCGCCAGAGCCACGTTCAAGATGAGCGCTGTGGCGAAGGTGGCGCGGTTCATGCGGAAGTGGGGCGACTCCGCGAGCAGGTAGGACTGCTCCCCGAGTCGCTTCAGCGAGCCGAATCGCACCGAGGCGTCACCTAGCACGTACAGATGTGTGGCGATGACGGCGACCACTGCCACGTGCACCACGGCCACCACCAGCCAGACGTACCAAGCGTTGCCAGCCAGCCTCTTGGCGAGCCCTGCGGCCACGAGCGCCGCGGTCAGCATCAGCGGCGCGTAGTGACCAGTGGCGCTGCGCCCGCGACGCGTCTGGAACAGCTTGGAGGCCATCGCAACCAGGGCGAAGTAGATGAACACCACGTCCAGGTGGCCGGCGGGCCCGCTGGGACAGGTGGTGTGCAGCGCGCTCAACGCCCCCTGCAGCACCAGCGCCAGCCCGACGCTGTCCAGCAGGCCGAGATCGTGCTCCACGCCCACGCGCACGGTGCCGTCGGCCGTCACGCGGCGGTAGACCCGCTTCTGCGCGGCCACGGCCACCAGCAGGCCGAGCCCGGCGCCGACGTACGGCAACCGGGCGACCAAGTGGTTCATGCCTGGCACGCCGCCGGCCGGCTGGTGGCATAGGTCATTGCGGTAGCAGAGGTCCAGGTCTCCGGTGTCACGCTCGCTCCGAAGCGCCGTTAACACGGCGGCGCCGCCCAGTGCCAGCAGCAGCAGCGCGGCTCCGACCAGCAGACTGGGCGCGCTGAGGCCGGCCGCAGCCGCAGCCGCTGCCCATGGCTGCGGCTCCTCTTCGGCCTCGTTCAGGAGCAGGTCCTCCGAGGCAGTCAGCGAGTCACGTCGCTCCGGGCGGTGCTCCGGGCTGGGCTGCCGCTCGATATCGAGTCGCGGCGCGTACAAGTCGAAGCGCAGTAGGCGCGTGCCGACCGCGCCGGCCAGCAGCAGCAGCAGCGCGAGCGCGGCCGGCGCGGCGTAGGAGGCTGGCGTCTCGTGCTGTGCCGTCACCGTGACCATTACCGTCTTCTTGCGGCTGGTCTTGGTCGCAGCGGGCGTGGCGGCCGGATCGCACAGCCGGTCATTCTCACGTGGCAGGACAATGACGTAGAAGCCGGCGGGGAACTGGTCACGGTGCACCACCAACGCGCCGGACGCCGTGGCCGTGAAGTAGAGGGCGTCGACGGTCAACTCGGAAGGCGTGAGCGCGAGCGGGCAGGCACGCGGCTGCACCGCCACCGTCACACACAGCGATGCTGCGTTGACGCTGCGCACACTGATCAACACGCTCTCCAGACCGGCGCCGGGCGGCCAGCGGAACGAGAAGACGGCCGGCTCGGTCGGGTCCGCCTCCAGCTGTTCTGGAGCCGCCAAGTCCAGCGTCCAGTGGCCCACCTGCTTAAACTCCACGTTGAACATGTAGCCTTCCGCGGGTTTGGATGGGTCCAGGTAGTTGGTGCCCACGCTGGTGACGACGTGGTCCTCGCTGCCGATGTCGCCCGGGCAAAGAAAACGGGTGGCCTGTACTTCGGTTGCCATCACGCGTCCGTCCTTACCAAACACGTTGTAAGGCACGGTGAAAGTGTGACCACCAGCCCAGTTCCTCACGCTGATCACCAGAGGCGCCTCAGTGGAAGGAGACGGCTTGCCATTGTTGCCTGTGAACTTGACCTTGATCGCCTGCGTTTCCTTTGTGTAGTTGAGCCTCATCGCAAACACACACATGTTGCGGGCATTAGTTTTCTCCTTTATGACCTCTCCCAATGTGATGTTGTCGTTGATACTGACATTGAGCCAGATTCCATTGTTCCCAATGCTGCGAACGTCGAGGAGATCTCCAGCGACCGCCGGGCGCAGCGCCCCGCACAGGAGCAGCCAAATGAAAAGTGGCGGCATGCTGTCGGAGCTCCGAACAGCACGCAACCGGCTCAGCACAGCGACGCGAGACGGCCAGCGGCGTAGACCGACGGCAGCGCACGACACGGACACGGTGACGCTCAAATGGAGTCCTCGCCGACACGACAGCAACTGCGGCCACCCCACTCGCTCTCGACCACGCCCGTCGCGCGACGCCGGGCGGCTGACCGGGCCGGTGGGCGCATGGGGCGAGGCGGCCGGGCGCGGGTAAGTGAGGGGATTCCCGGCAGCGGTGGCGCCGCATGGCGTCGGCTGTTTCAACCGACAGAAGCGGGCCGAGCCTCCAGCACCGTGTCGTCGACACTCGCCAGCGGCAGTAACGGCGCTTAATTGCTGCCAACAAGAAATACGCGTCGGTCGAGCGGCGGTCCTGTGACCGAGTCTCCATCACAGGATAGCCTTCGTTCGACGAAATTGGCAACTGTGCAATTGCAAATGGGCGAACCGCGCTGCTGCGCAATACACGTCAGGATCGCCGTCGCGTGATCGTGACTCACAGCCGGGCCTTATCGACTGCAAGCGACGACGAGCTAGGCAACTGCAAAGGTCCGGTCCCGCGCTCACCACGTGACGAAGCAATCCACGAGACTTGGAGTCATGGTCTCGCAACTCCATTTTCAATTGTAATTCCCTTTCATGGTCTGAGAACCGTGCGGTTCCAAAATAGGTATCTGGCATTTGTTTCGATTGCGATATTTATACGTCATGTCTTGATTACTTTCCCCTCGCGCTTTAAGGCTTTTTCCGTGTTAAGGTCATTTTCGCTGATGGTGGATCGAAAATGATTTCCCAGAACCAAATAAAACCTATTTAGCATAAGCCATGCCTACATATTATCCGTTGGGTCACAAAACGGCGGACAGAGCAGGGAAAGTGCACAACGCACCGATTGTGTTCGCGAAACATGAATAAAATCACAGAATTGAACTTTTGACATAAGTTAGAGGGTGTGCATGGGCTGACTTGTGTAAAAATCGGATGCTCTTAGGTCATGACCTTCGGGTTAAATGAAGTTAAATAAGATCAAACTTCGGATTGGTTTTCAAAAGGCCTCCGTACTTTCTCATGCAGTCACTGTGAAATGAGATGCATGTTCTAAGCAAAAGGTGACTGGTACCCATTCAACACACGCTTGGGTGGGGGTCCAATTTACCCCCTCCAAGGGTTTTTCCGGAATGGTTTCCGAACGGCGCACTGTAGCCGAGCCAAATTTTGCATATTTGTAGACAATTGAAAAGTGGATCGTGCGGTATCAATCAATATAGATTGCACTGAGGGCGAAGCTGCTTTACCAACAGGAAATTATGCGCGAATTAATTTCATTTATTTTCTTCTCCAAACTACGGTGTGGCATTTCAGACAAGCACTGGCCATTTTTTTTTTTTAGTATCCCATATGCCATTCCGACAGCCACTGCATATTTCGAAGGCCTTAGACAATGCTAGCGCACGAAAGACGTCATTCACCGTTGTGAAGTTCAGAGTCCTTTTTGATGATCAGTTGATTTTGCAGCCCGTATGTAAATCGCAAATATAGGCAAGGGTGTCATTCTCTAAAATCGAATATTGGGAGAGACAAAGTGGATCTTATCCGGAAAGAGATCAGGTTCGGGGAAAGGTAAGCCGGAAAGGGTGACCTAACCTTCCCCAAATCTGATTTCTTTCCGGATTTCATCCGCTTTAATTGGCATTCGCGAAGTTGAAAATGAAAAATTACACCCAAGATTGTTTTTCCGCGAACTTTCCATTTCAACTGAATGTGAGCTGCCTGTTAATGAAAAGGCTAAACTGGGGTGTAATTTGCAGAATCTGAACCAATCCCGGTAAGAGATCATTGATAAATACCACTGTCGCTGATCATGTTTGTAACCACCACAGCCACGGTTATCCGACAAAAACAGTTGCCACCGTTATGCATAAAATGCAGTAGCTGTTGTAGTTGCCACCCTGCCCTTTTAAAAGCTGCTGCATATTGCAGTCACTTGCCTTTTTTGTTCTAATCCAGGCGTTAGCACTCGAAAAAGTTGTCAAACATTTGCAGATTGATTTAACTTATGAGAGAATTAGCACAACAAACACTGTTGGTGCCTACGGAATACTGATTGGTAAAACATTAACATGATAGTGCAGAGGTGTATTCACGCACCTACTACCAACCATTAGCTAATTACATTGCTCTATCTTTATTTGGCCCATTCCTATGTCAGCAAAAGGCAAAGTCTGAAAATTGTGTAGGACGTTTACCAGTGTAGCAGGTTTCCCATAATAACCAATCAAATTTAATTGAAGGGCATGCGCACTTAACGTTTAAACAGCTGGTCAAAAAAGGAGCCGGGTGTTGTCACTCAACATCAACATCAATAATTCATGACCTGCAAGCAGTAAATGAACACAATGTCATGTCTCATGTGTTGGTGGAACAAATAAAATGCTCAGTGTTTCTTCTACCTTGTGTTTTGTAGGACTCTGCATGTGAAAAGCTGGAGAGGTCCAGCTCAAGTAAACAAGAACAGCAAACAGTCTGCAACATGGTGCAGGAACCCAAAAAATCATTATGCTTTACTCTTGCCATCATCGCACACCTAAAAATGGTTGCATAATTGAGCAAATATATGTATTTTCCTATGTTGTCCTTTTGCTTTGCCGGTACGGTATGCCACGCGGTTCGTACGAAAAATCGTGCTGGATGTTTATCATTGCACTTAAACCACAGATGTGTAGACTGGAACTCCTGTCTCCTGCTTAAGATGAAATGACTGCTTTCTCCTAACTATTGCGTAATAATAAAACAACATACGCACTCCACGCCAAAACAGCTGGCCGAAAGCAGCAATCATGGTTGCCATTTCACATAAACATTAACCAGCTGATGACCTTCAATCAGTAAATAGATGCAGCTCAATGATCAATGCATACTGTTGCTAGCGTGCAACTCTGCAAGCAAAAAGCTGGAGAAGTTCAGCTGAAATGAATAAGGACATCAAACACTCTGCACCATGAATGTAGGCATTCATAGCATCATTATGCTGTTCTGCCAGCATCGCAAAACTTTAAATGGTTGGCTGCCTGGACGCTACGGTTGGTGAATATTTAGATCCAATGGTAACCTCCGATAGAAATGTTAGCGTGATGCTGACCTATGCCTGCTGTTTTTGGCTAGCTGTTTAAGCATTGGGTGTGGATGATGTTATTCTCTGACTATAGTCAGTCATTTATTAGAATCCTCCCACGCGATGGCCACTACGAATTTGGTCAATATGCTTATACAACGCTTTTAAACACAAGAGAAAGTATCATGGAATAAAACAACAAAGACAAAACACAGATGCCATCCAAAACGCTCCCTATGAACATACACACCACAACTAAACCACCTCATGCGACGCCACGTCGCAGCGCAGTGCAGCCACATCACACCTCGCCGTCGCCTGTCGCCGGCTCCGCACACCTTAGTGTTCCAGGATGCTGCTGCTCTGTACGCAAATTATCGCCGGGGTTTGGCCAGTTGACATCATGGGAGCTGCTGCGTCCCTGCCGCCGCGGCCTGGTTGTCGCGAGACGATACAGAGGCGCGACGAACAAATGTCTTCGATATAGCTGGCGGGCGCTGGTTGCGGTACGGGTCTTTCTGCACCTATGCACAGTCGTGGTGGAGCATCATCTCCTCCACCTTTATCCAGCCACGCGCTTGTAGCGCTGGCGAGATGCGTTTCGAGCGCCGACCCAAGCACTAGTTTGGCTGAAAAGTTCAGTTTTTTTTGTGGTTATTTTTTCGCAAGCTGAAGCTGACACTTGATGACTCCTCCCCAGACTGAAAGACAATAATGGATGTGTGGGAAAACATGGGGTGGACTAGGAGTTCTGGACGTCGGATGTAGTGGAGGGATGATGGGATGAGGGTACACCGACGGACCGCTAGGGATATATGCGAGTTGTACGCCAGATATTGGTCGATTTTTTAGAGCTAGCAAAATTTTTAATCTTGACGGTACATGCGTTTTGTGTTTTACTTGCATATATATATATATATATATATATATATATGTATGTGTGTGTGTGTGTGTGTGTGTGTGCGTGTGTGTGTTACATATCTTAGTCCAATTTTGAATATGACATGGTGCTGCCTGTTTGGAGTCATCTTGAGACTTTTAGCCTGAAACTATAATTGCAGATAAAAAATCGACTCCTCGACTCGCCTTCTGAGTTCAGATAGACCGGTAACTGTCGGTTGGAAGTGGTCAAGAAGTCAGGTGTCGTCAGCATAGGAAAAGAGCCGCCCATGGGTGTGGAAACGGGATAGTTCGCTGATGCAGCGAAGGAAGGGATCGGTCCAAGAATGGATCCCTGTGTTTCGTGGGGCTCTCTCTCTCTCTCTCTCCCTCCACTCCGTGGGTCAATGGGCTGTCATCAGAGGAGCCGCCGGTCGCTGTCCGCTTACGATCGTTGAGATAGCCCCGGAACAATCCCGACTGCACATGACAGCCCCGGAACAATCCCGACCGCGCATCACGGCCCCGGAACAATCCCGACTGCACATCACAGCCCAGGAACAATCCCGACTGCACATCACAGCCCCGGAACAATACCGACTGCACATCACAGCCCCGAAACAATCCCGACTGCACATCACAGTCCCGGAACAATCCCGACTGCACAACACACCACTTCACCATGTCGAAGAGGACGTTGTGGCCGGCAATTGCCTTGTTTATCAAATATTTGATTTACTACCACCAACTATCCTTTAGATACGGACACTTTTTTCTACGTATTATTATTACTGTTATTATTATGTACGGCCTTTAATTCGTACTCAATATGTGTGGAACATTAGCCATATCATCTTCAATAGAACGTCGCGGACATATTGATAAACACCCTATGCCAGCTCCAGTGTCCACGTTTGTGGCACTAGTGCACTGATAATCGTCCAGGACCATTCTTGGTGGCAGCTGTGCAGCATACTGTACTGGCAGGGCAAAAGGAACGAAATAGGAACATGGTTCCATTTGGTTAATTCAGCTACCATTTTTAGATGTGTGATGATGGTAAGAGTACAGCCTAATTATGTTCCGAATTCCTTCACTCAAGTTGCAGAATGTACGCTGTTCTTATTTATTTCAGTTGAGCCTTTCTAGCTTTTCACATGTAGAGTTGGACAAATAGACATCTCATCGATCATTTCATTGGCACTAATAAAATGCAAGATACGCACAACAAAACGTTGTTTGACAAGCTATTTCAACGTGGGGTACAGATATTGTTCTGCATCTATTATGCAATCTATTTTTGGGATTCAAAGGCATCACATCCTGAATGCAGACATGTACCTGGCTCCCAAGATTCCTTCCGGCAGCCAGTTCCTGGTTTCTGGTTCCGCAGTCAAGAAGAACCCAGGAAGCTGTCTGGTAATAGGTCGAGCGATCCAGCAGGAACCAGGATCCAGTCTCATATTAATCCAGCCTAATATTGAGCCGAAAGGCTCAGCAGCAACCAAAATGCAGTATGATTGCAAGCCAAGAGAACCAGCAAGAACCAAGATTCATCCTGACAATGTGTTGAAAGATCCAGCGAGAGCCAAGATCCAGGCTCATAGTATGTCAACAGATCCAAAAAGAACCAAGATCCAGCGGCAGGGTCAGTGCTTTGGCTGCCGTCATCAGGCAGCGTCAGGGTCAGTGCCTTAGCCGCCGTCGACAGGCAGCAGCAGGGTCAGTGCCTTAGCCGCCGTCGACAGGCAGCGGCAGGGTCAGTGCCTTAGCCGCCGTCGACAGGCAGCGGCAGGGTCAGTGCCTTAGCCGCCGTCGACAGGCAGCGGCAGGGTCAGTGCCTTAGCAGCCGTCGACAGGCAGCGGCAGGGCCAGTGCCTTAGCCGCCGTCGACAGGCAGCGGTATGGTCAGTGCCTTAGCCGCCGTCGACAGGCAGCGGCAGGGTCAGTGCCTTAGCCGCCGTTGAAGGCAGCGGCAGGGTCAGTGCCTTAGCCGTTGTCGACAGGCAGCGGCAGGGTCAGTGTCTTAGCCGCCGTCGACAGGCAGCGGCAGGGTCAGTGTCTTAGCCGCCGTCGACAGGCGGCGGCAGGGTCAGTGCCTTAGCCGCCGTCGGCAGTCAGCGGCAGGGTCAGCGCCTTAGCCGCCGTCGACAGGCAGCGGCAGGGTCAGTGCTTTGGCGGCCGACAACAGGCAGCGGCAGGGTCAGTGCTTTGGCGGCCGACGACGGACAACTGAGCGTCTCAGGAGGGAAATATCCGAGACGTCTTCATTCTGCGACATTAGATGTGTTCTTGGTTTTCCTCTTTGTTCTTGGTATTGTTTTAACTGAGATTCTGTGGTGTTATGGCCGGTATCACGCTGCGTTTGGCAAAACATGTTTGAGAGTTTGGGAGTTGGATCTGTCAAAACTGCCGCGACAAAAGCTTGTTTCTTGACAAGTAATATTTGGGGTAATGGGCCGTCGATTCGAACCCAAAAGTCTGGTCAGTCACCAGCCTCGGTCCAGTCTGCATTTGAACATGTTAACTGGGGTTAAAATGCCCCCCCCCCCCCTCCAGCCGCTCAAAATTCCTTCTAGGTCGCGAAAAGCTGCGTCACTACACCAGAAACCGTGCTGAGCTGGGAAACAACTTAAGGAAAATGAATAGCATGTTCGCGGAATGAGATGGATGAGTTAAGTAGGGGAAATTGTGTGCCAGGAGAAAAGAACTGTGGCATTATAGATTAACACTGGCCCAAGTCGTCCATCCCGCTCCCCACTGCTCCAAGTTACCAGCCCTGCCTTGCCTGTCCAGTGAAACTCCTTAAGATATGCCCAGAGCCCCCACTCCCCGGCCCCCACCGCACTACTCACGGTTTCTGAAGCGTTCCTTCCCCTATGCTCATTCCTCAGCACTTGATGTCATTGTAAGCACTGTCCCTGTCTTTGGCTGCTATAGGTAGCAGAGATTTTAAGTTCAGTGCATGTGGTGCATGGCAGTGCACTTCACCGTATGACAGTTCAGTCCGCGTCCACCCTTTGATGCTGGCTCTACAGCTATCGACCCCTCTGAAACCACTGTATACTCCTCCTGGAGAAAATCACACCACCACCGGCTGGCAACGCACTAAAGGACTATTGAATCAACGGACTCAGACAGCGAACCTGCGGTCTTGCGTTGAACTTGTTGGCTGATGATCACGATGCATGCTTTTTGGGTTCCAAAAATGGGATCCAGATCCTAGGGCATCCCTGGATGGAGGTTCCCGAACATCCCAGGTTGGCTGCACCGCATAATCGTGCGACACGTAAAGCCATCCGCACTGCTGTCTGGCGAAAAAGTGGAGGCAGCATTGACCGTTGAATTGGACGGCTCAACTTGCGCGATAGGTTTAGGATATACGCAACGAGCCATGCTTAGCAGGTACACTGAACCCAACGCCAGTCATGCAGACCATTAGGAATCAACTTATAAAAAGTCCCTGCACTTTATTCAGAACTCGTTAGAAGACAGTGGTAATAGCCTTACTCCTCCGAAGAAAAAAAAACAGGAGAATGGAGAACTAGATTGGTTAATATTTCGGCAACATGCCTTCTCCATTCTGCTGGTGTTTCTCCGTGGAATAAGGCTATTACTTGTGTCTTATTTATGCGAATAATGTTCTTCGCGAATGCACTGAACAACTTTTTCAGAACTCATGTGCATTATGCTTGCTTTTACCAAAAGTGTCTTTTTTGGCCTTCAAGTGCTCCATATGTGAACAATAGTTGCGTTCGATTGTGACCCATATATTTATGACAGCCTTCTCGGCCGATGTCTATAACGCACAAGGCCCTCACAGATAACGATCCTTCACATTGGAGACGAATACCACGTGCGCGTGCTCGCTCCGGTGCCAGTGCAAATTGATCTTCTCGCGTGACCTCGCGCTATTTGTAGGTTGACGTCCCCGGGGGCGCGGTGAAACGCGATGGCTTAGCGGACTCGTCACCCGTCAACCACACGTCGGCACTTGGTGCTCCACACAATGTCATGCCATGGCCTGTCGTCAGGGCTGCCAAACGTGCGTGAGCAGTCCATGGTCGTGCTTCCTATGGAATAGGAGTAACGTTGGTTGAGATCTTGGCCTTGTGTGACGGATTACCGAATATATCCCGTAATTTTCGGCATGATTGCAAGTTGGTGCATCTTACATGCCAGCGTAAAAATGAAGACGACCGGATAAAAGTGCAAGTCAGTGGATTCTTCTGAAACTGCGGTGACGAGCTCAGTGAGCCGCCAGCTTCAGCGTATCAGCTACTGTCATAAACCTTAGCAGGGTTATCAAGGTGCCGCCATAAACCATCATAAACCTGGTTTGGCGTGGTCAAGCAGGCATATTATCTCACCCTCCGGGACTACAAGTACCGAAGGTGCGAGCACCGCTATATGGGACTCAAAGTCAAAAGAAGTTAAGGCCAAAGTTAGTTAAGGCAAGCAACGGAAGTCAAAGATGAAACCAAGGGCAAAGTAGAAACGGACAACACCACTTGAAAACTACACTTGGGAATTGCCAAAGTTTTGTCAACAGAACAAAGTCAAAATTTTACCAGATCACTTCTGACATTGGCCAAGTTTGGGTTTTGAGCACCGACCTGTTCCATGTGACAGTGTCTGTGGCAGTGTCTGTCGTCTGTGTGGCGATCTTTGGTCCGATCGCTTCGCTACAGCTAGCATCTGCGGCGATCGGTCCGGGATGTGGCGGGAGTGCGACGTCTGCCGAGCAAACCAACCGCGGCCGTAGTGAGCGGACGGAGGCCGGGCAGCCGGCGTGCGCTGCACGACAAGGCCGGCCTCATGACGACGCGGATCATGGGCGGCACGCGCTCGTCAAACTTTTCATCGTCATTCTGGACACGGTGACCCGGGGCGCGGCGGAGTACTTGCCGGCCAAATTCACCGGTCTTGCGCCTGTACATAAAGGTCGTCGGCCCCACAGACCCGCTGCAGATCAACACATGCACAAGCGGAAGCCGCGTCAGTGAACGGAGCTGCCGACAGCCATTGGCTGAAAGCCGGACGGCGGGTCGATGAGCTGGTTCGCTGACGCGAGTGTTGGCACGACGCAACGAGACCCCCACGCGTTATGAGTGGCAGCTCGTGAATCAGGCATTATGCCCGATGTCCGGCGTACACCCAGAAAAAGTATTGGGCCACTGATATTGATCCCTTAGCATCGCACGTTGATAAACAGCGCATTCAACAGCTAACGCATCGCGTGCAGTTCTTTTGTTTCGGTTGGCTCGCACCTCGGCGTGTTTTTATGTGGGGCGGGCAGACCAATTGGCCGATGCATTCTTTATCGCGAAAGCCTTCCTTGTGCAAATCCCTGATGTAAATGCTTGCCTGATAGGCTGGCTCCAACTCTAACCTAGTCTAATCCATTAACATCCAAACACTATTTCATACCTTTAACATGCAGCCGGGCTGCTGGTTAGATACCCTTCGCTCGGGTGGGGATCATTTTGACCCCCTGAGATTTCAGAAACTGAGAAAGCTAGAGACACCAAACTCATAGGGTGTGTTGGCATGTACTTGACCTTTCTAAGGTCAAGCTTTGAGGCTAAAATGTCGTGACCTTCGGGTCAAATAAGGTCAAACAATGTCAAACTCCTGGATGATCTCCGAAGTGCCCCGAAAACCTACACACTCGTTCTAAGCAAAAGGTCACTGTCAGGACAAACCAACGTGCAACCGGCCTTTATATTTCGGTGGGCACAAAGCAAACTGTACGCCTGTCATAATTTTCTATTCCAATAAACACACATTTATTGGGGTACGTATAAGCATTAGTAGTTAATAACTATTATTACTATTGATATATATATATATATATATATATATATATATTATGCATTATATATGATATAATAACTACTATTGCAGCTAGCTATCATGTTACCATATATTAGTTATAGTTAGTTATTAAGTATGGTTCGTTAATACCAGTTAGAGGTCAGAAAAGTTGGTACATAAGCATTTTGCATGTACCTAAACTTGTCTGGCGGCACTCAGTCTGTGGCAGCACAGCATGCGTGAACTTTTGCTCTTATGCTTCATGGTTATCCGTGTTTCATCGCAGCGCGGTGGAAATTCGGTAGAGCGCATTCGTTTTAAGACGACTTGAATGGTGTCTTAACTATGACGTTAACCAAACTAAGTGGTATGTAACCGATGCTCCTCATCATACTAAGGCATGACTACGTAAGAGCGGAATATGGGCCAGCGCGTACAAGACTCATTCCCCAGAAGCCAGACCTCCGCAGATGCAGCGCAGCGCTTGTCTTATCGCCGCACCCCGCCATTGTGCTGGCGGCACAGCCAGGTTCGTCTGACAGGCCGGCGCAGCGACGATTACCGGAGGACAACGGCGGATGCTGTACCGTCCATCACCGTCAACACATGATCAGGGGCCGCCGCCATTAGCCGCACCCCCGCCGCGTCCTCGTCCGCTCCCCGCTCTGTCTCCGCCTGCCCTCCGCTCTGTCCCGGCCAGCTTCTCTCCGCGTCGACGCCCACTCTCTGGTCTGTTCCCGGCCAGCTTCTCTCTGCTCCGCCGCCCACTCTCTGGTCTGTTCCCGGCCAGCTTCTCTCTGCTCCGCCGCCCACTCTCTGGTCTGTTCCCGGCCAGCTTCTCTCCGCGCCGACGCCCACTCTCTGGTCTGCTCCTGGCCAGCTTCTCTCCGCGCCGACGCCCACTCTCCGCTCTGTCCCGGGCTGTCCTCTCCCTGTCTCTGGCCGATTTCCCCAGCCGGTTTCCCATCATTTGCTCTGTCCCGGCCGGCTGCGCCCTGCTCTGTCCCCGCTTCCTGTTTTGTCCCTTACTCTGCCTCCGCTCCCCACTTTTCCCCTGTTCTTTTCCCACTTGGTTGCTCTCCGCTCAGATTCCCATGAACCGACTTGGTGCTGCCTGTCGCAGGCATACGAGCATTTTCGAGGTGTAGGACAATGCTGTCCACCCTAATGTCCGCTCCATACACTTTGGCTTGCTTTCTGCTCGTCGCCACCACAGTCTCTCCGCTCCTCGATTTCACCAGACGTTTACCCTTCACTCACCAGTGCGGCATTGGCATCCCTTGCCAGATATGCTGTGCTTCGGAGTTTCGTGTACATATCTTCGTATCTTTACACCCTTTTTGATCCAGCCAACTTTCCTCATTATCATCATCATCACATCACATCACATCATCATCATCATCACACTCCGACCAACACATGCGTCTGTCAGTGGGCGCCTTCCAGAGATTCTCTTGGTCCACTTTTAACCTTTTTGAATAACTTATATGTACGTTGTGTTGTTTTACGTCGCCTCACATGTGTTTTTAAACTGGTTTATGATTTTATTAGCAGTTGCCACCTTGTAGTGTCATGTGTCTTGGTCAAGTGCCTCACCCTGCCACTGTTTATGCTGTCCTCCTTTGTCTTCGGCTTTTCCTTTCCGTGCCCTCATTGGCTGTCCAATATCTCCCTTCGCAGTTGGGTAGCAGTCTTGTTAACTCCTCCCAAAATGCCACATGTTTTAACGGGGTAATTTGTAACGCCGTCGTCTGCTGTGGACAGCCTCTTGTAAGAAACTGATGATTGAAAACTAGAGAAAAAGAGTGATTGAAAAGAAGAAAACAAGATAGAGGAATAGAAAGAGAAAGAGATAGAGAGAGCGAGAGAGAGAGAGGAGGTGAAGGGGAAGGGGAGGGGGAGGGGAAGGGAATGGAAAGAGAGGGAGAAGGAGAGGAAGAGGAAGAGGAAGAGAAAGGGAAAGAAAGAGAGAGAGGGAAAGGAAGAGGGAGAGGGGGAGGAAGAGGGAAAGAGAGAGAGAGAGAGAAGAGAGAGGGTGAGGGCTATGTATGTACACACACACATGTATATATATATATATATATATATATATATATATATATATATATATATATATATATATACGGGTAAATTGTGCGCTGTTTGGTGTATGCGGACGTCTTTACTTTAATCGTAAAACTGTACAAACATCACCTTGGCAAGGTAAACTGTTGCATATGCTATAATTACGATACTATCACGTAAAGCCTATCTTGTTTGGTGTTTACTGTTCATTGTCCTTCCACGTGGATATAGGATGTCACCAAATCGTAGCGCTGACTCAATTAAAACGGATGTGAAATCCACCCAACCTGCGGTGTGATGTGTTATTGTAACGGTGACCCACAAATAAAGAAATTGTATATGTTACAGTGATGAGTGCAAGATTTTACCGAATACACATAAAGTTTTGCTGATTGACTTACACCACCATATAATGACCCGTTTTGGGTATATGTTACATTATTTCATAACCTCAGTTTCAACGAAAAGTCATGATTGCCCAAATACTTCTGGGGCCTACCTGATTGATTCTCAGCCAGCTGGACTCGTTTCGAGAAGTGGTTTCTTCCAAACGGCGATGTTTCTGTTCACCTGGTCCTTGAGTTTGTCGATGAACACAAAATAAACAACAAGTCGGTGGCCGTGTTTTGTGGACATTGGTCATTGATTGCATTTCAAAGCATGAAGTCACTCGATGCTTGTTGAAATGGACCTACCCCCGCAGATTAGTGATATGTGGTTGGCAACCGGTTTTTCGGGACATTCTTGAGCCAATGTGTGGCATTTCTGTAAGCCAAGTCATTTCTGACGTATTGCGGTGGTCCTGTTCTCATATGTGTGCTCCGCTGACCCAGACTAACGCTTTGGCGCTGGTTCACTAAAGCTTGCGATATCTGTGCGCACCTAATAGCCGTATCTTCCTTTTTCAGGAAAAGCTACCCACGTGTACTTTCACGTCACCGTGATGAGCCTGGACTCCATTGACGAGGGCTCTATGGTAAGAACGCAGTCCCCTGAGCTGCGTGTGGACACAGCAATGTCCACAACTATTCAAAGGCATTGCCTTGGTTATACAAACTAAAGGTTAGCACAGAATACTCGTATGCGACGTAACGAGCTGTCGTGTCACTCGCGGCGCCTAGTGACTGCACGATCGCAATGCACTATACAGTGTGTAACTGAATGATGTATGTAATGAGTGATGCAGCTGCGTTGATGTATCCACCAACAACATGCGAGCCGAGGCCTGCTGAAATATTATCCCTCCAGACACTCGATCCAACATTCAGATCCCAAGGCTGGCGGTCGTGACAACTGAGGCATACGTTAGTCCTCTCCGGCTTCAATAGCTTCACAGCATTTGCAAGCTTTTGTGATTTGCCATTGCCCCCCCCCCCCCTCCCCCCACTGGCGCCCACCCACTGGCCGCCACACTAATACGTGGCCAGGTTGTACAGAAGGTGCCATGCAGCCACGGCGTGAAGAGTCTTGCATTGCCATATGTATATTGTCGAACAAATCTTGAGATAACTGCATATGAACATCGTCGATGTAGCAGCACTGGGCTGGATGTAACCTTGGTGTTAGATAACCATTTTGGTCATGGGCGTCAGATGAAGACATTGCTTAATAATGTATGGTATCCAAAACGACTGTATGGCACTAGCTAGGTACCTGAGATGCAAAAGTTATGTCACGAGGGGATAATACCACATATTTCTGCGCTGTAAATGTGTGAGAACGAGGCTATGGTTCAGTAAACCAGCGTAATACTATTTTGAAACTGTGAGATCAGACGTGTATATATCTCGATTTCAGTTGGAATGCCATCGATTTTCTGCTGAACAACTCGGAAGATAACGTCTAAGAGTTCGAGCGAGTGCTTATAGTTTTAAGCCTGCGCCAGCGCGAGATCAAACGGGGGGGGGGGGGGCATACTACCCAACGCCATCAGGGGTGGTGCAATAGCCAAAATTTACCCTTTAATAACGAGGGTTAAGGCTTAGGAGGATGCTGGCACCACGCAGTCCGAGGAATGAGCGGCGTGATTTGGTCGCGTCGTAGATCTCGGCCGATCGTCCACAGTTGAGCACATACTCACACTGTGGCATCGGTGGCCACGCTGACTTTTTTAAGGGGGCCAGCCGCCTGCCTTGATGCAGCTGCGTCTTGGATGGGTGGGATGGGGGAGGGGGCGAGGTTAGCAAGCCTCCCGCCGCTTGCCGACGGCGCCCCGCGGCACGTGCAGCGTAGCTCCTGACGGTCGCACCTGATGACAACGGTCGGCGTGTCATCGCGCGCTGGGCATGTCTTGCAGCGACAGTGGAGCCGGTATACGCCCCCCCCCCCCCCCGCCCCCGTTGTCTCCTTTCGGTAGGGCCTGCCATCCCAGCCCCAATTTAAGCAGATTTGCAGGTGGACAAAAAAGGTCAAGAGCGCTGCAAACTAGCTCTTTTCACGACATAGCTGAGGCGCTAAGATGGCGTACACTTTTCGATGACGTTGATGGTACATGAGTGACATGAGCCTGTGACTTGTACATGGCTGGTACTGGAGATGGTACATGAGCCTGTGACTTTGCGTTAATGATGGATTGCTTAATGGCATTGGCAATGAACAGACTCATGGGGAAACCGAGCAAACACATGTTGACTTAAACAAACAACTACGACGACCTAATAATACTTACCTTGTTGCCTCACATTGCATGCATTCACAAAGTCTCCCCTAATCAGCAGCGTGTGTGTGCGTAGGAGATCAAAGTGCTCTTACATAATGAAATCGCTGTGAATTGCGCTCAGCATCATTCTAGAATCTGTGCTCTTGCTCGCTTACCTCGCCGGCCTGCCGAGCACGACGAATGAGCTCGACTCAAGGCAGCATCGACCCGGGCCGAGCCCTCCAAACCACAACCATTCAGCCAACTGCCAACATCGACCTGGGCCGGGATCGGCAACCCATAGACACTCAGCGCACTCCTGTGGGACATAACTGCAAGCTCCACTGGTCTACTGAATCATGGTTGTCAAAAAGGATTTAAAAATATCTGTTGATGGTATGAAGTTAAGGACGGGTGACTTCTTTGAATATCGTTTCTCTTTCATGCGCATTCGCAATCCTTGTAGCGTTTAGAGAAAATAGAAAATTGATTAATAGAATAGCGCAGGTTGTCCCGCTTCGCGGTTCTTGACTCGAATTTTATGCTGGAACGAATTTAAATCCGTAAAAATGCCTCTAATTCCGATTTTGAGAACGAAAGAAAGCTTAAACTTCTAAAAACCAGCTTTTCCCAAATTCCCAAATAACTGGAGCAGAGGCACTTTGCGTTTTGTTTGTGACCATAATCCCCGTAACTTTAACCATTTCAACACTCCCTAATGCAAGGGCCGCCACCGGGAATACATGTAGCATCGGACCGATGTCAAAACCTTTTCGGAATCCTTACAGCGTAAGCGGAGCACTGCAAGCAATAAAAATGTTAGATATGCCTTGGGAGCATGTCGCTACGTCGCACACACTTAAGCCGCGTCCGACCGGGAAAAGCCAACTTCCCCTACGGTCTTCCGAGCACAGGGTAAAAACGAACGATTGCAGCAGCATGAACGTGTTGCATCACCTGTGCATCTATCAAGTTGGTGCCCTTGGTGTAAATTTGAAGCTTTTATCTACCAAGATCAGTGACCTAGGTCAGGTTAAAGAGGTCAACATCTAAACGACTTTGACCATAAATAGCTTGTTTGTGGTTTATTTACCATTGCTCAAACCTGCTCTTCGAATAAAAATGCTTCTTTTTCAGAAAAGGTGAGCTCGGTGACCTGAAGTCATGTCGGTGTTTGTTATTTTTCGTAAATAATGTACATTTGTAGGTACGTTTATGTGGTTTCGTTCTTTGTATGTGAGGTAGAGTACTAGCTCACATGCACCGTCACCATATGACATGGCTTTGGCTCAGGTTACGACTTACCTCTAAGGATACCTTCGTAGAACACATGCTGAGCTCAAAATAAACAGCTCTTTAACGTAATTTTGGGCTTAGAATTCGAATACTCCATTGGAAACAGGCTGTAGTATCATTCTAATGCATAATGAAGTCACAATATGTCACGCAAGCACATACCAGGTCATACGATGTCATCCAAGATCAATGACCCATGTTGCCAGTAGTGGAAAGGCCAGATGAACGAGTGCGACGTGTGTAACCATCTCATCGTGTTGTGTTACAATTTCACGTACCAGCATACTTGTCAGCAAAGGGGCTATATATGATGTTGACAACGGCTAAGTGATCTTGAGTGCATGTACATGTATAATACAGTATTTCTGACCACAGAAAGACACGATACGCATAAGATAGACCCGGTTGGCTGTTGAATTTTTCATTTGGATGGTTTATGGGTTCGACCTAACCTGGCCTGAGATGGCTTCTAGGTAAGCCTTAAATAATATCCTTGTGTCTGGAATAACTTTATCCCACAGCTGCACCTAATAGAACTAATTTAGAAAAAACATTGTGGAAAAGTATCGTTTTTGTAGGCTCCTGGTAAACCAATATGGAACGGTGACCTGATCTGACTTGACTCTTCTGGAGGAACAAAAATTGTTGAAATAGCCTCCCCAAAGTCTTAAGTTTTATGTCCGTGCCCTCCATATCCGTAATCACGCGTTAGCGTAGATTTTAACTGCATCTCTAGAAACGACCGTTTTTGACCTTTCGTGACCTATAGTGACCTCAAATTCAACCTGAGGTCAACATTTTTGTACGCAGTCTTCATCAATTGACATAATTTTCACAACGGTATCGTTGTTGTTCTCATACGGCGTCTGAAAGTTAGAGATTTCAGGGGGAATTCAACTTCCTCGGACGAGCTCGATTGTTTCTGACCCCGGGCCGGGCGCAGGCTAGCAAATTACTTTTGAGGAGTTTTATATTAATACTTTGAATCGTTTCATTGAAGCGTCAAATGGCATCACACATGTTGATAAGCTCCTGCTGGTATGAATCTGTCGATTGGTTTCATTGTTATTGCTGATCTTCATGATTGCTGTTGAATCCTTCTGTTAGTCAGGTCGCTGAAACGTTGACCTCGCAGTGTTAACTACCGCACACTTTTTCATGGAAATGTGCTCTACATAGTATGGAAAGCCAAATTAGCCTGGCTGCTACGGCGGCGGATCTAGCCTGGAGTTGTTTTTTTGGGAGGGGAGGGGGGGCGGCGGCAACCGTTCGTCGCCAGCTGGCTGGTGTGGGATCCGAGGTCTGGTGCATGGTGCCTCTCGCTGGTACCCAGTAGGGACACCATTCAAACACTGAAATGCTTTTGGATCTGCTATATACAGCATGCACGTTTACAAAGCTCGTAACATGAGATATTACTTTCAAGAGAAGACGAAACTTTTTTGAAGTTCTGGGAATGTTTTGGGGCCAAAACGCACCCTCAGAGGTTTTTTTTGGGGGGGGGCACGGCCCCGTGCCCCCCCCCCCCACCCCCCAGGATCCGCCTGTGGGCTGATATATGTGTAACCTTGAGCATTTCTCAGAATTCAGGATGGCGCCGCCGCCATCTTTAATTCCAAACAGTTTTCTTATTTTGATCTGGATGGCGTTGATGGTCGTGTTGTATCTCTTTATTGGGTTAGCATGGATGGCGAGTCTATTTCTGTTCTCATCGTTAGGCTGCGAGTAACGCCAAATTACATGTCAAATTTCAAGCCCAGAGAAGGCCTTTGAGGTACAGCGTCACATCTAAGGAGATCCTGAGCGCAGTTCAACCGTCCAGCATCCGTCACATTCCTCTACTACTTTTCATAATTATCATCATTCTGTTCATCTAGACCCCCTCCGTTATCTTCGATGTCCTTCTTTCTGCTTGTGCAACGGCTATAGCATGCAATTTCTCCCAAACACTTCTAGTGGCCTGTAAGTGAAAAGGCTGCTTTGTCACTGCAGTTGCAGAGTTGCGCGCTGCAGCTATTGGTAGATATGATTGTGAAGACTTCGACGCTCCAACCGAACTTGGCAGTATCCCTAGCTTCCCTTCTTCAGGGAGGGGGATTACGGGCAACTTTGGAGTGGGGGTCAGGAGTGTGGTGGGGCAGTCCGAGCCTCCGAGCCTTAAGATCAGGCTTTCTTGCGGTCCCAAGAACTGATCAGACGACGCGCTACGGTAGCTAACGGAGGTCAGCCACACCTGATTCGCTGGCACTACGGTCGCGCATGTCACTTGCCTGTGTCTCGCTGTCACTTGCCTGTGTCTCGCTGACACTTGCCGGTGGTCTAGCTGTCACTTGCCTGTGTCTCGCTGTCACTTGCCTGTGTCTCGCTGTCACTTGCCTGTGTCTCGCCTTGACACTTGCCTGTGTCTCGCTGACAACTTGCCTGTGTCTCGCTGACACTTGCCTGGGGCCTCGCTGTTCACTTGCCTGTGTCTCGCTATCTACTTGCCCTGTGTCCTCGCTGTCATTTGCCTTGTGTCTCGCTGTCACTTGCCTGTGTCTCGCTGGTCACGTGCCTGTGTCTCGCTGTCACGTGCATGTGGCTCGCTGGCCACTTGCCTGGTGTCTCGCTGTCACTTGCCCTGTTGTCTCGCTGACACTTGCCTTGCGTCTCGCTGGACACCTGTCAGCGTTCGCGCCCGTTAGTAGCTTCCTCCTGAACACGGCTGGGAAAGGTGCTTCGTCCTCTCCTCACTTTTCAGCTTCGTGTAAGCGAGCATAATTGTGGTGACGCTGCCATGAAGGAAATACGGGGGCATTGCCTGGGCAGTTGCTGCTGAAGGAAGAAGTTGTAGTTCCCGCCCCCAAGCAGGAGCATGAGCGCCAACAGTGTAGGCTTGAAGAGGCATGTCACACACGTGCTTCTGGTCACGTGCTCTTTGGCTGTCGTCTCCAGGTAGTCCCTCAGCTCTTGGTGCGTCTTGGCGTCTTTCGAGTACAACCTCTGCAGCAAATGGCGACAGCAAGGTGTACTCTTCCCGACTCACCCACCAGGCTTTGTAACTACAGCGCTGCAAGAGGCCCTGAAATCCGAACGCACCTCAGCTCCCGACAAGCCTCCGTCCGCAGAAGAATCGCGGGCGAATCTCACTGCCGTCAGGTTCAGTCAGCAGTGAAACGCGGCATGGCTGTCGAAAGTCCACAGGTCGGAAGAGCCAGCCGGTTGGATGGGTTTCAATGTTCAGCAAGACCGGGCGGTGGCGGGCTTCGCCCCTAAGTCTAAGGCGATCGTGGTGTTTGGGCTGATGGTCGACTCACCGCCTGACAGATATTATTCTGTCTACGCTTACGTGTCTCGAAATGATTCGCAATGCTCTCCGGGTGCAACACACGCATTTTAGAGCCGACCTCGACTGGTATCAGACTGCATGCCAAGTCTAATCCAGCGACCCCTAGCGCCTGACCAGCCTCATACTTCACTCGCACAGGCATGATGCACACTCCCGTGAATGTCCTGGGCTGTGTAGGTACGCTGACGAGGGGACCTGTCGTCAGCGTAACTATGAGCGCAGCGTTTGGTGGCGGCGTCACCAGCAGGACAAACGGAAAGGCCTTTAACAGCGCCCTCAGGGCATACCGTCTCATTATCCTGCCGCAAGTCTTTTACGTACCAGTAGCTGAGCGACTGCACGGGAGCAGCACACAAACTAGTGTAACAAGGGGCATTGAGCACCAACAGGATGCGGATCGATCGCCCGACGGAGCATAAACACTATCAATCTAGCCCCGGAGTCGCCAGCGTTTAGCCGGACGTGATTTTACTATGCTTATGTACGTTGTTACGCTGTTTGATCTGTACCCAGCTACTCTGCTCTAGCTGTCTTTCGGCTTGCACTGTTTTCTAGGCAGCAGACAGCCTCGCTTCCGATTAAAGCCACTTTAACGGGATTTCAGCTCCCTTTGGGGCTACAGAAGCGTGATTTGTGAGCTAAAATATCACGTCCTGGCAGAGTTGTGAGCCACACATGGCGTGTCGCGTTGCAGAGACGAGTTTCTGAATGAGCACTGTAGTACATCCGATAGTACATGTCTATGTATGCGTTATAGTCTGTTATAGACATGTGCATATAACGCACTATTCCATGCATTGTGATTCATAACACATGTAGCCGATGCGAGTTGTACCCTTCCAATGAGTACGAGGAGATGACAAACGGCATATATCAACCAAAAGAAAGGATTTGACTGCGTTGTAATTCAGTTCGACCTTTGGATTTTTCGTTGACCTTGACGGTGACCCGATGCATTAAAATAACCGCCGAAACGGGCTGTCTGCCATCGAAAATTCTCATCAACTGATATCACACGATCCCCTAAGTCATCGCGATAAAACCTTGAAACTGGACCAGTATTTAACATGACGGCGGTCGCCATATTAAATCTGATAAATGTGCAAAGTCGCGCAAGAGCAACCAAGCTAATATGGCTCTACTACCGATGTACAGCTAGCTATACAGGATGTTTGTTTGCAAAAGATTGCGGAAGTTTGTTTACATTGCATGGTCTCATATGACAAGTATTATGGGGGCAACTCGACTGCACAAACCCATTCAAGTGAAACGCGTCTTGTATAAAACACGCGTTGGATAAATAGCGTACAGTTACATACTTATATCATCTAAAAATGCAGTTCCTGTGAGTGGTACCCTTGCAACAAGCACGAGAAGACAATGAGTGCTAAATATAGCTCAATAAAGGGGATTGTGGTGGTTCATGACAAAATTTGACCTATGGCTTTCGATTTGACCTTGACTTTGACCTCATTCATTACAACTGACAGAAAGGGACTCCCCGTCATAGAAAACCCGCAACACCGGTGTCACGCGAGCCTCAATGTCATCGAGAAAAAGAGCTTCGAAGCTGGGCCAACACTCAAGATGGAGGCCGCCGCCAATGAATTCTAAGAAGTGCTCAAAGCTGGACAAGTAGCAATTTTTCCAGTTGGGTATCCTGGCTACAAAGCCCAGTATTTTCATCATCACGGCCTAATATTTTCTGTACGCCACATCACATGACCACAAAGTCCTATGGTTGGGGACGACACGCGCCTGTTGACGGTCGCTGCTAGGTTTGTTTGTTTTGTTGTTTGTTTGTTTTTTGTCTGCCCGTCAGCATTAAGAGAAAGCGTTACCAGATTAAACAAATCGCTCTCACAAAGGAACACGAGTTTTATATTGTACTCCTTGAGTTTGCGAGCACTTTGGGGGGGGGGGGGGGGGCTCCTATTTTGGGAGAATGTGACATGGGATCAGTAAGAAGGGACGTATGCAGCCTGACTGAAGGGTTGTCATGGAAAGGCGAGTGACAGGGAGTTGTGAGGTTAGTGGTTGTGTTGTGCAGTAAATTGATGACGTTGGAGTAATCGTAGGACATGGAGAACAGAAACAAAGCGTCTCGTGTTTCGAAGATGGGCATTGTCAGCACACGTATCAGTTGAAGGAAATGATGGTATTCATGTCAATGCTAGCAGCGGTGGAAGAAATAACTTATCGATACAGATGGAGCCAACAAATAAAATGAGAAAGGAAATGGTTGCAATGAGATGGGAATGAAAACAAGCACCAAACTTACCGGTAGGTTAGGTAGTAGGTTAGGTAGGTAGGTAGTAGGTTAGGTAGTGATACCAAAGCAGGTGTCACACTTCTATATACCATGTTATATACAGTGTGTCAGGCTGGAACAAAGTTAAAAGGTGGAGTAAAAAAGGAAGATAAAGGTAAAACTTCCCTGCCAGCCCTTACATCAAACGCCCCGTCAGTACGCATGACTCCACGCATTCCAGCTGACAATAGTGCTGACGACGGATGGAACAGGGCCATGAAGGACAGCGGTCTGGTCGGGAGATCGGTCAATAAGGGGGAGGGGGGTCAGGTTACGGCCAGGGTCAGGTCAGGGCGTTGGCGTTAGTGTTGGCCGGAGGGTGGGGCATGGAGCGGAGCGGGATCGTCGAAGTGCGCTTTGAGAGTTGGTAGGGGGGATAGATGTCGGACAGCTAAGACTCCGGAAATTGTAATGGTCTGAAGAGAACGGAAAGACAGCAGGAGATGGCAAGAAGCAAGACACAGATGTGTGTGTGGGATATACAATGAAATAGCGCGTGAATGATGAAAAGGAGGGGGTTGTAGCAATGAAGTAATTGGGAGCTGATGTAGGAGGTTTTTAGCAATCTATTTTTTCTTAACCCGTCTCCCTTGAAACCCTGTTGTTCATTTTTTGAAAGTGATGGCCAACTATTTTGGGGGAGTGGGGCTGCACTGGATTTTATTCTCGCGCGTGGCACGTTTTGTGCAAAGTTGGAAACGAGAAAGATACCTATATTCTTCAGTATGCCCTTCAAGCATTACATGCCAGGCGTGTGTGGTTTTGGCTTCCAAGCTACTGTAATTTTAGTATGTCACAAATGTAATGCGTTTCACATAGGAAGCTTGGGTGGCTTTGCTTTGCCAACACACTAATGCTTTGACTCTGTCAATATTTGTCCACCTTTGACTTTTTCAACCCACTAATGCCACATAGTTTGTATTGTGTACACAACCCAACACAACGGCAGTGGAAGAAGTGATCATATCAGATCCCCTTGTGTTAGAGCAAGATGCTAGGGCGGGTATCTACAGGCGTATGGCCTAGAACACTGAGATTTACGGTAGACTGGCTGCTTGTTAGCCGGCGCTATCGTAATGTATGAAAATGATCGTACCGCATCTCGCCAGACCGACAGTGGATCTTCGCTTTCGGGAGTTACAATCCCGATACTCGCGTGTAACCTATGCGTGACCTGACGCAGTACCGGCTGGTGTGCGGATACTCGACTTGACCCCGGGACGCGCCCAGCAAAAGCTCCTGAGGCCGCGACCTTTGGTTAACAGACGTAGGCGCCAGACAACTTCGTTCGGCGCTAGCCGCGGTGTTCGCTGCCCAGCAGCCGTGTGTGTCAGAGCCTGTTCTTCACCCGTTGCCGACGGCGGTGCTCACTGTTTGGGATGGGTATGTGGCGGTGTTCGTAGACTGACAGACGTCTGTGTTCGGCATCTCCACCTAGTAATGACAGCGTCGCGCACTGGTTGGCATAGGTGCGTGGCGGTGCTTGTAGACTGACAGACGCCTGTGTTCGGCATCTCCATCCAGTGTTGACAGCGATGTGCACTGGTTGGCAGACGTACGCGGCAGACATCTTCTTCGCGCAGAGCTGGCGCGATGAGCGACTGCGCTTCAACCAGAAAATGCCGAATCAGACCGGCTACTACCGGCTGCTGCCTCTGCACTGGCTCAAGGACATATGGCACCCAGATTCTTACTTCAAAAACGCCAAACAGGTCACTTTCCAAGAGATGACCATCCCGAACCACTACGTCTGGCTGTACAACGATAACAGCATTCTCTACATGGTCAAGTGAGTGCTAGATTGTTAGAAACAGAGAGAGAGAGAGAGAGAGAGAGAGAGAGGGAGAGAGAGAGAGAGTGCTTCCGCTGCAGCTGACTTTAAGACATGTGTGCCCTGTCGTCTTGTTTGTAGCGATCTCAGACCGACTATTGCGCACAGTTACAGATGAGGCGCTCCTTGTCCGTCCCGATCACTCAGTTACTTACAGTGTCTGCCTACCGATTCACTAATAGCTGGTGGTGTGTGTTGAAACGCTGTTCACTATTTGCTCCTGACTGGGTCGGCCGGCGGCCAGTGTCAGCTGACGCCGAAAAGCCAGGTGACCTAGGAGGGCAGAACGTACCATGCCATGCATTGTAAAATGTTAGGGTTTTGCTGAAAGATTCTGTCGTTGACCTGGATTTTCACAATAGGACAGTGAAATCAGAGCTCACGCAACAGGCGCTGCTTGGAATAGGCACTGATCCCAGAAAAATTAATCTAAAGGCTCGGACTAAATTATTGAGAAAGATTGACGATCATTATTGTCAGAATAATCGTTTTTTATGTATGAACAACCAGCAGACGATTCTGCGCGGGCTGGCATCGCATCTGTTAGTTGGAACGATCATAATCTCCATTTGGTTCAGTTAGAACTGTCGGCGAGTGTCTCAAAACTCAGCTGGCGGGGCCTGTCAGAAGCAGGTCTATCAGCTGCTGAGCATGGACCAGTACTAAGCTGATCTTCGGTCAGAACTAGGCTGATCGTCGGTCAGTACTAAGCTGATCACCGGTCAGTACTAAGCTGATCGTCGGTCAGTACTAAGCTGATTGCCGGTCAGTGCTAAGCTGATCACCGGTCAGTGCAAAGCTGATCACCGGTCAGTACTAAGCTGATCGTCGGTCAGTGCGAAGCTGATATACCGGTCAGTACTAAGCTGATCGTCGGTCAGTACTAAGCTGATCATCGGTCAGTACTAAGCTGATCGTCGGTCAGTACTAAACTGATCACTGGTCAGTACTAGGCTAATCGTCGCTCAGCACTAACCTGATCGTCGGTCATCACTAAGCTGATCACCGGTCAGTACTAAGCTGATCACTGGTCAGTGCTAAGCTGATCTTCGGTCAGTACTAGGCTGATCGTCGGTCAGTACTAAGCTGATCACCGGTCAGTACTAAGCTGATCGCCGGTCAGTACTAAGCTGATCGTCGGTCAGTACTAAGCTGATTGCCGGTCAGTGCTAAGCTGATCACTGGTCAGTACTAAACTGATCACTGGTCGGTACTAAGCTGATCGTCGCTCAGTACTAAGCTGATCGCCGGTCAGTACGAAGCTGATCGCCGGTCAGTACTAAGCTGATCGCCGGTCAGTGCTAAGCTGATCGTCGGACAGTACTAAGCTGATCGCCGGTCGGTACTAGGCTGATCGTCGGTCAGTAGTAAGACGTCTTGGTACTGGCTGTCAGCTGATAGCCCCGTGCTGGCTGTCATCTGATGACCGTGCGCTGACCATCGACTGATGACCGTGTACTGACCGTCGACTGATGACTGGGCACCGCCTGTCGTCACGTTCGCGGGCGCCCCGGACGATAATTTGTCACAATCCTGGACCGATCGGCCCCGGACACAGGCCCGCGGCTGCTGTACGCAGGCCACGTTCTCGCCTTGACCAGCCGCTGAATCTTGTTCCATGCCCCGCTCGAGGTGTCGAATTTGTTTTTCGCACCCGGCTAGACGTTTTCTGAATGTGTTGGCGTAATAAGAGCCTGCATATCTTGAATGACATGTCAACAACAAGACGCGCGGGTTTAAGAGATTAGAGGGGCTGAGCTGAGCTGTGCTGCACCGCCGAAACCACTTAAGATAACAGCTGCGTGTGTTTTTGGCGCTCACTGGCGAGCGTTTTTGGCGCAGACGCGCGGCACTTTGCGGGTAATGTTTCAGGCCGCGTCACGTTGCTGACTGTTGCCTACCTTTTGCCGTCAGAATTGCGAGATGCGTTTTCGTTCTGATGGCGTGTTGTCGCAGAAGATAGGCAGTTCCCAGGCCGATGTCCAGATAATGATTTCATGTCTCTCCATTTGAGTTCAGCCGTATTCTGCATGCGAATCTAGGAGCATTCCCTGGACCTCAGCCGCAGACGCTAAGTCGTTTTCAGCCAACGCTGGGGGCATAAACCGTTAAAAACGCCAAAAAAATATAGGAGAAACTGTGAACAAATGTGTAAAAATATACAGAGTGCACTGCGAAGGCCTGTCTGAAGATCTAGCTACGCGAACTCTTTCAAGTTGTGCTTTGCAAAGTCTAGAATGATAGTGTAAACATACAATAGCTGTGTTAAACATACAATGGCTGTGTGTTTCTGCATAGCTATTTCCGAATGCGTGTTATTCGATAAAGGTGAAGTTTGGGGGGGGGAAGTTGTTTGGAGATCCTCAAGCTCACGAATTTTATCTTACACTTTGTTTAACAACTTTTTATAGGTTAAAGAAAATGGCATTGTAGCCATTTGTAAAAGCGGTGCGAATGAAAAATGCCAAAGGCATCTGCTTTGGGAGCAGCATGATATATGTGCCGGTTAGCGTTGCAAAGCATGTAGCAGCTAGTAAGGCGCATCAGTGGGGTGCTTTTGCTCATTAGAGGCGGGGGGGGGGGGCTTTCCGTACCATCCAGATATGTACCGGGGCCGTCTGGCACTACGTTGCCCTTCCCGACGCTTGCCAACTGGCCACTGCGCACCAGATCGGGCTGAACAGGTATCACTCCTCATTGTACGAAACCAGGTGGAATGGATTAACTGCCTTACATCCTATTTTATTCCCCTGACCACAGGGACGGCACATGACGTGATGAGCAAACTTACGGAATCTTTACGAAACTCACGCAAACTCACGTCCCACCCTGGCTCCACCCATATGTTATGAGCCACCTAAGTGTAAGGCTGTCGAGGTCTTCGGCTGAGCTGCGTCTGGAGCTGCCTACTGCTGGACCCGTGCCGATTCACTGAAACACCGGCCGACCGCTACAGCCGCTGCAGCCGTCTGGCCAGACGTCACCGAAGGCCCTCTCGACGCCAGCGCCGGTGGATCGCCGGCCCGGTCCGGCCCACAACAGCAGCCGGCCGGGCCGGGCGCCGCCGCGCTGCCTCTCGTGCGTGCCGAGCAGCGGAGCCGCATCATTAGGCGGCGCCGCGTCGGCCCCGCGGGAGCGCTGTACGTCGCTTTAATTGTGTTCGTGACCGGCGTGCGGTGTTTGTAGGCGCTCACGGCCGCCGCGGCGTGGCCGGCAGGCTGACGCTGGTGCTGTCCTGTGCCCATGAACTTCCAGTTACTAACCCGCACGACACGCAGCAGTGCTCCATGAAAATCGAGAGCTGTGAGTGGCCGGGCGGCGCTGGCTGACCGATGGCCGGCAGCATGGCCCGGCCCGCTGGCCCCACCCCCGTGGCGGTGCCGCAAGTGCCGCCGCAGCCGGGGACTTTCTTGCAAGACTGCACACGCTTGATTAGTGTTCGTGCTGGTCGGCTGTCGTAGGATGGCGTGCGGCCGCGGACCTTGTGACGTTTTTCACCGATGCGGCACGGCATCGTGCTATAGCTTGTTTGCGTTCTCGCTGGCGTGTTCCATCGGCTGCGACATACTGGCTTCAAAATGCGGCTAATCTTATCGATTGGCGTCACCAGAAGTTATCTGGAGCGAAGGGGATGCGCTATTGTCAATATCTTAAGACATACATGCAAGGCCAGCGTTGAACAGCTTAGGCGTTCGGGCCTAGTGAACTCAGCCTGCTGCCGGCAGGGCCTTCACGTGCGACGTGTGTTAAGGGCAAAGAGTGATGACCCTAGCGGCTGATAACCCTGGCCATGATGCGTTGTCCCAGTGTCGCACACCACGGACGACCTGGTGTTTCTGTGGGACCGGAGGGTGCCGCTAGAGGTGGACCCCATCGAGCTGCCGCAGCTCGACCTGGTCTCCAACGTCACTGGCGACTGCACTCACATCTACGCCACCGGTAACTTGGGGGGAGGGGGCGGGGCAGGGAAAGAGCGCTTTTTACTAAGGGTATATTTTGTTTTGCCTGTCATATCGTTGTTGTAGTTATTTTATGATTTGTCAAGTTGCTTCTGGGTCGTTAAGACACGTGCATGGGCCACTAAATAACGCGTCTGTATATCGTTGCGTGCACGTTTGTCCCGTATTTTCGCGCGTATCCTGCCAACTTTTATGCCTGTCTCTCTCTCTCTCTCTCTCTCTCTCTCTCTCTCTCTCTTCTCTCTCTACTCTACTCTCTCTCTCTTCTCTCTCTCTCTCTCATCTCTCTCTTATTCTCTCTCTCTCTCTCTCTCGCTCCTCTCCTCTCCTCTATCTCTCTCCTCCTCTCTCTCTCTCTCTCTCTCTCTCTCTCTCTCTCTCTCTCTCTCTCGCTCGCTCTCTCTCTCTCTCTCTCTCTCTCTCTCTCTCTCTCTCTCTCCTTCTCTCTCTCTCCTCTCTCTCTCTCTCTCGCCCCTGCCCTGTCTCTAACGCTGTAGTCCTTTTTTGTCTTGATCCGTCTCGCGTTCCCTATTTGTCGCCGCGGCCGTGTGTGCCTGCTGAGACGGCGTCTCATCGCCGGCATTGTGCGGGCTGCGCCCTCCGAAGGCAGGCCTCACTGGCCGGCGTCGGAAGCGCTCTCCACGGCGTTCCGGACGACGCCCCGACGCGAGCGCGGCTCCGGGGCCCGCCTTCCCAGCCGGGGAGGGAGCTCCGGAGTCGCCAGCCGGAGAGCGGTTGATGTGGAACAAAACATGGCAGGCAGTCGGGTCCTGTGTTCTCTGCCTCCCCGTACCTCCCCGTGACGTCGTCAGACTTGGGTCGTGCTCAGCACAGATACTGACATGGCAGGGCAGGTGCTAAGGGTGCTGGAGATGGATGGCTGAGAAAAACTGGTCGTGTGCCGATGCTCTTTGCGACCCAATGTTGTTCTAGGGAGCTAACGACGACGTGCGCTCCGGTTCGCATCCTGTGGCGTATTACCGTTCGTATCCTGTGGCGTATCCCTCATTAGATCCACTGGTACCTGCGAACATCCAAGACGTGGACGATGGATGGAACAGCTGCAGGGCCTCAGTCGTTGGCAGTATTTTCCGAAGTTTGCCGGTGGTCGGTGACGCTTTTTGAAGGGTGACCAATAAGTTCTAGGTTATGTTACGACCAGACAATTTGTCATGCAAACGGCAAAGGTCAGCGGCTAACACCAATTACCAGACGTTCGTTACAAGGCTGCGACACAAATGAAGGCCTGTTTCACCTGACGGTAGCTTGGCACGGCCCACACGCGCCTCCGTGCCGGAGCGACGGCGGCCCGCGCGTGCTGACCAGACCGGACGGGGCCGACTGGGCGGAGCCGCACCTCTCTCCCTCCCTCTCTGCCGGCGCCGGCGGAAGGTAGCCAGCCGATACCCCGGTGGTGGCGCGACGACACGGCTAGCTGACGTCACATGAGACGTCACTCGGCGCCCGCGGGGAGGGGTGGCGCACCCGGCCGGGCCGCGTCGCTGACGCCGGACCGAGCGCCGGCGGACCGGCCTGCCCGCTGACAGCCATTCGGCGCCACGGAGCCGTGAACGGTGCGCGGAGGCTGTGCATTTCGCGCCGCCCAGCACGGCGCCCGCACTCAGCCGGCTCGCTAGGATAGACACAGAGCCGTATATCCCGCTGATGGATTACCGCCAGTCAGCCACTCAAGTCGGCCGGCCGCGGTCGCTGCACCCGTGTTCGGTTCTTATCCAGATACGGGTCTGGATTTTCGGCAGGAGCTGTATTGAATTCAACTTTAAACTTTGTTACTGCACTAAATCAGATCATGGATGAAGTACGCATTTCTAGCCTGTTATTATTTTATATTTTATATGTTATGCTTTTATATTTTATATGTTATATATATATATTTTTATGTTATTCCTTTATCATATCATAGTCCACATCTAGTCTGTTATTATTGTTGTCTGATATTATCTATCTACATCTAAGATTGATCTATTTATTTAGTTAAAAATTGGTTGTTTGTTTGATTTGGTTTTTGGTCGTTCAATGTACAAATGCGAATTTTGTGTGAAGGAAGACCGAAAAGATAAAATTATTCACGTCCCATCCGGGGCGTTACCGAAAACTAGTGCAAACACGTTCTTGCAAGTCAGTAATATCACTAGTTCCCAGCGGCGGACAAAGGCTAGGATTTTTTCACACAAAAATCACAACCTGTTCGATATTTACTGAGTAAAGTAATAACATTTTACGTTTTGTGGTCTACCTGTAACAATCGTAATATAAGGTAACTCGCTCGGACTTGATTGTGATTGCTCGCAGAATAGAGGAGGGATAGGACCACAAAACCCCTGACCGCCCAGGGTCACATTTCCGCTATTGTATTTGATTCAAGCCGCACCCACTTATGATTCACGGTTCCTACTCAGTTACTTGGGCAAGGATGTTGCCGATCGAATCGTTTTATCTTATAAAGCTGTAGATGATCCCAGTCTTCGACAAACGTGGCGTGGATTGAGATATTATTTTGTTTTACTTTGCTTCATATATACCATAAGACAGAAGCACTTGGTGGAGGTAATGGCCAAGATGCTAGTGTATCCGGCCCTCACGGGAGGCTCCGACTGAAATCGCGGCGGTCCACGGCCTCTGAGCGTCACTGTGATCGCCGTCATCGCTCTCGCCTCGTAAAAGGGTGCCACCGTCCTTCCTTTTTTGAATTTGAAAAAGGAAATGGGTGCAGAAATGATGCCGCGGCACAGCAGCTGCCATGTTCAACTCTGTAATGTATAAAGGAGAGCAGATATTAACAGCACTGTATGATGCCGTTCAAAAGTAGTATCATGCTCGCGGTCAGACAAGAAGCCAAATGTGTCTTGTTTCGTCACTTTCTGCGAACTCTGAGCGTTAGTTTTCTGTTAACCGATGTCAGCCTGTTTTAAAGAGAGAGATCCTCTTTGTTACCATGTTCCATGTCCCGTGTCTTTCGGTTGTTACGTCACCGGAACCCTCGCTCGACTACGAAGCAAGCCGCAGTATACCGGCTGGCCCGAGCGCCGTGATGTAGACTGCGCCGCCGTGTCAAGAGACATTGCGGTACAGCCCACACACGACGCTCCTGCGGACCGCTCGCGCCATATGTTCGGAACCACTCGGGCTGGCTGATTGGTAGGCTTGTTATTGGGGCTTTCGGGCAATTCGGTCGCGTACTGATGTAGCGTCATATGTGACTGGTGTAACTTGGCAGGGAGGGTAACCGAATAGACTTTAAAGACGTCACATTGCTACTAACCCAGCCCGTTCTGTCGGGATCTGGATTCGTGCGTACGACTTTGAAAACCTAGGTTCCATGCCCTGTTATCAACCACGTAATATGCGTTGCAGGTAGTTGTTGTGCGCAACAGTCGGTAGTTTAAGTGGATTGGTGGTCACAAAATGACACGTGCACGTTACTCACGCCTTCACACTGTTGGCCACGCATTTACACCATTTATATCGTATTGTTGTACGAAATCGGTCGTGAAAAGCTTCTGACGGTGGCGTTGTGTTAACAGCTCATCCTAAATAGAGTTTACGTCCTGATTTATGGGCCCACTAGACTGTAACCAGCTTCATAAAGCTAAACTGCAACGTACAACTAGCCCAGCGCCGCTATGCAAAATAGACCGCCACCGGGAAGACGAACAACGATATCAAAATAAACGTCAATGTCGTCGTTTTAGAAATTATACCCCGTTTTATTGGTCAAATCGTGTGTGTGTAAAAGGGTTTGAGTACACTGGCAAAATCAGTGTTGAATAAAGTGTGGTGTGTGGCGCCATATTTCCCGCGTTAATATGTCTTCATTGTTGTCAGGAGTGCGCGCATGCGCTGCCAATGATGCTGCAACGTTTTTGCGATAGCCTGGGTTGTATTGGAGACGAGTGTACCCTAGTGATAGGGATAGGGATGATGGCGTTTTTAGGTCTGTCCCGTTATTGTCAAAGACGAGGAATGCGTTACGAGTAGTGATATTCAGTTGTTTGGGATCTGCTATAGCTGTGTTACGTATTTTAGCAACAAATTTACCGTTTGTTACAAGACAATAAACTTTATCGAGTAATATTTTGTGGCTCAGTGCCTTTGACGTCATGCGGACATTTACTTACAATGCTTATATGAACATGTTTTCTTTGTTACTTTGTCGCTGTGTTAATTTTGGGATTATCCGTCTGTAACTGTGCTTTGAAACGAACATGAACTCCAAGCCTCGCGACGATGACAGCAAAAAACTAATCACCATCCAACCGTCTGCAGGAAAGCTTCACCTGCGTGGAGGTGGTGTTCACCTTCAAGCGTCGACCTCGGCTACTACCTCTTCCACACGTACATCCCCACATGCCTGATCGTCATCATGTCGTGGATCTCGTTCTGGATCCGGCCGGAGGCGGTACCAGCCAGAGTCACCCTAGGGGTCACCTCTCTGCTGACCCTGTCCACGCAGCACGCTAACTCGCAGAAGTCCCTCCCACCCGTCTCGTACATCAAGGTAAGATGCAGGGGATTCGTCAGGGCGTACAGCAAGATGGCTTGAGATAACGGTTTCAAGGTGAGTCCTTAGCTGACAGCTATAGGCCTTCATTGTTATAGAAAGCACTCAGTGAACGGGTACCAGCAAATGACGTTTTCAAGCAAATGCTGATTATGTTGTCAAAAGTCAGTGTTTGAACGTTATCATGGTTGAGTGAAGGAGGTTGAGCAAAAATATTACATGAAAAAACAGGACGCGTGGATCCGGCAAATGCTACTTATCTGCATAAATACCGCCACTAAAAGATGCCAAAATCTTTAATCTTCCAACAACGTTGAACCTTCCGGCTAAGTCACTGGCTGTTTTATACAGCACTTAGAGTAGTGCCGTGTATCTGCTGGTAAGAAGGGAAAGCTCGAATTATCTTTGTTATGTTGACTTCTTTCAAGAAGCTTAAGCTCGAATTTTTATCTCGAATCGTTTTTGTTATGTGGACATCCTTTAAGTGGTAGTGTGCACAGATAACAAGTATTTTCTGGATCCACGTCTCTGTTTGCTTAATCTTGTTTACCCGTAACCATGATCACGTTTGAAAAGTCAAACATTGACAGAAAATATCAAGATAAAACCAAACTCTGCTTGATGACATTATTTAACCACGACATCCTGATATATACAAGGCGGCTGGAGCTGGAGGCCGCCACTTGTAGCGCAAGAAGTAAGTAAAATTATGAAAAGCCAGGATTTCGAGGTCCTTACTGCTTACATCAACCTCCTTGCGCTTCATCTCCCGTTACCAACCCTCACGTCATTCGTTTACGCTCCTCCTCTGCTAATCCACCCACGTGATCAGCGGTACTCGTCTGACCCCGTCCCCTCACCTCCCCCCTACAGGCGATCGACGTATTTATGAACGCGTGCACAGTGTTCGTATTCCTGTCGCTGATGGAGTACGCCATGGTGAACGTCATCATGGGCGACCTGGTGGACGCGGACGAGTCGCTGATGCGGCGCAGTATCCGCTCCGTGCGCAGGCGGCTGACAGTGCGCAGGAGGCGCCCGCACGGCGACATCAAGGTAGCAGCCGCGGCGAGCCCGCCGAGTCTGGCCGCTCGAGCCGGGCACGGGTGTTAGCAGCAGGAGAGGGGTACGGCTGGGAGCGTTTCAGCGTGGAGGTGCAGTAACGTCCCGCAAGTGGAAGATCAATCTTTTAAGACATGCAGTTCATTCTATGTATGGACAAAACCCAATGTTAAAGTTGGAAGGAATAGATGTCATCCTCCAGCAGCCTACTATTGCATGCGCTAGTCTAGTATGGGTTTCTTTATATTGGAGTGCTGCCTTCTAGTCGGAGGTCAGCTTCTGTCCTGCGACGGTGTTTCGCTAACCAGTCTTCCCTCTCTTGAGAGTGATCAGACCTGACTAGATCTTGCCAGCCCGGTTAGAGCTCGCTGCTGCCCTGGGTGGGCCTGCTCACCACACCCAGTCAGAGCCACCTGCTGCCCTGGGTGGGCCGGCTTACCACACCCAGTCAGAGCCAGCTGCTGCCCTGGGTGGGCCGGCTCACCACCCCGGTCAGAGCCAGCTGCTGCCAGGGGTGGGCCGGCTCACCACCCCGGTCAGAGCCAGCTGCTGCCAGGGGTGGGCCGGCTCACCACCCCGGTCAGAGCCAGCTGCTGCCCTGGGTGGGCCGGCTCACCACCCCGGTCAGAGCCAGCTGCTGCCAGGGGTGGGCCGGCTCACCACCCCGGTCAGAGCCAGCTGCTGCCAGGGGTGGGCCGGCTCACCACCCCGGTCAGAGCCAGCTGCTGCCAGGGGTGGGCCGGCTCACCACCCCGGTCAGAGCCAGCTGCTGCCAGGGGTGGGCCGGCTCACCACCCCAGTCAGAGCCACCTGCTGCCCTGGGTGGGCCGGCTCACCACCACGGTCAGAGCCAGCTGCTGCCAGGGATGGGCCGGCTCACCACCACGGTCAGAGCCAGCTGCTGCCAGGGGTGGGCCGGCTCACCACCCCGGTCAGAGCCAGCTGCTGCCAGGGGTGGGCCGGCTTACCACACCCAGTCAGAGCCACCTGCTGCCCTGGGTGGGCCGGCTCACCACCCCGGTCAGAGCTGGCTCCCGCACGGCGGCCGGGGCGGCCCTGACGTCTGATTGGCCGTCTGTCCGCCGCAGACGGACGCCGAGGGACTGCCGATGAGTGACGGCCCGCGCGACGCCGCCTCGCTCCACAACGGCGCCATATTCGCGGCGGCGCTGCCCCAGCCGTCGGCCTTCCTGCGCGACACGTCCCAGGAGCAGCGGCACCGCGCCATCCTCGTCGACCGCTTCTCGCGCGTCTTCTTTCCCCTGTCGTTCGTGGTGTTGAACACGGTGTACTGGGTGGTGTTCTACTTCAACGGACCGCAGATGTGAGGGCGCGGCCCAGCGGCGCCGCCGGGCCGCGATGCTGCGATGCGATGCGATGCGATGCGGTGCGATGCGATGCGATTCGGCCAGCGCGATCCTGCTGGCCTGGTGTCCGGTGGGCGTCGCCCGATCAAATGAACTGAGAGGTGGCGTATAGTATTTTCGGGTGCATCCTACTGGAGTGAGCGGTGGGGTGTGTGTGATGTAACTCAACTTTTGTAATGAAAAGGAAGTGTTCTATACTTTAACCACGAGGCGTGAGCAAACTTATCGTGTTCTGAGGAAGAAATTCCCGCTGTTTATGAAGTTTTGACTAACTCTTATTCTTGGTTCTGACTAGATATTTGGTAGGTGCATCTTGCTCGTTAAATAAGGTATACCTGTATGTCTAGAGCAAGCATCATAGCGAGCACCAAAACGTAAAAGACAGCATCCTTCTAACGCGGGCGTCGTACCGAAATTGAAATATAAGAGACCTGCCCCGTCGCGTAAAAATTATGTCGCGATGCCCGTTTAAGTGCGACGTCCAGTGTTACGCCCTTCTCGTAACATATGAAAGACGGTCGACGGATCTTAAAAGGAGGCGGAACGTAATAGTGGGCCAGTGGTCCAACTTTTCACGGATGTCGTGTCTCAAAATATCATTGAGACGAATGCTGTCACATTTGGACGAAATATAATTAATGATGTCACCAAAATACGATCATCTCAGTGGTACTAATTAGCATGCACTCATTACGAACAAGCCCTTTGCTTGCGCGTGCGATCCACCCTGAGACATAACGTGAATGACCGCGCCAGAGTTGAAACATGCCTCTGAAATTAAGCCGCGTTCCATTCGTCAACTTCTCTGTATCCATTGCGTGTTTCCGTTTTTAGCGATACGTTTCACTCTTTAAGTTACGTTTCAGTATAAGATCCGCCCAATGGTCTGATCAGACAAGCGCTTAAGTCTGTTTTTGGTACGCTTGGGGTGCCTGTACAAAATCCCAGACTATAACCTGGGCATTTGCTGAAGGCACACTTTCGTTACAATCGTCATACTTTTCAATAGCCATCGCCGCTACAGATCGAACATGCTTTTTCTCACATTTTTCGTCTGGTAACGCTTGGCCTGCCTCTGGAGAAGAGGTGCCCTGGGATGTTTAGTAGCATGTTTGACTGACTGGCACGCAACTTATGTTTGCGGTCCCCAGCGTGCTTGAATGCTGAGGACAATTTAAGCGATTATATGGGCCTTAGGAATCGGTTACATTGCAATGAGCTAGTTGTTTGGGATCCCAATTTGAGCACTTTCGGTTATGCGCTACTCGTCTCACATTTTACCAGACGTTACCTTTCGACCAGCTTTCGACGCCTGAAAATGCACCAAGGTGAACAGGCCAATAGATTACTGTTAATCGTTCCAGCATAGGACATCTGGTGTTTTAGGACATAACGCAAATGTTCCTCCAAGATGCAAATTGTGACATCTATGAACGCAAAGCATGGAATTTTCAAGACTAGGCTCTGGTGCTTGTTCATTTTGTACTTGGCTGCGAAATTGTTTTCATTTATGGAAGAGCATTTTGATACGTGCTCCGGTCGAAAAAGTGATGTTTCAAACAGGATAAAAAAACGTATTGTTTTCATATAATTGAGCATAAGATTATTCTGATAAGAACGGGACTGCACGGGCCTGTCATCTAGTGGACTGACATATTACGTAACCGCATCTGCGCAAATATTTATTAAGCCAGTACTTTTGATAGAATGATCGTATACCGTCCTTGTTTGGTTCGAAACCTGCCCATCATCAGCCAGCACTTGTGCACTGGGGGACTTCAGATTTTTGCTGAGCAAAATGAGATGTCGCCTGTATTCTACAAATATTGAAGAGCTCAGCTTTTGTGGCAGCATTACACGTCTTGATCTAATCGTGCAGACTTGGTTCCATGATACACGCCTTACAATGCATATGTGGAACATCCATAGAAAAGTCATACTAATGGACAGCACACTTAAACAACGCTATGATCCACCTGTTCACCAATCATGCTTGCGATTTTAGGCTTCTACGGTATCCGCGAACACGCAATGTAGCTGTAGCTGATTCGCGGACGACAGCCGTTATTGTGAATGTGAGAGGCGTTGCTTTTCACTTGTGATTTGAGAGGGTATGCTGCATTGAGTTGATAATGTAAACATAAGAGCCCATCTGCTCAATCATAGTCCTTTGTGTCTTTGTTGGCGGGCTGATTGTGTGTTTTGGTCAACAGTAGAGAAGTGCCTGTTGCCAGGTAGACAGGCTTACAATGTTCTGTTGTTTGGCAACTCATTATGTTTGAATGAGTGAGACATTCCTTTTGTCAGTCCCCACAAACGCATAGCTCCATTGTGTGTGTCGATTGTAGATGACGTTCCATTCAGTCATGTCAGTTGCTCTGCTGATAGCCGACCCCCAATAGAGTTAATTACAGCACTGACTATTGTGGTGAACATGGAAACAGGCAGATCGCTGAACTGCGTCACCTTCATTCATGTCTTCTTTACGTTCCCAGTAGATAGCCTTCTACCCAGTTTAAGAATTGGTTTACTGGTCATCCTTTCGTAGATCTCAAAACGCCCAGGTGCTGTCGTCCAGAAATAATCAAATTTGAACTTCAGGGATTACGTCAGAGTAACACACCAAGTCTTTCCCATGGACTAGAACAGTCTTCTTCAGACTTCATGCAGTGGACATGTGACATGGAATCTGACTTGCTTATAACACACATTTTTCATTTTTTTAGAACGTGTTGACTCAGATTATATTCTGCTTTGTTCGGTTTCCATAATCATCTTTTCAAAATATTAGTATTGTCCTGTCTATGCGTTATTTCGTGATTTATTCGACGTCACGAGGAGGTAATGTCTGTTTTAAATACTTTTGTCCGGCACCAGGTCATGACCTGATGGATTTTTACCAACACAATTGAAACTGTTAAAGAAAATAGGTTAGATTTAGACAGGTTATTTTCCCAAAACTGTAACCTGATGAACACCTTGCGCTCGGTCGGGGCGCCGGTAATGTTAAGTAATCCTGGCTCGCACCAGCACCCGTTTTCGTTCTTGTAACGCTGGCAAACAATTCATGCTGACGTCAAAGGTCAACGCTGTGAGTTGAAATGCATGTCCACCACGGCCGGTACTGATAAAGTGCCTGTTGCTGGTGCCGTGCTGCCGGAATCAAGATCCGTCTCTGTGACGTCAGTGCCTTAAAGTGACATTTCCGCCGGCTCTCCAAAAGAACACAATTCTATAACCATAGGCAATGGAATAATGAGTTCAGCATGTCTTTTTGTCTTCTTTTTAATCAGAGTCACCAGTTCTGTAAGTTCCACGCTCATCACGCCTCACGCCATAGGTCCACTACGAGCTCAACTTTGAGTGGTCGTAAAGTTGGCCGACTGTGACGACATTCACCCACCTAGCTGCTGTGGCGTTGTTTATTCCCAGCTGACGAGAAAGTGAACGTATGGACATGAACACACTGACATTGGTCATCATTCCTAATGTTGCGAAATGTTGCGCGAAACGTTACTGAATCATTTAGAATGTGGCGTCGTGAGTGGGCTGTTTAATGCTTTGCTGCTTTATGTTATGCAAATCCCTTGAATGAATGCATTTCTGTAGCTTTAAGGTTTCATGTGGTGTCGTTTTGCTCGCCAAAGTTAAAGGATGAAGGTTGACGATGCACGCATGCTCATAAAAGGTGTTGCTCAAACTCATCAAGATCAGAATGTTGGAGTGAACAAATGGATCGTAGATATGTGAGGGATCTGTATAGGTTTTAGCATGTTTGGATTCGTCAGCTAACTCACGACATTATTCACAGTAGAGAGAAACTGGTTTGAAATATGCGAATTATTAAGATGCGTGGTAATTCTAATGCTCACACTTGCCCGTTGCTTTGCCTCCTCGCCCGTCTTTCTAGACCTGAGTCAACACACTGAAGGCTTCAGTATTTAAGGTATTGATATATACCTGAAGGGGTGGCGCGTAATGAAAACGTCAGTTAAATATTTCACTCGTGGTTACGGTGGTTGGTTTGCAGTCATCAAGTTACGATGGAGGAAGCGCGTGCGATGTATTTCTTACTGTATCGGTGGGCAATTCCTGTGTTGAAACACGCCGCGGTGTATAAAGACTGCATTCATGTATCATCACCCACCACTGTTCATTCCTGTGCACACATCAATAAACTAGAGATCATACCGCCAACTTTTCCCCGGGATGTGCAAGCTGGTATGCCAGTGACGCTTCCGGCATCACATCTTAATCGTACTCAGCTGACTGAACGGCACGAAATATGAACGAGAATGTTGGATAGTTGAGAACATTGGAGCAAGTCTCCGATATGATTAACTAAGCTTACTTATAAACATTGGTATATGATAAAAGGACCACTCCAGACAACGCAATTTTCCTGTTCAGTAATGCACCCCTCAATGCGTTATTGCGTGCTTGCGTCTTGGAACACTCTCATTACGTTGAGGTCTTGTCAAACTAGCCGTGCGCAATTACCACACTGGCAATCCTAGCACACACTTGTACTTTATTCTCACGAGAGGTGGCCGGGGCGATGCTGGAAGTGCCCTTAACCAGATACCGTTATGTTCTTGTATTTTTTGCGCTTTCTCGTGGTGTTCCTGCATATTTATTAGCAACTTTGAGGTGCTTACTTATATTTACATACTCAGCTCATGTGCTATTTTTAAGGTTTTCTATAAGAGGTCACATTTCCATATTTCTTAGCAACCATATCCAACTTCTTTTATTATATAGCACAAAACGTAATTCCCGATAAAAAAAAAATCCGACTGTCTTACCCTCTTCGTTCCCTATCCTGCATCCCCGCGACGCCCCGCTTGTACGGGCATGCTCGGAGGGGACTGCGTCCGGACGCCCGGCGCATATTCCGCACAGGGGTCCTTGCCTAGGGGTTAACACGCGCTCTGGTGGGGTGGGGGTCAGATTGACCCCTCCCCCGGAAGGCTTTTTCAGAATGGTCTCCGAGCAACGCGGCGTAGCCGCGCCAGATTTTGCATAGCTGTAGACAATTGAATAGCGGATTGTTTGACATGAAAAATTAAATGTACCTTGGTCGCTGTCGCTGACCTATCTTAGGTCTTAGGAGATGCTTTCTTAGGCAACATAGCGGTTGAATGAGGAAATTACATTGACCTAAGGTTAGGTATGAAGGACACACAAGGTCAAAATCAACCTGGTTTGTTGCTCTAAGGCTTGCTGTATGGGATATTTTTTGGTGCTCATTTCGAGTGTATTGATAGTAGGAACCGCATTATACATCATCCATGGACTTCTTACAGGTCAGAATAGGTCATTGACCTGAAATGACTCAGGTCAACATTTTGTTTTAGGAACATACTGTCTAGCGTAATCTTTGCCGCTTAATCAAATGCAAAGCTCAAAACAATCTTGCATGATTTTGGTCAACTTGACCTTCAAAAGGTCCAACAAGTTCATTAACCTTAAATGAGCACGTGACCTTTTGCTTAGAAACGGCTATCTAAGTTGTGGGGGCACTTTGAAGACCAACCTGGAACTTGACATTCTTTGACATTACTTGGCCCGAAGGTCATGACCTAGGAACCTGAAACTTTAACCTAAGTGATTTCACGTACAGGTCAACACACTACAAAATTGGTGTCTAGCTTTCTCAGTTCCCGAGATCTTGGGAGGGTCAAATTACCCCCCCCCCCCCCCCCCCCACCCGAGCGAAGGGTATCTAGCCGGTTACCCAGGCGCGTGCTGGGGCTCGGCGGCTGGTCCCTCAGGCACATGTCGTCCTGCCCCACCGTTATCCCTTCTCCTTCATTCAATAATCCTGATATGATTATCAGTGGATGAAAGAGCTCTGATCCAAATGACCAAATCGTGATTGAAACGTTTACAGCCTGCTCAAAGTCAATTTGGAGCCAGTTGACGTCCATTACATCTGAAAATCATGCTCACGAACGCCAGATGTAAATGGCTCGACGATTATATTCTTATTGGCCTTAAAACGCCGCATGGCCGATTGGATGGTAAGATTTCAACGACGCCGCTATGGCGTCATCATGACTGAATGACCTTGAAATTGTCTGCATGAAATAGTCGGCACATATTTGAGGGCATGTTGCTCAGAAACTAGAGGATTCAGGTCGTAAGATAGACAGGGCTGTGAACTGCACCGAATGACCTTCAAAATGCCTAATTCAGTTCAAGACCCGATACAAATGTAAACCACGCTCTTTAACCCGTTCCTCGCAACTTACGTCAAGGCATACTCAAGCATTCTAAACATGACCGCTGCTACCCTTGGCGTACTACATTCCACACCCAAGCGTGCAGCATAAAAGTTGTGCAGTGTGATACGTGCTCCAGTTGTGTCGCTGGTTTCATTCGTTCAACCTGGGCTATTTTGCTCTACATTCCGAGCGTTCAAAGCAGACGGCGTTGTGGTGCTTACTTCTTGCATCACTTGTCATCAATAAAATTCTGACGTTTATTTCGTGTGGAGAATTAGCGTTCATTTCCTCACTGACATATCTTGATGCAGCCAATGAATTGGAGGCTGTGCACATTTTACCTCAACGTCGTTTTCAAGTAATCACATCGAACTAACGATCAGCTGGCGCCACCTGCGGCCGCCATCGATCTCCGCCCGCCGATCCATGCTTGCCCTCTGCTGACCTCTGATAGTCCTCCAGCTGACCCCGATTAACCTCTAGCTGATTCCACCCGCTGGCCATCACGACTGCTCCCTCAGCCAACCGCACCATGCAAACGGTACAGCGCTGCCGCCAGCAGCACGAAGGCTGTAGGTAGGCCGGCGGCACGCGGCGCGCCGTTGCAGAGGTCGCTGGAGCAGGTGCAGAAGTGCTGCACCACGATGCCGTCGCTGGTGATGCGGCAGCGGTTCAGCACGCCGTTGGCGGTCCAGGCGGCGCGGCTGCCGCACATGTAGACGTTACGGCTCTCTCGACGATCCACTGTGGCAACTCGGTCCGGGAATGGCAGGAGCTCCTGCAACCGCCGTGACAGCAGCGTCACCCCCGTTCTCCCTCCTTCCGCTGGCACCGGCGTCACACAAGCACTCAAGTTGCAGACATGCACGAACTTTATCATTGCGAAACTAAGGGCCATACGTAACTGACGAAACCTTTGTCTACGTGAAATAAATTTGACCGCTATAACCACGGACAGAAATGCGTTCAACGTAAGTAAAAGTTCCTCTCCTATTAATTGACTTTAAAATCCTTGCTGAGATAGAGCAGCCTTAATCGATTTATTAAGTAATTTTCTGTTTTTTCTGTTTTTTTAATGAATTCTGGCATTGATGACATAGGCTGCGTGGCCATGCGTAATATTGTTTGTTCTTGTAACATAGCCTATCATTACATTAGAAACGCAGACTTTTGTGTCGGTGGTCTGGCACAAACAAATACTATGCAGCATGCGGTTGATCTTCAGCGACTTTCACAGAAAACCGTCAGACAACCATGGACTAAATCACTTCCGTCACCTGCTAACACACGACGCAGCAGCATTCTGCACAGCGCCTACAGCCTGCTGTCAGTACGCCCATAATTCATGTGCATTCACGCACACCACACCCAGTTTGTGTTTGCCTTAGGTTTGAGCTGTGTCGACCATAGTTTAAAATTTCAGACCAATGAGATTGATGTGAGAGCCGAGAGGCTAAATGAGCGGCAGTGCTGTGGCTGTCACAGAACGTCGCCCCCCCCCCCCCCCCCAGTCTCGCAGCGCGCAGGCACCCTGCGTCGAGGTCTGCTCCCGCCCTGGTGTTACTCCTCCCAGCCGGACGGTCATGAGACGGACTCATGACTGATCACCGCAGCGTGCACACGGTAAGGCGAGCCTTTCGGAGGAAACAGGACGAATACGGGGTGGGTGTATTGGTTCACCTGACGATGGGAATATCAAGAGTAACTCAGCTTCGAAACCAGATACTATGCCTTATCTAGCTCGCATTTCTGCCCGTACTCAACTGATTGCATTTAGGCAGTCTTAGATATCGTGTACCACTGACTGTGCGGGCCTCAAGTTACAACCATGTGCACCAAACCTTCATCACGCTGATGCTGCCAAATCCGCCGCGGGCTATATTTTCTCTGTAACATAGCCTGGACCCAGACCAGTCGGTCGGTATACCTGGACCAGACCGGACCTGGACCGGACCTGGACCAGTCGGTATAAACCTTTGATGTGAAACGCGCTCCGTCATAGAAAGTTACCGTGAGAATGTGTTGTTAGATGGGCCGATCAGCACCTAAGTCGGCGATGTGCTCACCGGGCAAATCTTCTGGCCCCCGCCGGTGCCGTTCTGGCCGTCGGCGGGTCTGTGCACATGAGAGCCGGCCGGCTGATCTGGCGGGTGCTGATGGCCGCCGGGCCCGTGGTTACCGTGCCGGCTGTGGGCGTCATGACCGTCGTCATGGCCGCCGGCGTGCCGCCCCGCCGGCACCGCTGTTGTCGACCCCGCCGGGGCTCCGGTCGCGCCAGCGCCCGCGGCTTTCGAGCCGTTGCCGGCAGCGACACCCGCGGGACCTCCAACTGAAGCTGTAGTTGCCAGATGGCCGCCAGAGGCGCTGGTAGTGCCAGCACCGCTTGGCGGCGTGATCCCGCGGCATGCGGCGTTCTTGTCCAGGGAGTCGTAGTATCGCTTCAGATCACTCCCAGCGAAGTGTTGCTCGTAGTAGCCTGACACTGCACACATCAAACCAGTCTGGGAGTGCCTCGTCATGGCTTCTTTGGAACGGTGGCGGCAAGCCTCAGCGTTCAGAAGACGGAAAGAGAGAGAGAGAGAGAGAGAGAGAGAGGAGAGAGGAGAGGAGAGAGAGAGAGAAGGAGAGAGGAGAGAGAGAGAGAGAGAGGAGAGAGAGAGAGAGAGAGAGAGAGAGAGAGAGAGAGAGAGAGAGAGAGAAAGAGAGAAATATATATATATATATATATATATATATATATATATATATATATGAAACATCACTTCCCACTTGCCATCCGCTAAAGGTTATCAAGCGTTTAACAGCAGCCGGTATGCTAGACATGGCGTTTCTGGAAAGTACATGTGAAAACACTGAGTACCCCAATATAACAGCACTGAGCACTCTAACCAGAAATAACTTGACCAAAACTTCTGGGGAATTCAGGCTCCGGTAAATCGCGGAGGCCTCAAGTAGTCATACGCCTGGAGCCGGCGCAAGTAAGCACTGCAGTGAGCTCTCAGTTATGGCACACTTTGGACACGTGCGGTGTACCCGCAAAACCTGAACGATATACATTCCTTTCAGAACTGTGCCGTAGCCGTGTTTTCTAATTTGTTGTTCAGTATTGATACTATCAGTGTTTATGCTCTGGACGGACGGTCAGTAAGTCCAGCTGAAATTCCTAGCAGGACAATCAATAGAGCGGTCTTGCCTTCTGAGGCGTGATACCTTTGGCTTCTCTCATACACAAAGAGAGCATCGTTAGAGTATCATGCTCAGCGTGCTCGTACTCCCCGCCCGAAATAAAAACATCTTTCTTCTCCAGTGTAAGGGTAGAATCATAAACTGAATGAGGTTTTACATTTCCAGCGACAAATGAGCATGAGTACTACATTGAATAGAGGTTAAGGGCATGAGCTTCAACGTAACAAAAGGAAGGCCACTATCGTTAATTTTGTGCTGTCCTTTTCGTATTATCACCGACTTATATCTACCGATGTTCTCAACTTTAACCCCTTTATCGGTCACGCTTGGCGCCTTCGTTGCTGATGAGTGCCTGACAGGTATATCTTTCCCCCATGCCAGTCACAAACCCTCTTTATACAACCCCACATTTTACTCCCATCTTTATCCTGCTCTAGTTTCATCTTAGCCTGCACGACATCCTTCCACACTGACTTGTGTGCATTGCGACGGCTGCGAGAATAGCGGCTGGCCAAGTGGGGGCATCGAAGAATACGATATAGAATATACCGATTTTCAATTCAAAAGAAGCAAGCTGATAGATAAGTGACTATAACAAAAATACTAAATGTATCCCAATGTCCGTGACTATGGATTCACAGAACGGTAAAATTGCATAAAAGCGCGCTCAGCCGGGGGAAGTTGACCTCCTCTACGGTTCTTCGAGCACAGATCAATAACAAACGCTTGGAGCAGCACAAAAATTGTCGTATTTATTCATCCATCAGTTTAACATTATTTGTGTATGTCAAGCTTTCATCTGCCAGGATCAGTGGCCTAGGCTAGGCTAGAGGTGCACTTCTAAAAATATATGTCCACACGTAATTCGTCGTGGGTCACTTGCCGTTGTTAAAACTCGTTATGAACATGAAACATAATAGTACTTGCAGCTTATATCTTTCTGATCTTTGGAAAATGCAAGGTAAGTTACCTCAGTTTAGGTTAATTTTGCTATTTTGAATAAAAACTAACTTTGTTCGTATTCTTAGGTAGTTTTGGTGTTGTTATATGAGGTAAAGAGTGCTAACTCATATGCATAGCCAGCATATGACCACAAAGCACATTGTCTTGGCGCAGGTCATGACCCACCTCTATGGGTATTTTCTGTAAAACACATACTGAGCTCAAAATAGGCAGTTCTGATATGTAATTTTTGATGTCGCATTCAAGTACCGTGCTGAAAAATGTTGTAACACCATTATAATGCATAATGAAGTCACAATGGGTCAAGTGAGGGCGTGCAAGGCCATGTTAGGTCAGCTAAGGTCATGTGAAGTCATGCAATGCCATTTAAGGTCATGTAATGACATTTGAGGCCATATGCAACATCTAAGGACATATGCGGTGATCTAAGGTCAATGGCATCTGATTCAAGTAGCGGAGAGACTAGATGGGCGAGTGCCCCGCACGTAACTACCTCCTTATCGTTTTTGTAAAGCTGGTGACGTATAATCTCACGTAATAATGTGTATGTCTTCAGTTTGTTACCAATGCATTGCAAGGCTTCGAAGAGACTTTGTATAATATAAACAATAGCTATGCGATCTTGATAACCTGTAGATGTACAATACAATATTTCTGATCACAAAAACATTGTACTGGTCACATAGAACCGGTTAGCACTTCAAATTTGTTCATTTTGATGGTTTATGAATGCGAGCTAAGTTGACCTTGGGTGACCAATAGTTCAGCCTTAAAAGATATGCGTGTGTTTTGAAAGGTTTTGGCCCACAGGTGTACATAATAAGGTAAACTTATCCTGAAGCGCATCGCGAAAAAGTAATGTTTTTGTAGACTGTTGGTAGGCCAGCTTTGAACGGTGGCTTGACCTGACCTGACCCTTTTGGGGAACAGAAAAGGTCAGAATGGACTTCCCACAGCCTTAACGCTTATTTTCGTGCCCTCAATATTCATCTGTACGTGTCCGACGTGGTGTGTAACATAGGTTTAACTGTATCTTTCGAAATGACTGTTTTTGACATTTTGCGACCTTTGGTGACCCCAAATTTGCCCTAAACCTAAAACAAGTATAAACATTCTCCTCGATTTTACGAGTTCATCACAACAGTATCTTTATTTTCTCACACGGCATCTGAAAGAGAGAGACGCCAGAGGGAAGCCAGCTTCTCCCTGGTCGGGCGTGGTTGTCTCAGACATCGGACGGAGCGAAGGTTAAAGTACGTGCGATGAAAAGTCACCACAAAATGTTGATTGGCAAACATTGCCCAGCAATATCATCATTACACACGTCAACATGCATCAACACATACCAACACATATGTGAACACTACCGATACTACACATCGCTAAAGGACAATTCACCATGCCTTCTTTTGTGTTATTTTAGGTATTCATTGCACGCATCCTTGGTCCAATATCATATTTCTCTTGATACGCATATGCAGGTGCAAACTGATACAAATTTAGCGTGAATGAGTGCGAATAGATAGGAATTGAATAGGAGTTGAATAGGAGTAGAGTAAGGAGTTGAATATGATTTTGAAAGCCGCAAATATATTAACTATATAGCAAGTCGCATTCCGCACCATAAAATAGCAGCATACACATCCAACGACTAGTCTAGATACTTCCTTGGCTCATAAAACCAGTCCAATTCAAGAGCTTAACGAAGCACATGGCAAGGTTGGTTGGGCAAACCACACTGATCTGTCGTCGTGTACCACCATGTATGAGTTTGTTCCACACAGTAGTTTAGATAATTTCTTTATCGCAACCTCTGGATGCATCCATGTCATGCAAACGGTGTTCTACGTGCTGCAGAACACATGAATAAGACTTGTATCGTATACAATTGCTACTTGAATGCTTAAGTACTGAATTCACTCCTCCGAAGTGCCGGAATTTAAATCTCCCAGTAGCATATGAGCATGCCACCCAAAAGCTGTTCCTTGAGCCACACGATGTCGTAAAAAATCGCACACCCCATGCATAATGGAATTGTTACGACAAAGGTTAGAAAAAAACACGCGAAAATCGGTGTCATAGCCCCATCTGGAGATATAGGGTAAATGAAATATGGCCTTAATGTTGTATGCAATGCATAACTCAGGAACGTACCTTGCAAACCCAACTTCACGCATACTGCATCGCTTTCCTTGCATGTCTTGGTGAAACGTTTATTGGTATGTCCACCTTTCAGTTCATCATTTTTGCATCCGTGATCTTGCTTGCTGTTGCAGACGAAACATTGTAGTCCTAGAACACCAATATGTTTCCGTCAGGTTAGATTTGCCTGTTAAATGGGCAAAGCACGGCTTGACATAATTACATGATATCTATGGTGTCAATGCGTACAAATATCTAAACATCGATAAAAACTTTTTGGATTATTTTGCGGACAATAATTGACCTGTCTTTTACCAAGAGACACTGGCTGCCCAAAGTTGTCAGACAAACACAAGTTATATTTTGATAGCTCATAAACTTGCATAAATTTACATAATTTGACAGCATTGTTTATCTAATACTTCCTGGCATATCAATGTCGATTATTGCCGCTATGAGTACCATAATGCCGAAAAAGCAGAAGCCCATTGCCTTTCTTGCTTGTATCAAGTATGCACTGGAGAGCTTTTGGACCTCACCTTCGATGCGCTGTGGCAATATAAATATTTGTGTGTACAGCACGTACAAGGTCAGAGGTAGAATTTTGCTTAAAAGCATAGCCTGTAATTTGTCAAGCCAGTATGCGATTGAGCAAGTTTAACTCAAGTCTTTTAATAACAAGCGCAATTTTAGTAGTTACTCGATGCACTTCACGGCACATTAATGCGGCATCCTCAAGAGCTGAAAACGTCAGCTAATGCAAGTACTCTAGTTCCTTCACTTGATAACATCTTGTTAAAGGCATTGAGCGTCTAGTCTAGATATAACAAAGCATTCCAAATCTGCCTTAGGAAAACGTGACATTGCTTCTTGGGGACCATCATTTCAAAGCTCCATTTGCTGGCATTTGATACAAACTTTGCCCCAAATATTGTCTCAGACTAACGCAATGTGTAAGTCGTTCAGCTGAAATACGAACGATTTCAGCTGCAAACGCGTACAGAAAGCAGAGATTCAGAATGGCGACAGAGCTAGGAGATTTGGTTACTAATATGAGTACGTTTGCCTCGACTTGCATTGGGTGCGTTTAGTGGCACGCACTGGCACACAATAAACGGTGGTTATGTTTTATATGAGACGGAATAAATTTTCAGAGCGTGGTGCATTTTGTCATGACTTTCAAACCAAATTAATACTGTTTGACATGTCGAGAAGTATGTAACATACTCTTGGCGCACAGATTTTGCTATTTGATATTTTCCGCTCCGAAGTACGTTCTGATTTGTTTCCACGGATGGCATCCCCTCCCGAAAAAAACAATGTTGCATTATTTCCGGGTCTGATACATGTCATGATGCACTTTGCGGAATGCACAATAATTACTGAATGTCGAGCCTTGGTTAGGTTCGGTTTAAATAAAGTACGTTTTGTGAAATTTTCCGCAATGGCGGAATAACTGCGACAAGGTTCCCCTGTCTCTCGAACTACTAGAGCATACATTTACGTCAACTAGCAAAAAGTAAGAAACATGTTACCATACAACCTACAAAAGCCTGTTAGCGTTCATGTAAGCCAGCAAACAAGTGAGAACGTCTTACCACGTTATTTTCAACGATCCGTGCATTGCGCTCATGCCACTGAAAAAATGAGAATGCTTCCCTTGTTTGTTGAGAAAAGGATATTTATTAACAAGAATGCCTAATATTTTGTATGAAGAACCTTAAATGCTTTAAAAGCGTTGTCTGTTTTTAAAAGGGAATAAAAAACCTATAGTGCTACAACGCGGCCGTTCCGCTCTAGGGGTCTTTGCCAATCGCCAGCTTGCCATTGTTTTGTTACCAGAATAATTTTACGATACTTCGACTGGATTTCAGCGAGCTTGCCTGCACCGCTGTCTTTTCACTATTTTAGGTTCACTTGAAATGTCAGACCTCTGCGACCTCGGATTATGAAGGTACAACGTTGCTCTTCTGGAAATGTCATGTTTAAAATGACGAGCTTAGTGAAATGAGATCGAAAAGCTCACCCTGCACGGGACTTTTGTCCATCAACTGTGTCTGGAAAAAAGTCAGATGCAAAACTACGCGATGAACAGGATCGGTCTACGTTGGGCGGTAGGTTCAGGGTGCATCCAGTCAGGTTTCCTTTACGATCGCCGTCATTATGTTGCGGCAGCTTACTTGCATAGAACGTCTGCCTCTGGATTTCCCAACCGGTGGCAGGCAGGATGAGTTGGAGTCGTGTTAAACGCTTGCTATGCGCCCTTGACAAGGATGACGGGTAGATGGTGGTAATAGCCGCGCTGGCCAAGTGATGTCATTAGACAAAACGGATCGTGCCGAGTTTTGTGGTACACCAGAGTTTAACAAACACAATATTTGCAGTTGACCTGTAATTTTAGAGGGCACAGGCACAGGCGCTGCCTATCGCTGGCTTGGTTCCCTTAAATCCAGCACATGAAAAGGTTTGGACTGCATCTTATATCACATCCAAAAACCACACATGAAACCGCCCGCAGTTAAAGTTAAAAGAAAATCCGCTGATGATATCTGATCCATATTTACATGTTGTAACGACCTGGTTACCTTTCTAAGTCAAAAAGGTCACTGAGATCGCATTAATTTACTTGGCCTTTTCACCGAGCCTTATCGTCGTGCCCCGCAATGTCGGGTTGAAAAAGCCTGATTCCTACAGCTTACATTTTTCCTGTAAATTTACAATGTGGAAAGCATCAAAAGGAATGAGTGTGTAGAGGTACTATATTTGTTGCTCTTATTAGCGTCAGGACAGGTCAGAGGATGTTTAATCACCAGGTATAAGCACCAGTTTGACTTATGACCCGATATTGATGCATTGTTATAGGCCACATGTTTGGTAATGAATGCAAGAATATGGCCCAAAACCACCTATATAACAAAATGCTTTCGCTCATCATTTCACACAATTCATTTTGACACCGGCGGTTTTGAAATAAAAAAATGCAATGGTGGATTAGCGCAAGTAGCTAAAAACTCAAATCGCAGCACTTCTCTAAACAAAGTGTTCTGCGGAAAATGAGAATGGGTTATCGTTGCAAAAGTCGCAGGCACGCCGACCCAGCCTAGGGTTTGCTTAGCGGGGTGCAGCCTGGCCAAGAATCTTAATGGCTGCCCGCCGGCGCTGAGCTGTCTGCGCGGAAGTTGGCTGCTTATGGGGAGCGTCGGAAATACGATGGGCGAGGATCAAACGAGGCTAGCCAGCTGGCTGCCATGATGATTGCAGAGGCTCTTGCCAAAACGTCGAATGATTACTGGAGTTTGGCCGGACGAGGAGTAGGAAAACAGAGATCTTGTTCGCACTGATACAGTGTTCTTGTCGGGTGAGAGTGAAAAGAAGGCAGAAAATTTTTAAACATATAAGCTTATGGTTAGCTCTCCGGTGGCACAGCGTTACCCGGTGGAAGTCACGTGCTCATGAATCACCTTCTGGATCTGTCACAGCAGTTGTGTCAACTTGCCACCGCATTTTTCCGTATGGTGTCCCTAAGCAGAACAATGAGGCAGCGGACGGCATTAGCATCATTAACGAATCAACTTATGACGTAATTGTCACATGGCTTGGGATGACGCAAGTGTTAGTTTTCAACGCCAGTCACCTGGCGTATTTATTGCGGGCATCGAGAGTTTCAGGTTACAGTCTCCCTAAGTTTGGCTTTTCACAGGTCCGAGGAAGCTGAAGCAAAAAGCAATCCCCTCAGCGACTTGCGAGAAAGAGTAGACAATACACACGTTATCCAGTTACACTTCATCCCTATTAGTTGCTAATTTATTCTTCAGACACCTAATGAGTGACATAACCTCTCTTCGTGTCCTTAGTTCATCATCATACAACACCCAGGTGCACGCATGATACTAATTTGCCCCGCAACTTGAGCAATAGTAAATGTATGGGAAATAAGCTGTTTGCAGATAACATGATACAATCACTAGAAAGGAACTTTTTACTAAGCCTGGGCGAACCCTCTTCGAAGTCGACCACAGTTTCATAGATACCAGTTTTTTAACGACCGATACAGACGGTGATTACGCAACCATTTTTGTGATATGTTGGCTTAAGGGACTAACGACTGACCTTCCTGAGTGAGCTTATA
>NW_023596921.1:45511311-45581062 GCF_011947565.3 Pollicipes pollicipes | reverse complement strand
GCCGCTTACCCCTCGCCGCCTGCCGACACGACGAATGAGCTCGACTCAAGGCAGCATCGACCCGGGCCGAGCCCTCCAAACCACAACCATTCAGCCAACTGCCAACATCGACCTGGGCCGGGATCGGCAACCCATAGACACTCAGCGCACTCCTGTGGGACATAACTGCAAGCTCCACTGGTCTACTGAATCATGGTTGTCAAAAAGGATTTAAAATATCTGTTGATGGTATGAAGTTAAGGACGGGTGACTTCTTTGAATGTCGTTTATCTTTCATGCGCATTCGCAATCCTCGTAGCGTTTAGAGAAAATAGAAAATTGATCAATAGAATAGCGCAGGTTGTCCCGCTTCGCGGTTCTTGACTCGAATTTTATGCTGGAACGAATTTAGATCCGTAAAAATGCCTCTAATTCCGATTTTGAGAACGAAAGAAAGCTTAAACTTCTAAAAACCGGTTTTTCCCAAATTCCTAAATAACTGGAGCAGAGGCACTTTGCGCTTTGTTTGTGACCATAATCCCCGTAACTTTAACCATTTCAACACTCCCTAATGCAAGGGCCGCCACCGGGAATGCATGTAACATCGGACCGATGTCAAAACCTTTTCGGAATCCTTACAGCGTAAGCGGAGCACTGCAAGCAATAAAAATGTTAGATATACCTTGGGAGCATGTCGCTACGTCGCACACACTTAAGCCGCGTCCGACCGGGAAAAGCCAACTTCCCCCACGGTCTTTCGAGCACAGGTTAAAAACGAACGATTGCAGCAGCATGAACGTGTTGCATCACCTGTGCATCTATCAAGTTGGTGCCCTTTGTGTAAATTTGAAGCTTTTATCTACCAAGATCAGTGACCTAGGTCAGTTAAAGAGGTCAACATCTAAACGACTTTGACCATAAATAGCCTGTTTGTGGTTTATTTATCATTGCTCAAACCTGCTCTTCGAATAAAAATGCCTCTTTTTCAGACAAGGTGAGCTCGGTGACCTGAAGTCATGTCGGTGTTTGTTATTTTCCGTAAATAATGTACATTTGTAGGTAGGTTTATGTGGTTTCGTTCTTTGCATGTGAGGTAGAGTACTAGCTCACATGCACCGTCACCATATGACAGGCTTTGGCTCAGGTTACGACTTACCTCTAAGGATACCTTCGTAGAACACATGCTGAGCTCAAAATAAACAGCTCTTTAACGTAATTTTGGGCGTAGAATTCGAATACTCCATTGGAAACAGGCTGTAGGATCATTCTAATGCATAATGAAGTCACAATATGTCACGCAAGCACATACCAGGTCATACGATGTCATCCAAGATCAATGACCCATGTTGCCAGTAGTGGAAAGGCCAGATGAACGAGTGCGACGTGTGTAACCATCTCATCGTGTTGTGTTACAATTTCACATACCAGCATACTTGTCAGCAAAGGGGCTATATATGATGTTGATAACGGCTAAGTGATCTTGAGTGCATGTACATGTATAATACAGTATTTCTGACCACAGAAAGACACGGTACACATAAGATAGACCCGGTTGGCTGTTGAATTTTTCATTTGGATGGTTTATGGGTTCGACCTAACCTGGCCTGAGATGGCTTCTAGGTAAGCCTTAAATAATATCCTTGTGTCTGGAATAACTCTATCCCACAGCTGCACCTAGTAGAACTAATTTAGAAAAAAACATTGTGGAAAAGTATCGTTTTTATAGGCTCCTGGTAAACCAATTTGGAACGGTGACCTGATCTGACTTGACTCTTCTGGAGGAACAAAAATTGTTGGAATAGCCTCCCCAAAGTCTTAAGTTTTATGTCCGTGCCCTCCATATCCGTAATCACGCGTTAGCATAGATTTTAACTGCATCTCTAGAAACGACCGTTTTTTACCTTTCGTGACCTATAGTGACCTCAAATTCAACCTAAGGTCAACATTTTTGTACGCAGTCTTTATCAATTGACATAATTTTCACAACGGTATCGTTGTTGTTCTCATACGGCGTCTGAAAGTTAGAGATTTCAGGGGGAATTCAACTTCCCCGGACGAGCTCGATTGTTTCTGACCCCGGGCCGGGCGCAGGCTAGCAAATGACTTTTGAGGAGTTTTATATTAATACTTTGAATCGTTTCATTGAAGCGTCAAATGGCATCACACATGTTGATAAGCTCCTGCTGGTATGAATCTGTCGATTGGTTTCATTGTTATTGCTGATCTTCATGATTGCTGTTGAATCCTTCTGTTAGTCAGGTCGCTGAAACGTTGACCTCGCAGTGTTAACTACCGCACACTTTTTCATGGAAATGTGCTCTACATAGTATGGAAAGCCAAATTAGCCTGGCTGACACGGCGGCGGATCTAGCCTGGAGTTGTTTTTTTTTGGGGGGAGGGGGGGGGGGGGCGGCAACCGTTCGTCGCCAGCTGGCTGGTGTGGGATCCGAGGTCTGGTGCATGGTGCCTCTCGCTGGTACCCAGTAGGGACACCATTCAAACACTGAAATGCTTTTGAATCTGCTATATACAGCATGCACGTTTACAAAGCTCGTAATGAGATATTACTTTCAAGAGAAGACGAAACTTTTTTGAAGTTCTGGGAATGTTTTGGGGCCAAAACGCACTCTCAGAGGTTTTTTTTGGGGGGGGGCACGGCCCGTGCCCCCCCCCCCCCACCCCCAGGATCCGCCTGTGGGCTGATATATGTGTAACCTTGAGCATTTCTCAGAATTCAGGATGGCGCCGCCGCCATCTTCAATTCCAAACAGTTTTCTTATTTTGATCTGGATGGCGTTGATGGTCGTGTTGTATCTCTTTATTGGGTTAGCATGGATGGCGAGTCTATTTCTGTTCTCATCGTTAGGCTGCGAGTAACGCCAAATTACATGTCAAATTTCAAGCCCAGAGAAGGCCTTTGAGGTGCAGCGTCACATCTAAGGAGATCCTGAGCGCAGTTCAACCGTCCAGCATCCGTCACATTCCTCTACTACTTTTCATAATTATCATCATTCTGTTCATCTAGACCCCCTCCGTTATCTTCGATGTCCTTCTTTCTGCTTGTGCAACGGCTATAGCATGCGATTTCTCCCAAGCACTTCTAGTGGCCTGTAAGTGAAAAGGCTGCTTTGTCACTGTCTGCAGTTGCAGAGTTGCGCGCTGCAGCTATTGGTAGATATGATTGTGAAGACTTCGACGCTCCAACCGAACTTGGCAATATCCCTAGCTTCCCTTCTTCAGGGAGGGGGATTACGGGCAACTTTGGAGTGGGGGTCAGGAGTGTGGTGGGGCAGTCGAGCCTCCGAGCCTTAAGTCAGGCTTTCTGCGGTCCCAAGAACTGATCAGACGACGCGCTACGGTAGCCAACGGAGGTCAGCCAACACCTGATTCGCTGGCACTACGGTCGCGCTGTCACTTGCCTGTGTCTCGCTGTCACTTGCCTGTGTCTCGCTGACACTGCCTGTGTCTCGCTGTCACTTGCCTGTGTCTCGCTGTCACTTGCCTGTGTCTCGCTGTCACTTGCCTGTGTCTCGCTGACACTTGCCTGTGTCTCGCTGACACTTGCCTGTGTCTCGCTGACACTTGCCTGTGTCTCGCTGTCACTTGCCTGTGTCTCGCTGTCACTTGCCTGTGTCTCGCTGTCATTTGCCTGTGTCTCGCTGTCACTTGCCTGTGTCTCGCTGTCACTTGCCTGTGTCTCGCTGTCACTTGCCTGTGTCTCGCTGCCACTTGCCTGTGTCTCGCTGTCACTTGCCTGTGTCTCGCTGACACTTGCCTGCGTCTCGCTGACACCTGTCAAGCGTTCGCGCCCGTTAGTAGCTTCCTCCTGACACGCTGGGAAAGGTGCTTCGTCTCTCTCACTTTTCAGCTCGGTAAGCGAGCATAATTGTGGTGACCTGCCATGAAGAAATACGGGGGCATTGCCTTGGGCAGTGCTGCTGAAGGAAGAAGTTGTAGTTCCGCCCCCAAGCAGGAGCATGAGCGCCAACAGTGTAGGCTTGAAGAGGCATGTCACACACGTGCTTCTGGTCACGTGCTCTTTGGCTGTCGTCTCCAGGTAGTCCCTCAGCTCCTGGTGCGTCTTGGCGTCTTTCGAGTACAACCTCTGCAGCAAATGGTGACAGTAAGGTGTACTCTTCCCGACTCACCCACCAGGCTTTGTAGCTACAGCGCTGCAAGAGGCCCTCAAATCCGAACGCACCTCAGCTCCCGACAAGCCTCCGTCCGCAGAAGAATCGCGGGCGAATCTCACTGCCGTCAGGTTCAGTCAGCAGTGAAACGCGGCATGGCTGTCGAAAGTCCACAGGTCGGAAGAGCCAGCCGGTTGGATGGGTTTCAATGTTCAGCAAGACCGAGTGGTGGCGGGCTTCGCCCCTAAGTCTAAGGCGATCGTGGTGCTTGGGCTGATGGTCGACTCACCGCCTGACAGATATTATTCCGTCTACGCTTGCGTGTCTCGAAATGATTCGCAATGCTCTCCGGGTGCAACACACGCATTTTAGAGCCGACCTCGACTGGTATCAGACTGCATGCCAAGTCTAATCCAGCGACCCCTAGCGCCTGACCAGCCTCATACTTCACTCGCACAGGCACGATGCACACTCCCGTGAATGTCCTGGGCTGTGTAGGTGCACTGACGAGGGGACCTGCCGTCAGCGTAACTATGAGCGCAGCGTTTGGTGGCGGCGTCACCAGCAGGACAAACGGAAAGGCCTTCAACAGCGCCCTCAGGGCATACCGTCTCATTATCCTGCCGCAAGTCTTTTACGTACCAGTAGCTGAGCGACTGCACGGGAGCAGCACACAAACTAGTGTAACAAGGGGCACTGAGCACCAACAGGATGCGGATCGATCGCCCGACGGAGCATAAACACTATCAATCTAGCCCCGGAGTCGCCAGCGTTTAGCCGGACGTGATTTTACTATGCTTATGTACGTTGTTACGCTGTTTGATCTGTACCCAGCTACTCTGCTCTAGCTGTGTTTCGGCTTGCACTGTTTTCTAGGCAGCAGACAGCCTCGCTTCCGATTAAAGCCACTTTAACGGGATTTCAGCACCCTTTGGGGCTACAGAAGCGTGATTTGTGAGCTAAAATATCACGTCCTGGCAGAGTTGTGAGCCACCATGGCTGTCGCGTTGCAGAGACGAGTTTCTGAATGAGCACTGTAGTACATCCGATAGTACATGTCTATGTATGCGTTATAGTCTGTTATAGACATGTGCATATAACGCACTATTCCATGCATTGTGATTCATAACACATGTAGCCGATGCGAGTTGTACCCTTCCAATGAGTACGAGGAGATGACAAACGGCATATATCAACCAAAAGAAGGATTTGACTGCGTTGTAATTCAGTTCGACCTTTGGATTTTTCGTTGACCTTGACGGTGACCCGATGCATTAAAATAACCCCGCCGAAACGGGCTGTCTGCCATCGAAAATTCTCATCAACTGATATCACACGATCCCCTAAGTCATCGCGATAAAACCTTGAAACTGGACCAGTATTTAACATGACGGCGGTCGCCATATTAAATCTGATAAATGTGCAAAGTCGCGCAAGAGCAACCAAGCTAATATGGCTCTACCACCGATGTACAGCTAGCTATACAGGATGTTTGTTTCAAAATTGCGGAAGTTTGTTTACATTGCATGGTCTCATATGACAAGTATCATGGGGCAACTCGACTGCACAAACCCATTCAAGTGAAACGCGTCTTGTATAAACACGCGTTGGATAAATAGCGTACAGTTACATACTTATATCATCTAAAAATGCAGTTCCTGTGAGTGGTACCCTTGCAACAAGCACGAGAAGACAATGAGTGCTAAATATAGCTCAATAAAGGGGATTGTGGTGGTTCATGACAAAATTTGACCTCTGGCTTTCGATTTGACCTTGACTTTGACCTCATTCATTACAACTGACAGAAAGGGACTCCCTGTCATAGAAAACCCGCAACACCGGTGTCACGCGAGCCTCAATGTCATCGAGAAAAAGAGCTTCGAAGCTGGGCCAACACTCAAGATGGAGGCCGCCGCCAATGAATTCTAAGAAGTGCTCAAAGCTGGACAAGTAGCAATTTTTCCAGTTGGGTATCCTGGCTACAAAGCCCAGTATTTTCTCATCACGGCCTAATATTTTCTGTACGCCACATCACATGACCACAAAGTCCTATGGTTGGGGACGACACGCGCCTGTTGACGTCGCTGCTAGGTTTGTTTGTTTTGTTGTTTGTTTGTTTTTTGTCTGCCCGTCAGCATTAAGAGAAAGCGTTACCAGATTAAACAAATCGCTCTCATAAAGGAACACGAGTTTTATATTGTACTCCTTGAGTTTGCGAGCACTTTGGGGGGGGGGGGGGGCTCCTATTTTGGGAGAATGTGACATGGGATCAGTAAGAAGGGACGTATGCAGCCTGACTGAAGGTTGTCATGGAAAGGCGAGTGACAGGGAGTTGTGAGGTTGTGGTTGTGTTGTGCAGTAAATTGATGACGTTGGAGTAATCGTAGGACATGGAGAACAGAAACAAAGCGTCTCGTGTTTCGAAGATGGGCATTGTCAGCACACGTATCAGTTGAAGGAAATGATGGTATTCATGTCAATGCTAGCAGCGGTGGAAGAAATAACTTATCGATACAGATGGAGCCAACAAATAAATGAGAAAGGAAATGGTTGCAATGAGATGGGAATGAAAAAAGCACCAAACTTACCGGTAGGTTAGGTAGTAGGTTAGGTAGGTAGGTAGTAGGTTAGGTAGTGATACCAAAGCAGGTGTCACACTTCTATATACCATGTTATATACAGTGTGTCAGGCTGGAACAAAGTTAAAAGGTGAGTAAAAAAGGAAGATAAAGGTAAAACTTCCCTGCCAGCCCTTACATCAAACGCCCCGTCAGTACGCATGACTCCACGCATTCCAGCTGACAATAGTGCTGACGACGGATGGAACAGGGCCATGAAGGACAGCGGTCTGGTCGGGAGATCGGTCAATAAGGGGGGGGGGGTCAGGTTACGGCCAGGGTCAGGTCAGGGGTTGGCGTTAGTGTTGGCCGGAGGGTGGGGCATGGAGCGGAGCGGGATCGTCGAAGTGCGCTTTGAGAGTTGGTAGGGGGGATAGATGTCGGACAGCTAAGACTTCGGAAATTGTAATGGTCTGAAGAGAACGGAAAGACAGCAGGAGATGGCAAGAAGCAAGACACAGGTGTGTGTGTGGGATATACAATGAAATAGCGCGTGAATGATGAAAAGGAGGGGGTTGTAGCAATGAAGTACTTGGGAGCTGATGTAGGAGGTTTTTAGCAATCTATTTTTTCTTAACCCGTCTCCCTTGAAACCCTGTTGTTCATTTTTTGAAAGTGATGGCCAACTATTTTGGGGAGTGGGACTGCACTGGATTTTATTCCCGCGCGTGGCACGTTTTGTGCAAAGTTGGAAACGAGAAAGATACCTATATTCTTCAGTATGCCCTTCAAGCATTACATGCCAGGTGTGTGTGGTTTTGGCTTCCAAGCTACTGTAATTTTAGTATGTCACAAATGTAATGCTTTTCACATAGGAAGCTTGGGTGGCTTTGCTTTGCCAACACACTAATGCTTTGGCTCTGTCAATATTTGCCCACCTTTGACTTTTTCAACCCACTAATGCCACATAGTTTGTATTGTGTACACAACCCAACACAACGGCAGTGGAAGAAGTGATCATATCAGATCCCCTTGTGTTAGAGCAAGATGCTAGGGCGGGTATCTACAGGCGTATGGCCTAGAACACTGAGATTTACGGTAGACTGGCTGCTTGTTAGCCGGCGCTATCGTAATGTATGAAAATGATCGTACCGCATCTCGCCGACCGACAGTGGATCTTCGCTTTCGGGAGTTACAATCCCGATACTCGCGTGTAACCTATGCGTGACCTGACGCAGTACCGGCTGGGTGCGGATACTCGACTTGACCCCGGGACGCGCCCAGCAAAAGCTCCTGAGGCCGCGACCTTTGGTTAACAGACGTAGGCGCCAGACAACTTCGTTCGGCGCTAGCCGCGGTGTTTCGCTGCCCAGCAGCCGTGTGTGTCAGAGCCTGTTCTTCACCCGTTGCCGACGGCGGTGCTCACTGTTTGGGATGGGTATGTGGCGGTGTTCGTAGACTGACAGACGTCTGTGTTCGGCATCTCCACCTAGTAATGACAGCGTCGCGCACTGGTTGGCATAGGTGCGTGGCGGTGCTTGTAGACTGACAGACGCCTGTGTTCGGCATCTCCATCCAGTGTTGACAGCGATGTGCACTGGTTGGCAGACGTACGCGGCAGACATCTTCTTCGCGCAGAGCTGGCGCGATGAGCGACTGCGCTTCAACCAGAAAATGCCGAATCAGACCGGCTACTACCGGCTGCTGCCTCTGCACTGGCTCAAGGACATATGGCACCCAGATTCTTACTTCAAAAACGCCAAACAGGTCACTTTCCAAGAGATGACCATCCCGAACCACTACGTCTGGCTGTACAACGATAACAGCATTCTCTACATGGTCAAGTGAGTGCTAGATTGTTAGAAGAGAGAGAGGAGAGAGAAGAAGAGAGAGAGCGGGAGAAGAGAGAGAGTGCTTCCGCTGCAGCTGACTTTAGACATGTGTGCCCGTCGTCTTGTTGTTAGCCGATCTCAGACCGACTATTGCGCACAGTTACAGATGAGGCGCTCCTTGTCCGTCCCGTCACTCAGTTTACTTCAGTGTCTGCCACCGATTCACTAATAGCTGGTGGTGTGGTGTTGAAACGCTGTGCACATTTGCTCCTGAGGGTCGGCCGCAGCCAGTGTCAGTGACAGCCGAAAAGCCAGGTGACCTAGGCGGGCAGAACGTACCATGCCATGCATTGTAAAATGTTAGGGTTTTGCTGAAAGATTCTGTCGTTGACCTGGATTTTCACAATTAGGACAGTGAAATCAGAGCTCACGCAACAGGCGCGCTTGGAATAGGCACTGATCCCGAGAAAAATTAATCTAAAGGCTCGGACTAAATTATTGAGAAAAGATTGACGATCTTGTCAGAATAATCGTTTTTTATGTTGAACAACCAGCAGACGATTCTGGGGCTGGCATCGCATCTGTTGTTGGAACGATCATAATCTCCATTTGGTTCAGTTAGAACTGTCGGCGCGTGTCTCAAAACTCAGCTGGCGGGGCCTGTCAGAAGCAGGTCTATCAGCTGCTGAGCATGGACCAGTTACTAAGCTGATCTTCGGTCAGAACTAGGCTGATCGTCGGTCAGTACTAAGCTGATCACCGGTCAGTACTAAGCTGATCGTCCGGTCAGTACTAAGCTGATTTGCCGGTCAGTGGCTAAGCTGATCACCGGTCAGTGCAAAGCTGATCACCGGTCAGTACAAGCTGATCGTCGGTCAGTGCGAAGCTGATTACCGGTCAGTACTAAGCTGATCGTCGGTCAGTACTAAGCTGATCATCGGTCAGTACTAAGCTGATCGTCGGTCAGTACTAACTGATCACTGGTCAGTACTAGGCTAATCGTCGCTCAGCACTAACCTGATCGTCGGTCATCACTAAGCTGATCACCGGTCAGTACAAGCTGATCACTGGTCAGTGCTAAGCTGATCTTCGGTCAGTACTAGGCTGATCGTCAGTCAGTACTAAGCTGATCACCGGTCAGTACTAAGCTGATCGCCGGTCAGTACTAAGCTGATCGTCGGTCAGTACTAAGCTGATTGCGGGTCAGTGCTAAGCTGATCACTGGTCAGTACTACAATGATCACTGGTCGGTACTAAGCTGATCGTCGCTCAGTACTAAGCTGATCGCCGGTCAGTACGAAGCTGATCGCCGGTCAGTACTAAGCTGATCGCCGGTCAGTGCTAAGCTGATCGTCGGACAGTACTAAGCTGATCGCCGGTCGGTACTAGGCTGATCGTCGGTCAGTAGTAAGACGTCTTGGTACTGGCTGTCAGCTGATAGCCCCGTGCTGGCTGTCATCTGATGACCGTGCGCTGACCATCGACTGATGACCGTGTACTGACCGTCGACTGATGACTGGGCACCGCCTGTCGTCACGTTCGCGGGCGCCCCGGACGATAATTTGTCACAAGCCTGGACCGATCGGCCCCGGACACAGGCCCGCGGCTGCTGTACGCAGGCCACGTTCTCGCCTTGACCAGCCGCTGAATCTTGTTCCATGCCCCGCTCGAGGGTCGAATTTTTTTCGCACCGCCGGCTAGACGTTTTCTGAATGTGTTGGCGTAATAAGAGCCTGCATATCTTGAATGACATGTCAACAACAAGACACGCGGGTTTAAGAGATTAGAGGGGCTGAGCTGAGCTGTGCTGCACCGCCGAAAACCACTTAAGATAACAGCTGCGTGTGTTTTTGGCGCTCACTGGCGAGCGTTTTTGGCGCAGACGCGCGGCACTTTGCGGGTAATGTTTCAGGCCGCGTCACGTTGCTGACTGTTGCCTACCTTTTGCCGTCAGAATTGCGAGATGCGTTTTCGTTCTGATGGCGTGTTGTCGCAGAAGATAGGCAGTTCCAGGCCGATGTCCAGATAATGATTTCATGTCTCTCCATTTGAGTTCAGCCGTATTCTGCATGCGAATCTAGGAGCATTCCCTGGACCTCAGCCGCAGACGCTAAGTCGTTTTCAGCCAACGCTGGGGCATAAACCGTTAAAAACGCCCAAAAAAATATAGGAGAAACTGTGAACAAATGTGTAAAAATATACAGAGTGCACTGCGAAGGCCTGTCTGAAGATCTAGCTACGCGAACTCTTCCAAGTTGTGCTTTGCAAAGTCTAGAATGATAGTGTAAACATACAATAGCTGTGTTAAACATACAATGGCTGTGTGTTTCTGCATAGCTATTTCCGAATGCGTGTTATTCGATAAAGGTGAAGTTTGGGGGGGGGGGAAGTTGTTTGGAGATCCTCAAGCTCACGAATTTTATCTTACACTTTGTTTAACAACTTTTTATAGGTTAAAGAAAATGGCATTGTAGCCATTTGTAAAAGCGGTGCGAATGAAAATGCCAAAGGCATCTGGCTTTGGGAGCAGCATGATATATGTGCCGGTTAGCGTTGCAAAGCATGTAGCAGCTAGTAAGGCGCATCAGTGGGGTGCTTTTGCTCATTAGAGGCGGGGGGGGGGGGGCTTTCCGTACCATCCAGATATGTTCCGGGGCCGTCTGGCACTACGTTGCCCTTCCCGACGCTTGCCAACTGGCCACTGCGCACCAGATCGGGCTGAACAGGTATCACTCCTCATTGTACGAAACCAGGTGGAATGGATTAACTGCCTTACATCCTATTTTATTCCCCTGACCACAGGGACGGCACATGACGTGATGAGCAAACTTACGGAATCTTTACGAAACTCACGCAAACTCACGTCCCACCCTGGCTCCACCCATATGTTATGAGCCACCTAAGTGTAAGGCTGTCGAGGTCTTCGGCTGAGCTGCGTCTGGAGCTGCCTACTGCTGGACCCGTGCCGATTCACTGAAACACCGGCCGACCGCTACAGCCGCTGCAGCGTCTGGCCAGCCTGTCACCGAAGGCCCTCTCGACGCCAGCGCCGATGGTCGCCGGCCCGGTCTGGCCACAACAGCAGCCGGCGGCCGGGCGCCGCCGCGCTGCCCTCTCGTGCGGTGCGAGCAGCGGAGCCGCATCATTAGGCGGCGCCGCGTCGGCCCCGCGGGAGCGCTGTCGTCGCTTTAATTGCTGTTCGTGACCGGCGTGCGGTGTTTGTAGGCGCTCACGGCCGCCGCGCGTGCCGGCAGGCTGACGCTGGTGCTGTCCTGTGCCATGAACTTCCAGTACTACCCGCACGACACGCAGCAGTGCTCCATGAAAATCGAGAGCTGTGAGTGGCCGGGCGGCGCTGGCTGACCGATGGCCGGCAGCGGCCGGCCCGCTGGCCCCACCCCCGTGGCGTGCGCAGTGCCCGCCAGCCGGGACTTTCTGCAAGACTGCGCACGCTTGATTAGTGTTCGTGCTGGTCGGCTGTCCTAGGATGGCGTGCGGCCGCGGACCTTGTGACGTTTTTCACCGATGCGGCACGGCATCGTGCTATAGCTTGTTTGCGTTCTCGCTGGCGTGTTCCATCGGCTGCGACATGCTGGCTTCAAAATGCGGCTAATCTTATCGATTGGCGTCACCAGAAGTTATCTGGAGCGAAGGGGATGCCCTATTGTCAATATCTTAAGACATACATGCAAGGCCAGCGTTGAACAGCTTAGGCGTTCGGGCCTAGTGAACTCAGCCTGCTGCCGGCAGGGCCTTCACGTGCGACGTGTGTTAAGGGCGAAGAGTGATGACCCTAGCGGCTGATAACCCTGGCCATGATGCGTTGTCCCAGTGTCGCACACCACGGACGACCCTGGTGTTTCTGTGGGACCGGAGGGTGCGCTAGAGGTGGACCCCATCGAGCTGCCGCAGCTCGACCTGGTCTCCAACGTCACTGGCGACTGCACTCACATCTACGCCACCGGTAACTTGGGGGAGGGGGGCTGGGCAGGGAAAGAGCGCTTTTTACTAAGGGTATATTTTGTTTTGCCTGTCATATCGTTGTTGTAGTTATTTTATGATTTGTCAAGTTGCTTCTGGGTCGTTAACACACGTGCATGGGCCACTAAATAACGCGTCTGTATATTGTTGCGTCCACGTTTGTCCCGTATTTCGCGCGTATCCTGCCAACTTTTATGCCTGTCTCTCTCTCTCTCGCTCTCTCCTCTCTCTGCTCTCTATCTCTCTCTCTCTCTCTCTCTCTCTCTCTCTCCTCTCTCTCTCTCTCTCCTCTCTCTCTTCTCTCTCTCTCTCTCCTCGCTCTCTCTCTCTCTCTCTCTTCCTCTCTCTCTCTCTCTCTCTCTCTCTACTCTTCTCTTCTCTCTCTCTCTATCTCTCTCTCTCTCTCTCTCCTCTCTCTCTCTCTCTCTCTCTCTCTCCTCTTCTCTCTCTCTCCTCTCTCTCTCTCTCTCTCTCTCCTCTCTCTCTCGCCCCCTGCCCCTGTCTCTAACGCTGTAGTCCTTTTTTGTCTTGATCCGTCTCGCGTTCCCTATTTGTCGCCGCGGCCGTGTGTGCCTGCTGAGACGGCGTCTCATCGCCGGCATTGTGCGGGCTGCGCTCCGAAGGCAGCCTCCAATGGCCGGCGTCGGAAGCGCTCTCCACGGCGTTCCGGACGACGCCCGACGCGAGCGCGGCTCCGGGGCCGCCTTCCCAGCCGGGGAGGGAGCTCCGGAGTCGCCAGCCGGAGAGCGGTGATGTGGAACAAAACATGGCAGGCAGTCGGGTCCTGTGTTCTCTGCCTCCCCGTACCCTCCCCGTGACGTCGTCAGACTTGGGTCGTGCTCAGCACAGATACTGACATGGCAGGGCAGGTGCTAAGGCTGCTGGAGATGGATGGCTGAGAAAAACTGGTCGTGTGCCGACGCTCTTTGCGACTCAATGTTGTTCTAGGGAGCTAACGACGACGTGCGCTCCGGTTCGCATCCTGTGGCGTATTACCGTTCGTATCCTGTGGCGTATCCCTCATTAGATCCACTGGTACCTGCGAACATCCAAGACGTGGACGATGGATGGAACAGCTGCAGGGCTTCCGTCGTTGGCAGTATTTTCCGAAGTTTACCGGTGGTCGGTGACGCTTTTTGAAGGGTGACCAATGAGTTCTAGGTTATGTTACGACCAGACAATTTGTCATGCAAACGGCAAAGGTCAGCGGCTAACACCAATTACCAGACGTTCGTTACAAGGCTGCGACACAAATGAAGGCCCGTTTCACCTGACGGTAGCTTGGCACGGCCCAACACGCGCCTCCGTGCCGGAGCGACGGCGGCCCGCGCGTGCTGACCAGACCGGACGGGGCCGACTGGGCGGAGCCGCACCTCTCTCCCTCCCTCTCTGCCGGCGCCGGCGGAGGGTAGCCAGCTGATACCCCGGTGGTGGCGCGACGACACGGCCAGCTGACGTCACATGAGACGTCACTCGGCGCCCGCGGGGAGGGGTGGCGCACCCGGCCGGGCCGCGTCGCTGACGCCGGACCGAGCGCCGGCGGACCGGCCCGCCCGCTGCCGGCCATTCGGCGCCACGGAGCCGTGAACGGTGCGCGGAGGCTGTGCATTTCGCGCCGCCCAGCACGGCGCCCGCACTCAGCCGGCTCGCTAGGATAGACACAGAGCCGTATATCCCGCTGATGGATTACGCCGTCAGCCACTCAAGTCGGCCGGCCGCGGTTCGCTGCCACCCGTGTTCGGTCTTATCTCAGATACGGGTCTGGATTTTCGGCAGGAGCTGTACTGAATTCAACTTTAAACTTTGTTACTGCACTAAATCAGATCATGGATGAAGTACGCATTTCTAGTCTGTTATTATTTTATATTTTTATATGTTATTCTTTTATATTTTATATGTTATATATACATATATATATATATATATATATATATTTATGTTATTCCTTTATCATATCATAGTCCACATCTAGTCTGTTATTCTTGTTGTCTGTTATTATCTATCTATATCTAAGATTGATCTATTTATTTAGTTAAAAATTGGGTATTTGTTTGATTTGGTTTTTGGTCGTTCAATGTGCAAATGCGAATTTTGTGTGAAGGAAGACCGAAAAGATAAAATTATTCACGTCCCATCCGGGGCGTTACCGAAAACTAGTGCAAACACGTTCTTGCAAGTCAGTAATATCACTAGTTCCCAGTGGCGGACAAAGGCTGGGATTTTTTCACACAAAAATCACAACCTGTTCGATATTTACTGAGTAAAGTAATAACATTTTACGTTTTGTGGTCTCCCTGTAACAATCGTAATATAAGGTAACTCGCTCGGACTTGATTGTGATTGCTCGCAGAATAGAGGAGGGATAGAACTGCACCACAAAACCCCTGACCGCCCAGGGTCACATTTCCGCTATTGTATTTGATTCAAGCCGCACCCACTTATGATTCACGGTTCCTACTCAGTTACTTGGGCAAGGATGTTGCCGATCGAATCGTTTTATCTTATAAAGCTGTAGATGATCCCAGTCTTCGACAAACGTGGCGTGGATTGAGATATTATTTTGTTTTACTTTGCTTCATATATACCATAAGACAGAAGCACTTGGTGGAGGTAATGGCCAAGATGCTAGTGTATCCGGCCCTCACGGGAGGTTCCGACTGAAATCGCGGCGGTCCACAGCCTCTGAGCGTCACTGTGATCGCCGTCATCGCTCTCGCCTCGTAAAAGGGTGCCACCGCCCTTCCTTTTTTGAATTTGAAAAAGGAAATGGGTGCAGAAATGATGCCGCGGCACAGCAGCTGCCATGTTAAACTCTGTAATGTATAGAGGAGAGCAGATATTAACAGCACTGTATGATGCCGTTCAAAAGTGGTATCATGCTCGCGGTCAGACAAGAAGCCAAATGTGTCTTGTTTCGTCACTTTCTGCGAACTCTGAGCGTTAGTTTTCTGTTAACCGATGTCAGCCTGTTAAAGAGAAGAGATCCTCTTTGTTACCATGTTCCATGTCCCGTGTCTTTCGGTTGTTACGTCACCGGAACCCTCGCTCGACTACGAAGCAAGCCGCAGTACCGGCGGCCGAGCGCCGTGATGTAGACTGCGCCGCCGTGTCAAGAGACATTGCGGTACAGCCCACAGACGACGCTCCTGCGGACCGCTCGCGCCATATGTTCGGAACCACTCGGGCTGGCTGATTGGTAGGCTTGTTATTGGGGCTTTCGGGCAATTCGGTCGCGTACTGATGTAGCGTCATATGTGACTGGTGTAACTTGGCAGGGAAGGGTAACCGAATAGACTTTAAAGACGTCACATTGCTACTAACCCAGCCCGTTCTGTCGGGATCTGGATTCGTGCGTACGACTTTGAAAACCTAGGTTCCATGCCCTGTTATCAACCACGTAATATGCGTTGCAGGTAGTTGTTGTGCGCAACAGTCGGTAGTTTTAGTGGATTGGTGGTCACAAAATGACACGTGCACGTTACTCACGCCTTCACACTGTTGGCGACGCATTTACACCATTTATATCGTATTGTTGTACGAAATCGGTCGTGAAAAGCTTCTGACGGTGGCGTTGTGTTAACAGCTCGTCCTAAATAGAGTTTACGTCCTGATTTATGGGCCCACTAGACTGTAACCAGCTTCATAAAGCTAAACTGTTACGTACAACTAGCCCAGCGCCGCTATGCAAAATAGACCGCCACCGGGAAGACGAACAACGATATTAAAATAAACGTCAATGCCGTCGTTTTAGAAATTGTACCCCGTTTTATTGGTCAAATCGTGTGTGTGTAAAAGGGTTTGAGTACACTGGCAAAATCAGTGTTGAATAAAGTGTGGTGTGTGGCGCCATATTTCCCGGTTAATATGTCTTCATTGTTGTCAGGAGTGCGCCGCATGCGCTGCAATGATGCTGCAAAGTTTTTGCGATAGCCTGGGTGTTATGGAAGACGAGTGTACCCTAGTGATAGGGATAGGGATGATGGCATTTTAGTCTGTCCCGTTATTGTCAAAGACGAGGAATGCGAGTAGTGATATTCAGTTGTTTGGGATCTGCTATAGCTGTGTTACGTATTTTAGCAACACATTTACCTTTTGTTACAAGACAATAAACTTATCGAGTAATATTTTTGGCTCAGTGCCTTTGACGTCATGCGGACATTTACTTACAATGCTTTATATGAACATGTTTTCTTTGTTACTTTGTCGCTGTGTTAATTTGGGATTATCCGTCTGTAACTGGTTGAAACGAACATGAACTCCAGCCTCGCGACGATGACAGCAAAAACTAATCACCATCCAACCGTCTGCAGGAAGCTTCACCTGCGTGGAGGTGGTGTTCACCTTCAAGCGTCGACTCGGCTACTACCTCTTCCACACGTACATCCCCTACATGCCTGATCGTCATCATGTCGTGGATCTCGTTCTGGATCCGGCCGGAGGCGGTACCAGCCAGAGTCACCCTAGGGGTCACCTCTCTGCTGACCCTGTCCACGCAGCACGCTAACTCGCAGAAGTCCCTCCCACCCGTCTCGTACATCAAGGTAAGATGCAGGGGATTCGTCAGGGCGTACAGCAAGATGGCTTGAGATAGCGGTTTCAAAGCGAGTCCTTAGCTGACAGCTACAGGCCTTCACTGTTATAGAAAGCACTCAGTGAACGGGCACTAGCAAATGACGTTTTCAAGCAAATGCTGATTATGTTGTCAATAGTCAGTGTTTGAACGTTATCATGGTTGAGTGAAGGAGGTTGAGCAAAAACATTACATGAAAAACAGGAAGCGTGGATCCGGCAAATGCTACTAATCTGCATAAATACCGCACTAAAAGATGCCAGAATCTTTAATCTTCCAACAACGTTGAACCTTCCGGCTAAGTCACTGGCTGTTTTATACAGCACTTGGAATAGTGCCGTGTATCTGCTGGTAAGAAGGGAAAGCTCGAATTATCTTTGTTATGTTGACTTCTTTCAAGAAGCTTAAGCTCGAATTTTTATCTCGAATCGTTTTTATTATGTGGACATCTTTTAAGTGGTAGTGTGCACAGATAACAAGTATTTTCTGGATCCACGCCTCTGTTTGCTTAATCTTGTTTACCCCGTAACCATGATCACGTTTGAAAAGTCAAACATTGACAGAAATACTCAAGATAAAACCAAACTCTGCTCTGATGACATATTTAACACGACATCCTGATATATACAAGGCGGCTGGAGCTGGAGGCCGCCACTTGTAGCGCAAGAAGTAAGTAAAATTATGAAAAGCCAGGATTTCGAGAGTCCTTACTGCTTACATCAACCTCCTTGCGCTTCATCTCCAGTCACCAACCCTCACGTCATTCGTTTACGCTCCTCCTCTGCTAATCCACCCACGTGATCAGCGGTACTCGTCTGACCCCGTCCCCTCACCTCCCCCCTACAGGCGATCGACGTATTTATGAACGCGTGCACAGTGTTCGTATTCCTGTCGCTGATGGAGTACGCCATGGTGAACGTCATCATGGGCGACCCTGGTGGACGCGGACGAGTCGCTGATGCGGCGCAGTATCCGCTCCGTGCGCAGGCGGCTGACAGTGCGCAGGAGGCGCCCCGCACGGCGACATCAACAGGGTAGCAGCCGCGGCGAGCCCGCCGAGTCTGGCCACTCGAGCCGGGCACGGGTGTTAGCAGCAGGAGAGGTGGTACGGCTGGGAGCGTTTTCAGCGTGGAGGTTGCAGTAACCGTCCCGCAAGTGGGAAGATCAATCTTTTAAGACATGCAGTTCATTCTATGTATGGGACAAAACCCAATGTTAAAGTTGGAAGGAATAGATGTCATCCTCCAGCAGCCTACTATTGCATTGCGCTAGTCTAGTATGGGTTTCTTATATTGGAGTGCTGCCTTCTAGTCGAAGGGTCAGCTTCTGTCCTGCGACGGTGTTTCGCTAACCAGTCTTCCCTCTTGAGGGTGATCAGGACCTGACTAGATCTTGCCAGCCCGGTTAGAGCTCGCTGCTGCCCTGGGTGGGCCGGCTCACCACACCCAGTCAGAGCCACCTGCTGCCCTGGGTGGGCCGGCTTACCACACCCAGTCAGAGCCACCTGCTGCCCTGGGTGGGCCGGCTCACCACCCCGGTCAGAGCCAGCTGCTGCCAGGGGTGGGCCGGCTCACCACTCCTTGTCAGAGCCACCTGCTGCCCTGGGTGGGCCGGCTCACCACACCCAGTCAGAGCCACCTGCTGCCCTGGGTGGGCCGGCTTACCACACCCAGTCAGAGCCACTTGCTGCCCTGGGTGGGCCGGCTTACCACACCCAGTCAGAGCCACCTGCTGCCCTGGGTGGGCCGGCTCACCACCACGGTCAGAGCCAGCTGCTGCCAGGGATGGGCCGGCTCACCACCCCGGTCAGAGCCAGCTGCTGCCAGGGGTGGGCCGGCTCACCACCCCGGTCAGAGCCAGCTGCTGCCAGGGGTGGGCCGGCTCACCACCCCGGTCAGAGCCAGCTGCTGCCAGGGGTGGGCCGGCTCACCACCCCGGTCAGAGCCAGCTGCTGCCAGGGGTGGGCCGGCTCACCACCCCGGTCAGAGCCAGCTGCTGCCAGGGGTGGGCCGGCTCACCACCCTCGGTCAGAGCTGGCTCCCGCACGGCGGTCGGGACGGCCCTGACGTCTGATTGGCCGTCTGTCCGCCGCAGACGGACGCCGAGGGACTGCCGATGAGTGACGGCCCGCGCGACGCCGCCTCGCTCCACAACGGCGCCATATTCGCGGCGGCGCTGCCCCAGCCGTCGGCCTTCCTGCGCGACACGTCCCAGGAGCAGCGGCACCGCGCCATCCTCGTCGACCGCTTCTCGCGCGTCTTCTTTCCCCTGTCGTTCGTGGTGTTGAACACGGTGTACTGGGTGGTGTTCTACTTCAACGGACCGCAGATGTGAGGGCGCGGCCCAGCGGCGCCCGCCGGGCCGCGATGCTGCGATGCGATGCGATGCGATGCGGTGCGATGCGATGCGATTCGGCCAGCGCGACCCTGCTGGCCTGGTGTCCGGTAGGCGTCGCCCGATCAAATGAACTGAGAGGTGGCGTATAGTATTTTCGGGTGCATCCTACTGGAGTGAGCGGTGGGGTGTGTGTGATGTAACTCAACTTTTGTAATGAAAAGGAAGTGTTCTATACTTTAACCACGAGGCGTGAGCAAACTTATCGTGTTCTGAGGAAGAAATCCCCGCTGTTTATGAAGTTTTGACTAACTCTTATTCTTGGTTCTGACTAGATATTTGGTAGGTGCATCTTGCTCGCTAAATAAGGTATACCTGTATGTCTAGAGCAAGCATCATAGCGGGCACCAAAACGTAAAAGACAGCATCCTTCTAACGCGGGCGTCGTACCGAAATTGAAATATAAGAGACCTGCCCCGTCGCGTAAAAATTATGTCGCGATGCCCGTTTAAGTGCGACGTCCAGTGTTACGCCCTTCTCGTAACATATGAAAGACGGTCGACGGATCTTAAAAGGAGGCGGAACGTAATAGTGGGCCAGTGTCCAACTTTTCACGGATGTCGTGTCTCAAAATATCATTGAGACGAATGCTGTCACATTTGGACGAAATATAATTAATGATGTCACCAAAATACGATCATCTCAGTGGTACTAATTAGCATGCACTCATTACGAACAAACCCTTTGCTTGCGCGTGCGATCCACCCTGAGACATAACGTGAATGACCGCGCCAGAGTTGAAACATGCCTCTGAAATTAAGCCGCGTTCCATTCGTCAACTTCTCTGTATCCATTGCGTGTTTCCGTTTTTAGCGATACGTTTCACTCTTTATGTCACGTTTCAGTATAAGATCCGCCCAATGGTCTGATCAGACAAGCGCTTAAGTCTGTTTTTGGTACGCTTGGGGTGCCTGTACAAAATCCCAGACTATAACCTGGGCATTTGCTGAAGGCACACTTTCGTTACAATCGTCATACTTTTCAATAGCCATCGCCGCTACAGATCGAACATGCCTTTTCTCACATTTTTCGTCTGGTAACGCTTGGCCTGCCTCTGGAGAAGAGGTGCCCTGGGATGTTTGGTCGCATGTTTGACTGACTGGCACGCAACTTATGTTTGCGGTCCCCAGCGTGCTTGAATGCTGAGGACAATTTAAGCGATTATATGGGCCTTAGGAATCGGTTACATTGCAATGAGCTAGTTGTTTGGGATCCCAATTTGAGCACTTTCGGTTATGCGCTACTCGTCTCACATTTTACCAGACGTTACCTTTCGACCAGCTTTCGACGCCTGAAAATGCACCAAGGTGAACAGGCCAATAGATTACTGTTAATCGTTCCAGCATAGGACATCTGGTGTTTTAGCACATAACGCAAATGTTCCTCCAAGATGCAAATTGTGACATCTATGAACGCAAAGCATGGAATTTTCAAGACTAGGCTCTGGTGCTTGTTCATTTTGTACTTGGCTGCGAAATTGTTTTCATTTATGGAAGAGCATTTTGATACGTGCTCCGGTCGAAAAAGTGATGTTTCAAGCAGGATAAAAAACGTATTGTTTTCATATAATTGAGCATAAGATTATTCTGATAAGAACGGGACTGCACGGGCCTGTCATCTAGTGGATTGACATATTACGTAACCGCATCTGCGCAAATATTTATTAAGCCAGTACTTTTGATAGAATGATCATACACCGTTCTTGTTTGGTTCGAAACCTGCCCATCATCAGCCAGCACTTGTGCACTGGGGGACTTCAGATTTTTGCTGAGCAAAATGAGATGTCGCCTGTATTCTACAAATATTGAAGAGCTCAGCGTTTGTGGCAGCATTACACGTCTTGATCTAATCGTGCAGACTTGGTTCCATGATACACGCCTTACAATGCATATGTGGAACATCCATAGAAAAGTCATACTAATGGACAGCACACTTAAACAACGCTATGATCCACCTGTTCACCAATCATGCTTGCGATTTTAGGCTTCTACGATATCCGCGAACACGCAATGTAGCTGTAGCTGATTCGCGGACGACAGCCGTTATTGTGAATGTGAGAGGCGTTGCTTTTCACTTGTGATTTGAGAGGGTATGCTGCATTGAGTTGACAATGTAAACATAAGAGCCCATCTGCTCAATCATAGTCCTTTGTGTCTTGGTTGTCGGGCTGATTGTGTGTTTTGGTCAACAGTAGAGAAGTGCCTGTTGCCAGGTAGACAGGCTTACAATGTTCTGTTGTTTGGCAACTCATTATGCTTGAATGAGTGAGACATTCCTTTTGTCAGTCCCCACAAACGCATAGCTCCATTGTGTGTGTCGATTGCAGATGACGTTCCATTCAGTCATGTCAGTTGCTCTGCTGATAGCTGACCCCCAATAGAGTTAATTACAGCACTGACTATTGTGGTGAACATGGAAACAGGCAGATCGCTGAACTGCGTCACCTTCATTCATGTCTTCTTTACGTTCCCAGTAGATAGCCTTCTACCCAGTTTAAGAATTGGTTTATTGGTCATCCTTTCGTAGATCTCAAAACGCCCAGGTGCTGTCGTCCAGAAATAATCAAACTTGAACTTCAGGGATTACGTCAGAGTAACACACCAAGTCTTTCCCATGGACTAGAACAGTCTTCTTCAGACTTCATGCAGCGGACATGTGACATGGAATCTGACTTGCTTATAAGACATATTTTTCATTTCTTAGAACGTGTTGACTCAGATTATATTCTGCTTTGTTCGGTTTCCATAATCATCTTTTCATAATATTATAGTATTGTCCTGTCTATGCGTTATTTCGTGATTTATTCGACGTCACGAGGAGGTAATGTCTGTTTTAAATACTTTTGTCCGGCACCAGGTCATGACCTGATGGATTTTTACCAACACAATTGAAACTGTTAAAGAAAATAGGTTAGATTTAGACAAGTTATTTTCCCAAAACTGTAACCTGATGAACACCTTGCGCTCGGTCGGGGCGCCGGTAATGTTAAGTAATCCTGGCTCGCACCAGCACCCGTTTTCGTTCTTGTAACGCTGGCAAACAATTCATGCTGACGTCAAAGGTCAACGCTGTGAGTTGAAATGCATGTCCACCACGGCCGGTACTGATAAAGTGCCTGTTGCTGGTGCCGTGCTGCCGGAATCAAGATCCGTCTCTGTGACGTCAGTGCCTTAAAGTGACATTTCCGCCGGCTCTCCAAAAGAACACAATTCTATAACCATAGGCAATGGAATAATGAGTTTAGCATGTCTTTTTGTCTTCTTTTTAATCAGAATCACCAGTTCTGTAAGTTCAACGCTCATCACGCCTCACGCCATAGGTCCACTACGAGCTCAACTTTGAGTGGTCGTAAAGTTGGCCGACTGTGACGACATTCACCCACCTAGCTGCTGTGGCGTTGTTTATTCCCAGCTGACGAGAAAGTGAACGTATGGACATGAGCACACTGGCATTTGTCATCATTCCTAATGTTGCGAAATGTTGCGCGAAACGTTACTGAATCATTTAGAATGTGGCGTCGTGAGTGGGCTGTTTAATGCTTTGCTGCTTTATGTTATGCAAATCCCTTGAATGAATGCATTTCTGTAGCTTTAAGGTTTCATGTGGTGTCGTTTTGCTCGCCAAAGTTAAAGGATGAAGGTTGACGATGCACGCATGCTCATAAAAGGTGTTGCTCAAACTCATCAAGATCAGAATGTTGGAGTGAACAAATGGATCGTAGATATGTGAGGGATCTGTATAGGTTTTAGCATGTTTGGATTCGTCAGCTAACTCACGACATTATTCACAGTAGAGAGAAACTGGTTTGAAATATGTGAATTATTAAGATGCGTGGTAATTCTAATGCTCACACTTGCCCGTTGCTTTGCCTCCTCGTCCGTCTTTCTAGACCTGAGTCAACACACTGAAGGCTTCAGTATTTAAGGTATTGATACATACCTGAAGGGGTGGCGCGTAATGAAAACGTCAGTTAAATATTTCACTCGTGGTTACGGTGGTTGGTTTGCAGTCATCAAGTTACGATGGAGGAAGCGCGTGCGATGTATTTCTTACTGTATCGGTGTGCAATTCCTGTGTTGAAACACGCCGCGGTGTATAAAGACTGCATTCATGTATCATCACCCACCACTGTTCATTCCTGTGCACACATCAATAAACTAGAGATCATACCGCAAACTTTTCCCCGGGATGTGCAAGTTGGCATGCCAGTGACGCTTCCGGCATCACATCTTAATCATACTCAGCTGACTGAACGGCACGAAATATGAACGAGAATGTTGGATAGTTGAGAACATTGAAGCAAGTCTCCGATATGATTAACTAAGCTTACTTATAAACATTGGTATATGATAAAAGGACCACTCTAGACAACGCAATTTTCCTGTTCAGTAATGCACCCCTCAATGCGTTATTGCGTGCTTGCGTCTTGGAACACTCTCATTACGTTGAGGTCTTGTCAAACTAGCCGTGCGCAATTACCACACTAGCAATCCTAGCACACACTTGTACTTTATTCTCACGAGAGGTGGCCGGGGCGATGCTGGAAGTGCCCTTAACCAGATAACCGTTATGTTCTTGTATTTTTTGCGCTTTCCTCGTGGTGTTCCTGCATATTTATTAGCAACCTTGAGGTGCTTACTTATATTACATACTCAGCTCATGTGCTATTTTAAGGTTTTCTATAAGAGGTCACATTTCCATATTTCTTAGCAACCATATCCAACTTCTTTGATTATATAGCACAAACCGTAATTCCCGATAAAAAAAAATCCGACTGTCTTAACCTCTTCGTTCCCTATCCTGCATCCCCGCGACGCCCCGCTTGTACGGGCATGCTCGGAGGGGACTGCGTCCGGACGCCCGGCGCATATTCCGCACAGGGGTCCTTGCCTAGGGGTTAACACGCGCTCTGGTGGGGTGGGGGTCAAATTGACCCCTCCCCCGGAAGGTTTTTTCAGAATGGTCTCCGAGCAACGCGGCGTAGCCGCGCCAAATTTTGCATAGCTGTAGACAATTGAATAGCGGATTGTTTGACGTGAAAAATTAAATGTACCTTGGTCGCTGTCGCTGACCTATCTTAGGTCTTAGGAGATGCTTTCTTAGGCAACACAGCGGTTGAATGAGGAAATTACATTGACCTAAGGTTAGGTATGAAGGACACACAAGGTCAAAAATCAACCCTGGTTTGTTACCTACTCAAGGCTTGCTGGATTGGATATTTTTTGGTGCTCATTTCGAGTGTATTGATAGTAGGAACCGCATTATACATCATCCATGGACTTCTTACAGGTCAGAATAGGTCATTGACCTGAAATGACTCAGGTCAACATTTTGTTTTAGGAACATACTGTCTAGCGTAATCTTTGCCGCTTAATCAAATGTAAAGCTCAAAACAATCTTGCATTATTTTGGTCAACTTGACCTTCAAAAGGTCCAACAAGTTCATTAACCTTAAATGAGCACGTGACCTTTTGCTTAGAAACGGCTATCTAAGTTGTGGGGGCACTTTGAAGACCAACCTGGAACTTGACATTCTTTGACATTACTTGGCCCGAAGGTCATGACCTAGGAACCTGAAACTTTAACCTAAGTGATTTCACGTACAGGTCAGCACACTATAAAATTGGTGTCTAGCTTTCTCAGTTCCCGAGATCTCGGGAGGGTCAAATTACCCCCCCCCCCCCACCCGAGCGAAGGGTATCTAGCCGGTTACCCAGGCGCGTGCTGGGGCTCGGCGGCTGGTCCCTCAGGCACATGTCGTCCTGCCCCACCGTATCCCTTCTCCTTCATTCAATAATCCCGATATGATTATCAGTGGATGAAAGAGCTCTGATCCAAATGCTGCACCGAATGACCTTCAAAATGCCTAATTCAGTTCAAGACCCGATACAAATGTAAGCCACACTCTTTAACCCGTTCCTCGCAACTTACGTTAAGGCATACTCAAGCATTCTAAACATGACCGCTGCTACACTTGGCGTACTACATTCCACACCCAAGCGTGCAGCATAAAAGTTGTGCAGTGTGATACGTGCTCCAGTTGTGTCGCTGGTTTCATTCGTTCAACCTGGGCTATTTTGCTCTACATTCCGAGCGTTCAAAGCAGACGGCGTTGTGGTGCTTACTTCTTGCATCACTTGTCATCAATACAATTCTGACGTTTATTTCGTGTGGAGAATTAGCATTCATTTCCTCACTAACATATCTTGATGCAGCCAATGAATTGGAGGCTGTGCACATTTTACCTCAACGTCGTTTTCAAGTAATCACATCGAACTAACGATCAGCTGGCGCCACCTGCGGCCGCCATCGATCTCCGCCCGCCGATCCATGCTTGCCCTCTGCTGACCCCTGATAGTCCTCCAGCTGACCCCGATTAACCTCTAGCTGATTCCACCCGCTGGCCATCACGACTGCTCCCTCAGCCAACCGCACCATGCAAGCGGTACAGCGCTGCCGCCAGCAGCACGAAGGCTGTAGGTGGGCCGGCGGCACGCGGCGCGCCGTTGCAGAGGTCGCTGGAGCAGGTGCAGAAGTGCTGCACCACGATGCCGTCGCTGGTGATGCGGCAGCGGTTCAGCACGCCGTTGGCGGTCCAGGCGGCGCGGCTGCCGCACATGTAGACGTTACGGCTCTCTCGACGATCCACTGTGGCAACTCGGTCCGGGAATGGCAGGGGCTCCTGCAACCGCCGTGACAGCAGCGTCACCCCCGTTCTCCCTCCTTCCGCTGGCACCGGCGTCACACAAGCACTCAAGTTGCAGACATGCACGAACTTTATCATTGAGAAACTAAGGGCCATACGTAACTGACGAAACCTTTGTCTACGTGAAATAAATTTGACCGCTATAAACCACGGACAGAAATGCGTTCAACGTAAGTAAAAGTTCCTCTCCTATTAATTGACTTTAAAATCCTTGCTGAGATAGAGCAGCCTTAATCGATTTATTAAGTAATTTTCTGTTTTCTCTGTTTTTTAAATGAATTCTGGCATTGATGACATAGGCTGCGTGGCCATGCGTAATATTGTTTGTTCTTGTAACATAGCCTATCATTACATTAGAAACGCAGACTTTTGTGTCGGTGGTCTGGCACAAACAAATACTATGCAGCATGCGGTTGATCTTCAGCGACTTTCACAGAAAACCGTCAGACAACCATGGACTAAAATCACTTCCGTCACCTGCTAACACACGACTGCAGCAGCATTCTGCACAGCGCCTACAGCCTGCTGTCAGTACGCCCATAATTCATGTGCATTCACGCACACCACACCCAGTTTGTGTTTGCCTTAGGTTTGAGCTGTGTCGACCATAGTTTAAAATTTCAGACCAATGAGATTGATGTGAGAGCCGAGAGGCTAAATGAGCGGCAGTGCTGTGGCTGTCACAGAACGTCGCCCCCCCCCCCCCCCCTCAGTCTCGCAGCGCGCAGGCACCCTGCGTCGAGGTCTGCTCCCGCCCTGGTGTTGCTCCTCCCAGCCGGACGGTCATGAGACGGACTCATGACTGATCACCGCAGCGTGCACACGGTAAGGCGAGCCTTTCGGAGGAAACAGGACGAATACGGGGTGGGTGTATTGGTTCACCTGACGATGGGAATATCAAGAGTAACTCAGCTTCGAAACCAGATACTATGCCTTACCTAGCTCGTATTTCTGCCCGTACTCAACTGATTGCATTTAGGCAGTCTTAGATATCGTGTACCACTGACTGTGCGGGCCTCAAGTTACAACCATGTGCACCAAACCTTCATCACGCTGATGCTGCCAAATACGCCGCAGGCTATATTTTCTCTGTAACATAGCCTGGACCCAGACCAGTCGGTCGGTATACCTGGACCAGACCGGACCTGGACCGGACCTGGACCAGTCGGTATAAACCTTTGATGTGAAACGCGCTCCGTCATAGAAAGTTACCGTGAGAATGTGTTGTTAGATGGGCCGATCAGCACCTAAGTCGGCGATGTGCTCACCGGGCAAATCTTCTGGCCCCCGCCGGTGCCGTTCTGGCCGTCGGCGGGTCTGTGCACATGAGAGCCGGCCGGCTGATCTGGCGGGTGCTGATGGCCGCCGGGCCCGTGGTTACCGTGCCGGCTGTGGGCGTCATGACCGTCGTCATGACCGCCGGCGTGCCGCCCGCCGGCACCGCTGTTGTCGACCCCGCCGGGGCTCCGGTCGCGCCAGCGCCCGCGGCTTTCGAGCCGTTGCCGGCAGCGACACCCGCGGGACCTCCAACTGAAGCTGTAGTTGCCAGATGGCCGCCAGAGGCGCTGGTAGTGCCAGCACCGCTTGGCGGCGTGATCCCGCGGCATGCGGCGTTCTTGTCCAGGGAGTCGTAGTATCGCTTCAGATCACTCCCAGCGAAGTGTTGCTCGTAGTAGCCTGACACTGCACACATCAAACCTCTGGGAGTGCCTCGTCATGGCTTTTGGAACGGTTGGCGGCAAGCCTCAGCGCTCGAAGACGGAAAGCGAGAGAGAGAGAGAGAGAGAGAGAGAGAGAGAGAGGGAGGGAGAGAGGAGAGAGAGAGAGAGAGAGAGAGAGGAGGAGAGAGAGAGAGAGAGAGAGGAGAGAGGAGAGAGAGAGAGAGAGAGAAAGAGGAGGAGAGAGAGAGAGAGGAGAGAGAGAGAGAGAGAGAGAGGAGAGAGAGGAGAGAGAGAGGAGAGAGAGAGAGAGAGAGAGGAGGAGAGAGAGAGAGAGAGGAGAGAGGAGAGAGAGAGAGAGAGAGAGAGAGAGAGAGAGAGAAGAGAGAAATATATATATATATATATATATATATAGATATATATATATGAAACATCACTTCCCACTTGCCATCCGCTAAAGGTTACAAGCGTTTAACAGCAGCCGGTATGCTAGACATGGCGTTTCTGGAAAGTACATGTGAAAAACACTGAGTACCCCAATATAACAGCACTGAGCACTCTAACACCAAAATAACTCTCGACCAAAACTTCTGGGGAATTCAGGCTCCGGTAAATCGCGGAGGCCTCAAGTAGTCATACGCCTGGAGGCCGGCGCAAGTAAGCACTGCAGTGAGCTCTCAGTTATGGCACACTTTGGACACGTGCGGTGTGCCCCGCAAAACCTGAACGATATACATTCCTTTCAGAACTGTGCCGTAGCCGTGTTTCTAATTTGTTGTTCAGTATTGATACTATCAGTGTTTATGCTCTAGACGGACGGTCAGTAAGTCCAGCTGAAATTCCTAGCAGGACAATCAATAGAGCGGTCTTGCCTTCTGAGGCGTGATACCTTTGGCTTCTCTCATACACAAAGAGAGCATCGTTAGAGTATCATGCTCAGCGTGCTCGTACTCCTCCTCCCGCCCGAAATAAAAACATCTTCTTCTTCTCCAGTGTAAGGGTAGAATCATAAACTGAATGAGGTTTTACATTTCCAGCGACAAATGAGCATGAGTACTACATTGACATAGAGGTTAAGGGCATGAGCTTCAACGTAACAAAAGGAAGGCCGCTATCGTTAATTTGTGCTGTCCTTTTCGTATTATCACCGACTTATATCTACCGATGTTCTCAACTTTAACCCTTTATCGGTCACGCTTGGCGCCTTCGTTGCTGATGAGTGCCTGACAGGTATATCTTTCCCCCATGCCAGTCACAAAACCCTCTTTATACAACCCCACATTTTACTCCCATCTTTATCCTACTCTAGTTTCATCTTAGCCTGCACGACATCCTTCCACACTGACTTGTGTGCATTGCGACGGCTGCGAGAATAGCGGGCTGGGCCAAGTGGGGGGGCATCGAAGAATACGATATAGAATATACCGATTTTCATTCAAAGAAGCAAGCTGATAGATAAGTGACTATAAAAAAAAATACTAAATGTATCCCAATGTCCGTGACTATGGATTCACAGAACGGTAAAATTGCATAAAAAGCGCGCTCAGCCGGGGAAGTTGACCTCCTCTACGGTTCTTCGAGCACAGATCAATAACAAACGCTTGGAGCAGCACAAAATTGTCGTATTTATTTCATCCATCAATTTAACATTATTTGTGTATGTCAAGCTTTCATCTGCCAGGATCAGTGGCCTAGGCTAGGCTAGAGGTGCACTTCTAAAAATATATGTCCACACGTAATTCGTCGGGGTCACTTGCCGTTGTTAAAAACTCGTTATGAACATGAAACATAATAGTACTTGCAGCTTATATCTTTCTGATCTTTGGAAAATGCAAGGTAAGTTACCTCAGTTTAGGGTTAATTTTGCTATTTTGAATAAAAACTAACTTTGTTCGTATTCTTAGGTAGTTTTGGTGTTGTTATATGAGGTAAAGAGTGCTACTCATATGCATAGCCAGCATATGACCACAAAGCACATTGTCTTGGCGCAGGTCATGACCCACCTCTATGGGTATTTTCTGTAAAACACATACTGAGCTCAAAATAGGCAGTTTTGATATGTAATTTTTGACGTGGCATTCCAGTACCCTGCTGAAAAATGTTGTAATACCATTATAATGCATAATGAAGTCACAATGGGTCAAATGAGGATATACAAGGCCATGTTAGGTCAGCTAAGGTCATGTAAAGTCATGCAATGCCATTTAAGGTCATGTAATGCCATTTGAGGTCATATGAAACATCTAAGGACATATGCGGTGATCTAAGGTCAATGGCATCTGATTCAGGTAGCGGAGAGACTAGATGGGCGAGCGCGTCGCTCGTAACTACCTCCTTATCGTTTTTGTAAAGCTGGTGACGTATAATCTCATGTAACAATGTGTATGTCTTCAGTTTGCTACCAATGCATTGCAAGGCGTCGAAGAGACTTTGTATAATATAAACAATAGCTATGCGATCTTGATAACCTGTAGATGTACAATACAATATTTCTGATCACAAAAACATTGTACTGGTCACATAGAACCGGTTAGCACTTCAAATTTGTTCATTTTGATGGTTTATGAATGCGAGCTAAGTTGACCTTGGGTGACCAATAGTTCAGCCTTAAAAGATATGCGTGTGTCTTGAAAGGTTTTGGCCCACAGGTGTACATAATAAGGTAAACTTATCCTGAAGCGCATCGCGAAAAAGTAATGTTTTTGTAGACTGTTGGTAGGCCAGCTTTAAACGCTGGCTTGACCTGACCTGACCCTTTTGGGGAACAGAAAAGGTCAAAATGGACTTCCCACAGTCTTAACGCTTATTTTCGTGCCCTCAATATTCATCTGTACGTGTCCGACGTGGTGTGTAACATAGGTTTAACTGTATCTTTCGAAATGACTGTTTTTGACATTTTGCGACCTTTGGTGACCCCAAATTTGCCCTAAAGCCAAAACAATTATAAACATTCTCCTCGATTTTACGAGTTCATCACAACAGCATCTTTATTTTCTCATACGGCATCTGAAAGAGAGAGACGCCAGAGGGAAGCCAGCTTCTCCCTGGTCGGGCGTGGTTGTCTCAGACATCGGACGGAGCGAAGGTTAAAGTACGTGCGATGAAAAGTCACCACAAAATGTTGATTGGCAAACATTGCCCAGTAATATCATCATTACACACGTCAACATGCATCAACACCTATCAACACATATGTGAACACTACTGATGTCACACATCGCTAAAGGACAATTCACCATGCCTTCTTTTGTGTTATTTTAGGCATTCATTGCACGCATCCTTCGTCCAATATCATATTTCTCTTGATACGCATATGCAGGTGCAAACTGATACAAATTTAGCGTGAATGAGTGCGAATAGATAGGAGTTGAATAGGAGTTGAATAGGAGTAGAGTAAAGAGTTGAATATGATTTTCAAAGCCGCAAATATATTAACTATATAGCAAGTCGCATTCCGCACCATAAAATAGCAGCATACACATCCAACGACTAGTCTAGATACTTCCTTGGCTCATAAAACCAGTCCAATTCAAGAGCTTAACGAAGCACATGGCAAGGTTGGTTGGGCAAACCACATTGATCTGTCGTCGTGTACCACCATGTATGAGTTTGTTCCACACAGTAGTTTAGATAATTTCTTTATCGCAACCTCTGGATGCATCCATGTCATGCAAACGGTGTTCTACATGCTGCAGAACACATGAATAAGACTTATATCGTATACAATTGCTACTTGAATGCTTAAGTACTGAACTAACTCCTCCGAAGTGCCGGAATTTAAATCTCCCAGTAGCATATGAGCATGCCACCCAAAAGCTGTTCCTTGAGCCACACGATGTCGTAAAAAATCGCACACTCCATGCATAATGGAATTGTTACGACAAAGGTTAGAAAAAAACACGCGAAAATCGGTGTCATAGCCCCATCCGGAGATATAGGGTAAATGAAATATGGTCTTAATGTTGTATGCAGTGCATAACTCAGGAACGTACCTTGCAAACCCAACTTCACGCATACTGCATCGCTTTCCTTGCATGTCTTGGTGAAACGTTTATTGGTATGTCCACCTTTCAGTTCATCATTTTTGCATTCCGTGATCTTGCTTGCTGTTGCAGACGAAAACATTGTAGTCCTAGAACACCAATATGTTTCCGTCAGGTTAGATTTGCCTGTTAAATGGGCAAAGCACGGCTTGACATAATTACATGATATCTATGGTGTCAATGCGTACAAATATCTAAACATCGATAAAAACTTTTTGGATTACTTTGCGGACAATAATTGACCTGTCTTATACCAAGAGACACTGGCTGCCCAAAGTTGTCAGACAAACACAAGTTATATTTTGATAGCTCATAAACTTGCATAAATTTACATAATTTGACAGCATTGTTTATCTAATACTTCCTGGCATATCAATGTCGATTATTGCCGCTATGAGTACCATAATGCCGAAAAAGCAGAAGCTCATTGCCTTTCTTGCTTTTATCAAGTATGCACTGGAGAGATTTTGGACCTCACCTTCGATGCGCTGTGGCAATATAAATATTTGTGTGTACAGCACGTACAAGGTCAGAGGTAGAATTTTGCTTAAAAGCATAGCCTGTAATTTGTCAAGCCAGTATGCGATTGAGCAAGTTTAACTCAAGTCTTTTAATAACAAGCGCAATTTTAGTAGTTACTCGATGCACTTCACGGCACATTAATGCGGCATCCTCAAGAGCTGAAAACGTCAGCTAATGCAAGTACTCTAGTTCCTTCACTTGATAACATCTTGTTAAAGGCATTGAGCGTCTAGTCTAGATATAACAAAGCATTCCAAATCTGCCTTAGGAAAACGTGACATTGCTTCTTGGGGACCATCATTTCAAAGCTCCATTTGCTGGCATTTGATACAAACTTTGCCCCAAATATTGTCTCAGACTAACGCAATGTGTAAGTCGTTCAGGTGAAATACGAACGATTTCAGCTGCAAACGCGTACAGAAAGCAGAGATTCAGAATGGCGACAGAGCTAGGAGATTTGGTTACTAATATGAGTACGTTTGCCTCGACTTGCATTGGGTGCGTTTAGTGGCACGCACTGGCACACAATAAACGGTGGTTATGTTTTATATGAGACGGAATAAATTTTCAGAGCGTGGTGCATTTTGTCATGACTTTCAAACCAAATTAATACTGTTTGACATGTCGAGAAGTATGTAACATACTCTTGGCGCACAGGTTTTGCTATTTGATATTTTCCGCTCCGAAGTACGTTCTGATTTGTTTCCACGGATGGCATCCCCTCCCGAAAAAAACAATGTTGCATTATTTCCGGGTCTGATACATGCCATGATGCAATTAGCGGAATGCACAATAATTACTGAATGTCGAGCCTTGGTTAGGTTCGGTTTAAATAAAGTACGTTTTTGTGAAATTTTCCGCAATGGCGGAATAACTGCGACAAGGTTCCCCTGTCTCTCGAACTACTAGAGCATACATTTACGTCAACTAGCAAAAAGTAAGAAACATGTTACCATACAACCTACAAAAGCCTGTTAGCGTTCATGTAAGCCAGCAAACAGGTGAGAACGTCTTACCACGTTATTTTCAACGATCCGTGCATTGCGCTCATGCCACTGAAAAAATGAGAATGCTTCCCTTGTTTGTTGAGAAAAGGATATTTATTAACAAGAATGCCTAATATTTTGTATGAAGAACCTTAAATGCTTTAAAAGCGTTGTCTGTTTTTAAAAGGGAATAAAAAACCTATAGTGCTACAACGCGGCTGTTCCGCTCTAGGGGTCTTTGCCAATCGCCAGCTTGCCATTGTTTTGTTACCAGAATAATTTTACGATACTTCGACTGGATTTCAGCGAGCTTGCCTGCACCGCTGTCTTTTCACTATTTTAGGTTCACTTGAAATGTCAGACCTCTGCGACCTCGGATTACGAAGGTACAACGTTGCTCTTCTGGAAATGTCATGTTTAAAATGACGAGCTTAGTGAAATGAGATCGAAAAAGCTCACCCTGCACGGGACTTTTGTCCATCAACTGTGTTGTCTGGCAAAAAAGTCAGATGCAAAACTACGCGATGAACAGGATCGGTCTACGTTGGGCGGTAGGTTCAGTGTGCATCCAGTCAGGTTTCCTTTACGATCGCCGTCATTATGTTGCGGCAGCTTACTTGCATAGGACGTCTGCCTCTGGATTTCCCAACCGGTGGCAGGCAGGATGAGTTGGAGTCGTGTTAAACGCTTGCTATGCGCCCTTGACAAGGATGACGGGTAGATGGTGGTAATGGCCGCGCTGGCCAAGTGATGTCATTAGACAAAACGGATCGTGCCGAGTTTTGTGGTACACCAGAGTTTAACAAACACAATATTTGCAGTTGACCTGTAATTTTAGAGGGCACAGGCACAGGCGCTGCCTATCGCTGGCTTGGTTCCCTTAAATCCAGCACATGAAAAGGTTTGGACTGCATCTTATATCACATCCAAAAACCACACATGAAACCGTCCGCAGTTAAAGTTAAAAGAAAATCCGCTGATGATATCTGATCCACCTTTACATGTTGTAACGACCTGGTGACCTTTCTAAGTCAAAAAGGTCATTGAGATCGCATTAATTTACTTGGCCTTTTCACCGAGCCTTATCGTCGTGCCCCGCAATGTCGGGTTGAAAAAGCCTGATTCCTACAGCTTACATTTTTCCTGTAACTCTACAACGTGGAAAGCATCAAAAGGAATGAGTGTGTAGAGGTACTATATTTGTTGCTCTTATTAGCGTCAGGACAGGTCAGAGGATGTTTAATCACCAGGTATAAGCACCAGTTTGACTTATGACCCGATATTGATGCATTGTTATAGGCCACATGTTTGGTAATGAATGCAAGAATATGGCCCAAAACCACCTATATAACAAAATGCTTTCGCTCATCATTTCACACAATTCATTTTGACACCGGCGGTTTTGAAATAAAAAAATGCAATGGTGGATTAGCGCAAGTAGCTAAAAACTCAAATCGCAGCACTTCTCTAAACAAAGTGTTCTGCGGAAAATGAGAATGGGTTATCGTTGCAAAAGTCGCAGGCACGCCGACCCAGCCTAGGGTTTGCTTAGCGGGATGCAGCCTGGCCAAGAATCTTGATGGCTCCCCGCCGGCGCTGAGCTGTCTGCGCGGAAGTTGGCTGCTTATGGGGAGCGTCGGAAACACGATGGGCGAGGATCAAACGAGGCTAGCCAGCTGGCTGCCATGATGATTGCAGAGGCTCTTGCCAAAACGTCGAATGATTACTGGAGTTTGGCCGGACGAGGAGTAGGAAAACAGAGATCTTGTTCGCACTGATACAGTGTTCTTGTCGGGTGAGAGTGAAAAGAAGGCAGAAAATTTTTAAACATATAAGCTTATGGTTAGCTCTCCGGTGGCACAGCGTTACCCGGTGGAAGTCACGTGCTCATGAATCACCTTCTGGATCTGTCACAGCAGTTGCGTCAACTTGCCACTGCATTTTTCCGTATGGTGTCCCTAAGCGGAACAATGAGGCAGCGGACGGCATTAGCATCATTAACGAATCAACTTATGACGTAATTGTCACATGGCTTGGGATGACGCAAGTGTTAGTTTTCAACGCCAGTCACCTGGCGTATTTATTGCGGGCATCGAGAGTTTCAGGTTACAGCCTCCCTAAGTTTGGCTTTTCACAGGTCCGAGGAAGCTGAAGCAAAAAGCAATCCCCTCAGCGACTTGCGAGAAAGAGTAGACAATACACACGTTATCCAGTTACACTTCATCCCTATTAGTTGCTAATTTATTCTTCAGACACCTAATGAGTGACATAACCTCTCTTCGTGTCCTTAGTTCATCATCATGCAACACGCAGGTGCACGCATGATACTAATTTGCCCCGCAACTTGAGCAATAGTAAATGTATGGGAAATAAGCTGTTTGCAGATAACATGATACAATCACTAGAAAGGAACTTTTTACTAAGCCTGGGCGAACCCTCTTCGAAGTCGACCACAGTTTCATAGATACCAGTTTTTTAACGACCGATACAGACGGTGATTACGCAACCATTTTTGTGATATGTTGGCTTAAGGGACTAACGACTGACCTTCCTGAGTGAAGCTTATATGGCATTCATAGGAACCATACCCAGCTCGTAATAGTGCTATTGACGCCGGCATTGCATGATCAACGACAGGGCCACACACTGAGAGCACCCGCACGTGCGCACCTCCACGCCACCGACAGAGAGCACCCGCACGTGCGCACCTCCACGCCACCGACAGGGAGCACCCGCACGTGCGCACCTCCACGCCACCGACAGGGAGCACCCGCACGTGCGCACCTCACACCACCGACAGGGAGCACCCACGTGTGCACCTCCACGCCACCGACAGGGAGCACCGCACGTGCGCACCTCCACGCCACCGACAGGGAGCACCCGCACGTGCGCACCTCCACGCCACCGACAGGGAGCACCCGCACGTGCGCACCTCCACGCCACCGACAGGGAGCACCCGCACGTGCGCACCTCCACGCCACCGACAGGGAGCACCCGCACGTGTGCACCTCCACGCCACCGGGCTCTACCAAGAGAGCGGCCGGGCAGCCGCGACGCACTCGTCCTCGCGCCTGGGCGGACACTGGCACGACACCAGCACATGTCCTCCCACCCACGCCGCCTGTCAGGGCCTGAGCTCACTGGCCGGTCCGCGTCGGCGCCGCCGACACCGCGACCCTTACGAGAACCGCTCCCACAGCTCCTCCCAGTCGACCGCATACACCAGCCAGTAGATGGCGTTGAGGACGATGAACGAGGTGGGGAAGAGCACGCGCGAGAAGCGGTCGACGAAGAGCGCCTTATCGCGCCGCTCGAGATGCCGTGCCCTGTGCTGGGAGGCCTTGGCGGCGGCGGAGCTGGGCCCTGCGGTAGGGCCGCCACTGCCGCTGCCGCTGCCGCAGCCGCAGCCGCCGCCGCTGTCGCCTGAGCACGGCTTGGCGTGGCTGGGGCCGCAGCGGTGGCGCAGTGAACCGTTCTCTGCGCCCTCCTCCAGCAGGTGGCCGTGGCGCGGGCAGGCGGAGCTGATCTGCACGGGTGCGCGCGTCTCCTGCGGGCGGAAGATGGCGCTGATCAGGCGCAACGCCGAGGAGGCCGCGCGCTGCGAGCACCCCGCTGGGGAGGCGCGGCCGCGCACCATACCACACAGCACACGTCCGCGCGAACGGGGATCGGTGCTCATCAACGGAGGGGACGCTTTCGATCACGGATGCATTTGTGTTTCGTGGTGCTTAGTAGTTCTTTACACTTTAGGTACCCGCGGACGTGTGGCATAAATATATCCATAACTGTGGTGAAGGCCCTTGCCATAACCGTGGTAAAGACTTTCTCTACTACCTAGTAAAGTAACACTTTCGATCTTCTAATGGGTCTAGCTATTCATCATATATTACAAAACAATGACACCTTACAACCACGTGACCGGTTTTCTCCCATTCACACGATGCTTGTGTGTATTGGGACGTCAGATCGATAGCCTTGGGTCACAAAATAGCTTAGACCACCCACATATCCGGGTGCACAGAACACTGACGTTTCACTCATCCTTATTCCTTCCCTCGTGTCCATATTCCTTCCCTTGTGTTCATATCCCTTCCCTTGTGTTTATATGTTGTATGTTAACTTGTGCTACGCATTTTACTATGCATTTTTGTAGCATTAGCTATCTATTTCATCATTTATGAGTCCTACAGCTGCCGACCTAGAACCTGGGTAAAATGGACCTCAATATGTTAGCTTGCTGCAAACATATCCTTTCAAGAGATTCCTTACCAACCCCAAATGAGCACGGCAGGAGGTAATGCGTGCTGAAGTGCCTGCGGACTGGTATTCCCAGGCGGAACGCTGATGCCTGTTATAGACAGCGCCATTCCGTCTGATGGCTCGCGCGACGGTAACATCAGCGTAACGGGCTCCAACTGATCAGGTGGCGGTCCAAACGGCCCGGCAGGGATTCCACCACTGGTCGCCTGGCTGGGGCGCGCTCGTCGGCACCGGCTGCTGAGGGCTGCCCAGGGATAGCTGCCGCCCGTCTGTCACAGTTCCCCGGAACATTCGCACACTGAACTGGCGATGGATGGGTCACGCCTGGAGCCATCAGCACCACGCTGATGCAAGGGGGACGGGAGGGGGGCGGGGGGGGGGGGGCAGGCAATGGCCTGTACTGCGCCCCGAAACAAGCAGTGACCGATACGGCCGCTGTGCTGCAGCGGTTACAGTAGCCGGAACGGGTCCAGAGATGATGAGTCGAGTAACTTCAGTAGACGGACAGACTTATCGGTTGAATCAAATGTTGATTCCCACATCTAATTAATGAGCTTTGCGCCCATATTTTGGTAATGTGTGCTCATTGTGGTGGTACAGTGTTCTGGAAAGCAGCAGCTGGATAAAAGGATCGCAACGTGCTTAGTCTGTCGTATGTATGTGCACAGCGACATGTATTGGCAACTACACAGACGCGCAGATACATAGCGCACGACATATGTTAATACCTATACATGCTAAGATAGCCTACGCACTCTAACAAGGGTAACCTGGTTGCTCACTTCCAACGTAGAGGGGCAATTACAATGGAAAGTTACCAAAGATAAGAGCACGCAGAGATGTTTCAACACGAGTTGGTAAGAGTGCAGTCATAATCTTCTAAAATTTGTTTTGGGCCTGACGTAACTTCCTTTTGCCCTGACTATGTGTCGGCCTCCTAACGTGGCAAATCGATCAACCTTAGAACCTGCGGGTGGTTTGCGATGACTTGTTCATGTGTGGGAGCGACACCGGGCTGCCGGGCGGCGCGGCAGGTATCCTTCATCACAAAGGTCAACTGATGCATTAGTCCACACGATGAAAGTGCGAAATATCAAGTGGCAACATGACAAATTTAAAGGGAGTGCGAATAGAAGGCAACGAACGAAATTCAAAATGTGATGGAAAGTTACCAGGAAATGGACGACATGCTAGCAAATCTACAACATCGGTGAGCAATGCGCCGCAACGCCTCGGCTGCGTGAAGGAAAGATCACACTGAGCACGCTTCACGCGCACTGGCGGAAATATCACACGGAGCGCGCCGCAGGCGTACTGGCGGAAAAATCACACTGAGCGCGCCGCAGGCACACTGGCGGAAAGATCACACGGAGAGCGCCGCAGGCGTACTGGCGGAAAGATCACACGGAGCGCGCCGCACGCGCACTGGCGGAATGATCACACGGAGAGCGCCGCGGGCGTACTAGCGGGAAGATCACACGGAGTGCGCACCACGCGCACTGGCGGGACACTGACCAGTGCGCTCTTTATGTATGAGTTTGATTCCTTGTGCTGAATAGGGTATGATTTATCGTGCCCGCGAGTGTAATAACCTGCGACGACAAATGTCTAAAATGACTGAATGCGAGACATTCGCCCAGTCATATTCATATGATTTGCAAATCCACAACCCCTTAAGAAGCCCGATCATTTTCCTTCTCGCACGGCGTCCTATTTGACCCATCTTGGTCCGAATCCACACATGATGAAACAAATTAAATCTTGCAACAGAAAATTTCCCCAGAGACCACAAGGCGTGATGTGTAGAAAAACACATGAAGTGCAAGCATCTAAATGCTTCACGAACGTCCACCAAAGGTACAGTCTATCCCAGCTGCCGCTTGCCTTCGCGTTTGCGCTTGCGACCATCGGTCAACCAGCATGATGCCGGCATCGACTGCAGCGGACGTCGGATTCAGTCTGCGACGATCGACGGTTGTTCAGTCAAGCTGCCCCAACGATCGATATCGGTTCTATCGGGCTCATTCCCTCCCGACAGATGGCTCCTGCTCCAGGCTCAGGCTGTGGCGGAGGACGTAGGCTCCGCCGAGCCCCGTCTCCGGTGCCTAGCGGTCTCCCCACAAGACCCCCTCCCGTATCGGCGACGCGCGTGGCGCCACCAGGATCATTTTCTGACGACGACCGTGCGGTGGGCCTTGAATGTTTTCCGCAGCTCGCTACAAATGAGCCTCCCGCACGTGTCACGTTGGCAATCAATCAGCGCACCGACAATCTGCAGACGAACAATCAGCGGGCCTCCGCCGGCCGCACGGAAGAGATCCCGGCTCCTCACCGGAGGCGGTGACGTCAGGTATGATGTCAGGCACGGCTGCAGATTGGCCGACCTGGGAGATGGGGAGCAGCCGGTGCGGATTCAAGTGGAAATTGCAATGACCATCAGAAGCGCCAGGCCGCGGTTGGATTACCTCAGATACGACGCGGCGCGCGTTCGGAGGCGGGTAGAAGCCAAATCCGAGCTACCGTTATGGACGTGACCCCAGAGAACGCAGTCGGCTCACGCTCGCCGAGCAGGCGGCAGCTTCATTGATGCTCCATGGCAGAGTGGCCGATGACGCGTTTCACGTCCATCCCAACGATCCGCAATGCATCCCACAGACCAGCTGAAGTGGCCAGAGGTCACCGAACTGCATGACTCTACCCCAAACGGTTCAAAAACTTCGCCCGGACGTTCTGAATCGATCTTTCGGTCAAGCAAAGGAAAGGAGCTACAATAGATCACGTCACATTAAGTGTCAGTATTCAGGCATCAAGACAGGCGATCAACCGTATTCGGATTTTTTAGGATGACGTTTTAGTAAAAAAAAGTTAGCGGCGTGATGGATGGTGAACACGCACTCGGGTAGTGTTCAATGTAACGTGTTCGGGGGGAGGGGGTTGAATGCGACGTGTTCGGGATAGGAGTCAAACTGACATCCTTCATGAGATCTCTAACACTAAGGAACCTAAAGACACAAAATTCACACAGTTGGTTAGCGAGCATGCGAACTCGCGTCAAATTTCGATGTCCCTAGATCATGAATTTCGAGCCACATGAGGCCGCACAAGGCTAATCTTCAGACTGGTGTCTGGAGCACGCTCTCAGACCTCCTATTGCAACCATCGTTAACATAGCTTCATCTTTTAAGCAAGATGTCACTGTTATCTATTTCGGTTCAGTGACGTTATCTTACCATCGGAGGGCCAAGATGACCAAGCACCTTCGAGATAATTAAAGTTGTGATAATTACATTCAAGTGTCAAGGACCCCGTAACGTGGTACGTTCCTAAAAAGATTGAGCGGTTTCATTTCAGAGCAGTGGCCTTTTCTCGTCTCCAGGAAGTCCCAGTAAGATGCCTCCGACGTCTCTCTGACCATGAAACTCAAATGCGCTTCGAAAACTACCTCATAAATCAAGTTCTGTACTAAAAGAGAGATTCGACTTTGAGCCTCGGCCTGACCTTCATGCCTGACCCAGGTCAATGGAACTAGTCTTAATCCTAAAGTAAATTGTCCAATTGTATAAAGTACTCATGGGAACGGGGTTTGTACGAATACCATAAGGCGAGGTGTATCCATTGTGTTTTTGCCTGCATCTTCAACATGCTAATATGTCGGGTCATATATAGGCAGAATATTTAATTGCGGGGCAAGGTGTCCTGACCTTCAGTCAATAGTGCAAACTCCAACTCCAACTTCAAATTAGTGCCGACTTCAAGTCAGCACCACGCATTCACACCGTACTCGATTCCACCTTCACTGCACATGCATTTCATTGATTTCGAAACGCATGGCACCTTAAATTGCTTGGTCTTCTTTCTTAACGACGGGAAACGATTTACATAGGGATTTTACCTGGCCCATTTTCTTGTGGTCTTCCCCTTTTCTAATTTTGTGGCACTGAACGCTAAGCCTTTCTTAATTTACCCTTAAGGCATCCTGCCAACTCGGGGAAGAGAGTTAATTTGTTCCAAAGTGCGCTGATTTGCATCCTGGCAAACACACCAAGCGCCATTACATTACCGCCACCTGACTCGGCGAGCCACGTACAGAGGTTGCCGTCTTTGGTCTGTCGGATCCAGCAACGACATTCACAGTTGTGAAACCCCTCCGGGTTACCTGTTGACAAACATGGCGCCCACCTCCCTCTCTCTCCGAGCGGCCGTCCAATCGATAGCCTGCCCGGCAGCAGCGCCGCCGGTACAGGGACACGGCGGTGCAGAGACGCCGGTGCGGAGGCGCTGGTACAGGGACACGGCGGCGCATAGACACTGGCACAGGGAAACGGCTGTGCAGAGTCACTGGCACAGGGACACAGCGACACAGAGACGCCGGCACGGGGACACGGCGGCACAGAGACGCCGGTACAGGGATACGGTGGCACAGAGACACCGATACGGGGACACGGCGGTGCAGAGACGCCGGTACAGCGATACGGTGGCACAGACACCGGTACAGCGATACGGTGGCACAGAGACACCGGTACAGGGATACGGTGGCACAGAGACACCGGTACAGCGATACGGTGGCACAGAGACACCGGTACAGGGATACGGTGGCACAGAGACACCGGTACAGGGACACGGCGGTGCAGAGACGCCGGTACAGCGATACGGTGGCACAGACACCGGTACAGCGATACGGTGGCACAGAGACACCTACAGGACACGGCGGTGCAGAGACGCTGGTGCAGCGATACGGTGGCACAGACACCGGTACAGCGATACGGTGGCACAGAGACACCGGTACAGGGACACGGCGGTGCAGAGACGCCGGTACAGGGACACGGCGGCGCAGAGACGCCAGCCGAGGGCCTCCCGTGCACCGCTGGTGAGAGCCGCGCCGCCATCCCGGGCACCGGCCCAGGCAGAAGCTGGCTCGCGTGGGCAGAGAAGCACAGAGAGGGCCGGACACAACTTGGTGAAAAGCTGCTGTGGATGGTGATAACCCATCCGCTCCTTATTACATGTCTGCACGCAACTGAAGCATAGTTAAAGACTTATGGCAAGGGCATCTCTGACGTTTGTATTTGGGTCTACTCAGCTGACGCCAGCACAGCTCGCCTCAGGAGAAAACTCAGCCTAGCGTCCAGTTCAGCACTCAACTCAATCTGGTTCGCAATAGCCTTGCTCAGTAAAGCTGGCTTATAGACTTGTACCTGGCTAGACTTGAGCACGACTCAGCTCAGAATAAGAATAGATGCACGGTTGGTGTTACATTTGAGTAAATCAGGCCCAGAGTTGTGTTATTAAGAAATATGTGGCTCAGAATCCAGAGTGAGTCGATTTTACCGCAATTAATCGATATCTTGCTCTGCGCCAAATCCAATGAAAAATTCGGGCTGCCAAATTGATAATTTTCCATCCGAAAAAATCAGAGGATTTGCCAAGCTGCGCAACATTCTAGTTCATGTGCTAAACACAAATTTCCAAAAGCATAGCATACAGGAAACGGAACTGATCCTAGGCCGATGAATCACGATCCAGGCTGCATTCTCAGGCACTGTTTTTTCCAGGCCTCAATGTCCACCAATGATCTACTGACGCCCCCCCACAAGTTTATACCCATTGCCAATGTGCATATATCGTACGGCACGACTGGCTCAAGGCAGACAGACACAGCTCAAGGGCACTAGTTAGCGATGACTGATGGCCAACATCCATTACGAAAACCACAATAGACTTCATTGCACTATCTTGTAACATTAATCATGGCATCTGTATTTTTCAGTTTGAAACTAGATACAAAATGCATTATAAGTACAATTATCACAGCCAGCCTCCGAATGACCCCAATGCTCTAACTGACTTCTCCCTCTCCCCCACCCCCGCCCCCCACCCCCCACCCCCCCCCCCCCCCCGCCTTGCCACATGACTGTGTCCCATTGCGTGATTACGCCAAGAAGTATTTATGTAAGCGTTGATGCCTGAGTATCCCAATCGCCCCAGCACCTCCCGTCGCCGCGGATTAGCTAAGACATCAATGACACGCCCCGCATGGTGGGGCATACAGGCTAACAGAATCGTGACTGTGTTTACACGCATTTCTGAACAAACCAACCTATTACCTGCGAGATGTACTGATCCACGTTTAAGGCCTATATGCGTAGCATACTAGTTACCTGTAGATCGCTCTCAAAACTACGTGTTGCACTAACGCCGAGGTATATGATGTTTTGACGCCTATTTGGCACTTAGTAGCGTGAGACCGAACTGAGCAGATTAACACTAAAACAATGGAAGATCTTTGAACATGCCATAACAAAGTACAACATATTTTACGTTTTTTTATAATACTGCTTGCCTGGTCTTTTCACAATATCTAATTTCGACAGTAATCTCATTTCAACGTCATGGCTTAAGCTTCAGAAGACCCAATTTAAGGCTGTTGCGTCGTTTTGTATTCCGACACCGTTTCAAAATAAAACTGTTTGTACAAAACAAATAATCTAAGACATAAAGCACCAACAAATATCAGATGTAAGGATAATAATGTGATCTTACGACTCAAATTAAATAAGTATAATCTCACACCGACGACTAAATTTCATGAAATAGTGGGACAACACCGATGCACCAATGTCAAATAGTGCCAACATATAGCACAACAACACTGCATCGTATTTCACAGCACAAAATTTCGTTGCTCTTGGCGACCGACATGTTTTTTCGTTCCTTATCACAAACTAGGCGGTACAACTAGGATGCGGTGGCTTTGGTGCTTGACACAAAAAGTGTGCCAAATAGAGTGTTGTAGAAAAAAACCTCATTTTACAGTTTAGATCTAAACCAGAGTGAGGGGGAACTGGTTACACATACAATATTTGCCTGCCCCAATGGCATTGATAATTTACGGCTTCCGACCCTTCCATGACGGCGGTGACACAGCCGAGTGCGGGGAGGAGGCGCATGCAGCTTTAGCCCCCCGTCCGTCGGGTTTGAGCGCCATTTTTCACCACAACACTTCTGAATATAATGTCGGAATTTGGCAATTAGGAAAACTATTTGGGTGTTAAACCTCACAGGTATTGCCAGAGGGCAGCGACATGTAGAGCCGGATAGTCGCAATTTAGTAGCAAAATTAAAGGATAGCCCAGTGAATAAGCACGGCACGCCGCTGAAACAATTGTTTAAAGCACCAGGGTAAACCGACATCGATAGATAAGCTGGGGACTGTACGTTTTAATACTTGTGGGATCAGTAAGTCTGCAGTGCGTAGGTGCTGTCATTGAGGCTGGGATTCGCTCCTAAAAATATATCCCCACTCCTCCCCCATTGTAAATTCTGGCTGCGCCTCTGCATGAAGGTCAGGTGCTTGACTTTGGGATCTCAAACAGGAACAATGCATATACCATTTCATTTGTCGCTGTGGCATAAGCAAGGAAGCGCTTATTTACATTGGCCTTCATTCCATTACCGAGTCGGTGGTTAAGACTCCAAGCAGAGTTTGAGTATGGCTAGAAGCCAAAAATAGTCGTGAAGATCATCAGACCTTCTGCGAAGTCATTGGAACGTGTTTTTACTTTTGCCCACTTCGAATTCAATCAAGGTAATTGGACTTTTGATTCAGTCTCTTTTTAGTTTATTACAGCCGGAATCAGAAAGAAAATTGAACACACTAAATCAGGAAGTTATTCGAATGACGTCTCTGAGAGTCTCTCTGATTGGCATCACATAATTAATTGGAAGCACGTGGAGGTGAATTAAGCACAGATCTGAATCTAGGACCAATCTTTTGCTGCAATCAGACGCTTGATTCATTTCTGCAGATAGATCCCAGATCCCACCTGCATCCCTTAACACAATTATGGACAATATCTTGGACCCCAAAAAAACAAATTAGCACAGAATGTCCAAGATCTTAATATATCCTTGGCACAAATTTGAAAACGGATCCTATATCCAGAAGTTTCGAGATGGAATCTGCATCCGATAGCATCCAGGATCCAGGACACAGATCGAGTCCCGGGATTTCTGTTCCAAACATGATTAACGGATTAGTTTTTTGACTCTGCAAGATGAAGCACCCAAAACACTGAAATCTTGTTCCGTATCTTTAGCTTATCTCATATTTCTAACTTGATTAAAAATAATGTGCACAGACAGCTTATTCAACCCTGCACTGGCTTGAAATCGATCTTAAATGCTATAGGTAAATCACTGTGTGTCATTATAACCTGAAAGATTCGTGGTCAAAACTTTGCAAATAGGTGCTGGATTTCGGATAGACCTTGGAAAGTCTGTAAAAGCTGCTAGGTCTCGGAAGATCTGTTGGCAGAGTTTGGAACTTGATCCTGGATCCAAGAAGAGACGTCGAAACTCATTAACGGAAATCATAGGCCCTGAAAGATCCGGAATCAGAGACTAAGTCCGTCCTGATAGGTTTGTTAATTAGAGAGCCTGCCTGCTGATTCACTCACTCGAAGCGGGGTAGGTTCGGATGAGGTCAGGCTCCCAGTGTTTGCCCCTGGCGGCAACGGCGTGCGGCCGCTGGCAGCAGCCACGCTAAAAGTCAGGTGATGTCAGAGGCCAGGACGACAGTGCTGACCAGTGAGGAACGCATGTTAAACGTTCATTGCAAAATTCCGCCGTTCGCCTGGAATGCCGCAATCGCATTGTGGGAAGCGCGACCGCTGATCTCAGAAATACATCAAAATAAAAATTTACTAATTAGACAACAACAAAACAAACTATAACCCCCTTCGGGAGCCCGTTTCTGTGATTTGGGAGCATGTCTGGTGGGGGCATAGTGGTCGAGTGGTTAGCACCTTACGCTTCCCTTTGAGGCTTGGTTCGAATCCCGGTTGCGCCCGGCCCCTGAAAGCTGATATGGCCCCCGCAGTATCTCTGGCACTCTATGAAGGGTGCGAGGCAATGCGTCTTGTTAGCAACTTGATAACAGTGAGGGATTCAGCCCCGTCATTTCACGCCTCAGGGAGTGAGCCAACGCATATAAGCCAGCATGTAGCGCCACATACCTTATTCGAAAAACGTGTCAGACAATTTACATGCAGGGCTTAACTGACCTGGATCAAGTGGTATGGTCTTGGCTTTGCCATACCACCCTGCGATCGCCATGAGAAAGATGAAGAAACGACTTGGGGAAGCCCTCCGACTTGCTTCAGGGATCATGTAGGAAATATGAGCTCTCTCCATAAAAAGGCATTTCATTTGCCATCAAGACACTTGAACGGTATTCTGCACACAATGGCCATGTAACAGGCAGCATTTCAAACTTGGCATACTGATAAATACTTACAGTCATAAAACTAGCATGGTGTTATATTCTTCGTCATCTGGCACAATACATTCTCCAGAGGTCTCCCGAGCAATGACTCATGCAAGTGAATTGCCGTGCTTTTTTCAAACAAGCTCACAGAGGGAAGGCATTTATGGTGGATGCGTTTTACGTCAGGCGACCCAGGCTGCTCTTGTTCTTAATCTTCTCTATGCGTGTTTTTATTTTTAAGTTCTTTAAGTGCACTCAATATAGTTGAGGTAAACACGCGCTGCGCAATGAAGGCTTAGAAGAGTCAATTTCTGCACTGCTCTGTGTTAAGCACTGCACTGACGTAAACACTTAAGTGGACCGACTACATTTACGTGAGCGGTTTGGACACACCGCACTGAAATGGCCGCCTTGGACCCACTGCACTGACATGAACGCTCCGGTGGACCCACTGCACTGACATGAACGCTCCGGTGGATCCACTGCACTGACATGAACGCTCCGGTGGACCCACTGCACTGACATGAACGCTCCAGTGGATCCACTGCACTGACATGAACGCTCCGGTGGACCCACTGCGCTGACATGAACGCTTTGGATCCACTGCGCTGACATGAACGCTCCGGTGACCCACTGCGCTGACATGAACGCTCCAGTGGACCCACTGCGCTGACATGAACGCTCCAGTGGACCCACTGCGCTGACATGAACGCCTGTGGACCCACTGCACTGACATGAACGCCCCAGTGGACCCACTGCGCTGACATGAACGCTCCAGTGGACCCACTGCACTGACATGAACGCCCAGTGGACCCGCTGCACTGACATGAACGCCCCAGTGGACCCACTGCACTGACATAAACGCTCCAGTGGATCCACTGCACTGACATGAACGCCCAGTGGACCCACTGCACTGACATAAACGCTCCAGTGGATCCACTGCACTGACATGAACGCTCCAGTGGATCCACTGCACTGACATGAACGCTCCAGTGGACCCACTGCACTGACATGAACGCTCCAGTGGATCCACTGCACTGACATGAACGCTCCGGTGGACCCACTGCGCTGACATGAACGCTCCAGTGGACCCACTGCACTGACATGAACGCTCCAGTGGATCCACTGCACTGACATGAACGCTCCGGTGGACCCACTGCGCTGACATGAACGCTCCGGTGGACCCACTGCACTGACATGAACGCTCCGGTGGACCCACTGCACTGACATGAACGCTCCAGTGGACCCACTGCGCTGACATGAACGCTCCAGTGGACCCACTGCACTGACATGAACGCCCCATGGCACCGCACTGCGCTTCCAGGACATGCCTCCAGTGGACCCACTGCGCTGACATGAACCTTGGACCCACTGCACTGACATGAACGCCCCATGGACCCACTGCGCTGACATGAACGCTTTGGATCCTGCGCACTGACATGAGCCTCCATGGACCCATGCACTGACATGAACGCTCCAGTGGAACCCACTGCACTGACATGAACGTCCAGTGGACCCACTGCCTGACTGAACGCTCCAGTGGACCCACTGCACTGACATGAACGCTCCAGTGGATCCCTGCACTGACATGAACGCTCCAGTGGACCCACTGCGCTGACATGAACGCTCCAGTGGACCCACTGCACTGACATGAACGCTCCAGTGGACCCACTGCACTGACATGAACGCTCCAGTGGACCCACTGCACTGACATGAACGCTCCAGTACCACTGCACTGACATGAACGCCCCATGGACCCACTGCACTGACATGAACGCTCCCGTGGACCCACTGCACTGACATGAACGCTCCGGTGGACCCACTGCACTGACATGAACGCTCCCGTGGACCCACTGCACCGACATGGACGCTCCAGTGGACCCACTGCACTGACATGAACGCTCCGGTGGACCCACTGCACTGACATGAACGCTCCGGTGGACCCACTGCGCTGACATGAACGCTCCCGTGGACCCACTGCACTGACATGAACGCTCCGGTGGACCCACTGCGCTGACATGAACGCTCCAGTGGACCCACTGCGCTGACATGAACGCTCCGGTGGACCCACTGCACTGACATGAACGCTTTGGACCCACTGCACTGACATGAACGCTTTGGACCCACTGCACTGACATGAACGCCCCAGTGGACCCACTGCACTGACATGAACGCTCCAGTGGACCCACTGCGCTGACATGAACGCCCCAGTGGACCCACTGCGCTGACATGAACGCTTTGGATCCGCTGCACTGACATGAGCCCTCCAGTGGACCCATTGCACTGATGTGAGTGCTTTGGACCGACTGCACTGACGTGAACGCTTCAGTTGACCCACCTGCACTGACATGAACACCCCATTGGACCCACTACACTGAAGTGAATACTTCAGTGAGCACACTTCACTGACGCTGAACACTTCAGTAAACCCACCACACTGACATACTTCTACGTCGGTCACAGTGCACTTTTCTGTGGTCCGAATCTTTTGAATGCATGGATTTCTGGGATCAGGGCCCCAGCTAAGAAGTGAATGTGGTGTGCGCCCTAAACCCCACCCTCTGGTCGTGAAATTCCAGGCCAGCTGCAAAAGTCGGTGACCAAAGTTTATCGCGTGTCAAAGCTCGATACAACTCGTCTAGCAGTGGGACGTCACCTGACCTTCAGCGCGACCCCTGATACCGGCCACAAGCCATCCCTGTCAAAGGCAATGACGAGCGCCTGAAGCGATTCGAACCCATCCCGCCACGGGTGGGTGGATCGGAAGTACTATTTTGTAACCAACTGAGGCGTCGGGGGGGGGGGGGGGGGGCGGGGGACCAAGCGAACTATCAAAACGGACATAATAATCGTGAGCACAGAGGTAGTCACAATGAGCTCAATTACTTCCGAAAAACCCTTCTACCTTCAGTAGGCAGCAGATTGAGCCAAGTTAAGCCTAAAACATCTAAAAGCCTTCTCAATGTCAATGACGCCTCTTGCATTAAGATGACAGCCAGGCTATTTTTAGGTATTTCACAGGCGTGTTAGGTGAAAAACAGTATCCACCGCCAAATCAATGACCCTCCCATCAATGAGATTAGCAATCAACTCTTAAGTCAATGCTTTGTAGAATTGTTGCAATGAAGCAAAAAAAAAACTCCGGTCATAAAAGGAAGAGATCCAGCATTTGCTTTCCTCAATATATTCAATGTGGATCATTCCTTTTAAGTTATTCAATGCTCAGCTTCATGACCGTCATGACTAGTAGAGCTGTCCAAAGGCCTGCGCTATGTGTCACAGAACTTAGTCCGTGATCGAGACATGCCATCAGTGACTTGACACAGGATGCTGGCCAATCTGTTCGTCAAGTTGTCTGCCGGTGCGACGATTCGTGCAGACGTACTCCAGACACTAATATTCCTTAGGCAATGATGTTCTTTACCTTGAACACAACATGACCATTGAGGTGGGGAACTCGTATGAGGTGTCTTTGACGGCGTACATGTCTGGGTGACCTTCAAATTGGCGCGAAATAGGCTGCACAAGTTCGCTTGCCTCTAGCTCGAAAAGAGGCGGGTTTCAAATCTTAAAGGACGCCACTGTGAGCCGCGGGGAATGTTCTCAAAAACGGTTCATCTCTGTGTAAACCCATGCAGGGTATACATTCCTAAAAATACAAAAACCCATCCTTCTCAAAAATGTGCTGTAAAGCTGCCCAACAGCACAAGTTTACATACGGTCTCTCAGGCAACTGTTACTGTAAAAACAGAACTGGCACGCATAATAAAGATGCACTAAAAACAGAAGTGGCATGCGTGATAGCCGTAGGTACTATCGAGAAAGAGTCCTGACAATTGCTTCTTGTCTGGATGGAGAGGTGGTGATATACACGGGGAGGATTAGCAAGGAGTTGAAAAAGGTATATCATTGCCGACATGCTTAAAACCACAAGAATGACGCGAAGCGCACCAAATATGACTGTTTACTAATGGTCCTCCCCTTCCTCCTTTCTTTCAGGCCTCAATCATCTTCTGCTGCCCTGGCATCCAGCCCGTGTGCAAGTATTTCCTAACTTCAGGATTCCTCGCCATGCACTGTCTTCTGAAGACCACAAGTTCATAGTGTAATAGTTACTCGTGATCGCAAGCAGTGTTTGTGTTTTTTGGATGTGTAAAAAGTGCATATCAGGTGCCAAGTGAACTAAACTTATCTCCGCCTAGCTGGAAAGAGTACATCATACACCGACAAAGTCATGTTGGCATGATCGCAACTCAGCAGACGTTAAAGACGCCAACTTTTCACAGCATCGCATAAATTGAAGAGAACTATGCCTACCGACAAATCTCTCATTCAAGATACGCAGAACGAGCAAGATGTGTCCGGTGGGCGCTTCTCAACCCCCAGCAAATTCTGAACTCATGGCACATGTCGACTTTTGCCTGTTATCTTTGCCAAAACACTTTCACAACGGATGCACCGCAATGTGGCACTCATCCCTCATTGGGCCCGTGTTGGGACCCAAGCTGCCAAATTATTACTTCCCGGCAAAATCAGGAAAATAGGCGGTACCAAATGAATCGGAAACATGCCACAATCTCCAATGCAATTAAACTACTGTTTATTTTTGGGAGGCCCTTCACTATCAACGATGAAGAAATGATGTAGAGACACTACGTGGGCCAGTGTCAGCGGGATATTGTCGGAAGTCAGCGATCTATCAACATCTGGTCTGGTTCAGCGCGTTGGTGGGACTGCGGGGGACCCCTGGGGTATCTCGGTTATTGCTTGGCGAACGGCGATACATTATGGGCAAAACTGAAAGCCAGATAATAACTTGCTCCGAGCCTCGACAGATGTCAGACTAAAAAATGATAGAGCCATGTATAAAAACTACAGTGGATTGCTCTGTACAAGATCTCGCGATTGACAAGCTGAGTGTTGCTAGATCGGCCCCGGAAAGCCAGGCCAAACACAAACGTTTCCTGAGCTAAAACTTTCTCGGTTTTACATGTTCATATCGACAGGACAACACTTGTGGCGACACAAAACTTCAACAGACGAATTCATTGTCTAATTCTGAGTACAGTGGTATGCAATATTAAATGTTCTGAGTAAACGCTTCCGATGTCGGGCTCCGTTGATGTGACAGCGCCGGTCGCCGCACAATTTCGCGGAATCGTCTGTCGCCGCCCGCCGCCCGCTCAGGGACTGGATCGCCGTGCAGTATTCATAACGAACTATCGCTTCTCAGAAGCAAGACAAGCTACAGATACGTATATGGAGTCAAAATGCACGCAACAGTTGCCCCAGAGGCTATTGAGAATTTAGGTGCGATTGTACAGACCGGAGAGGCAATTCAAGAAAAGCTTAGAGAGCTCACAAGCCCTTCCCGCTGCATGAGGGCGAGGGTTTGCGTATGAGGCTTAGATCGCCCTAAAACGGCTTGGCATTTTAACCCAAAGTTTGTGCATTAAATAGACAGAATGACTTGGAAATTCAATCAAATTTAGGTTTGATAACCTGGGTGCATTTATTTACAAGAAGGTATGCCAGAATAAATTGTCCATCCCATATTTGTCCGAGTGCCAAATATAGAACAAATCAAGATGCAAATTGATAAACACGCCCAGGGCCATGAATGCAACCACTGGGGGGAGGGAGGGATATTTCCCCCAATTTCACGAAATAGAAGTTTGCTTGCTTGGTGAATAATGCACGCATTTATTTTTCCGCTGAAATTTCTGTAATGAAACTGCTGAAATTAATTTGCCAGGCTGTGACACCTCAGATTCCAATTGACCTTTCCAGTCCTAATTCCCCCACCCCGCACATTGCAGAAACGCGGTTACGCCCATGCCTGAGACCACACACGGCGATGTCAAAGGCGTTACCCATGTTCACAGTGGTTATCAACATCTAATGAAAGGTTGTCCTCCGTTTTGCATGAACACACACATACAACAAAATATATTTAGCTACGGCATTATAAGCCTTTCTGGCTTCCACCGCAAGCCCTCAATTTCACATTCACAGATATGTCAGTTGCGACGAGAAGCACAGCAACGTAAGCGCCCGATGGGGACCTGTCTAGGTGCCACCTCCACGCGCTGCCACTCACGCATCAGACAATGGGTCAAGAATACTATAGGTGAAACGCAGACACGAGCCTAAACTTTTCGACGACGAAGCTTTTGAGCACAGCAGAAGCCTTTCGGCATTGGCAGATTTAGATGCAAAATTAGAGACGCTGTAATCAAGCGATGCTCAATCGCAAGGGTAAACAAATAATTGTTGACTAAGCGGAAACAAAAAGTTTTGAATTAAAATATTGTGCGTATATGTTGCACTTTCAAATCGGATTCCCAGGCCATAACTAATAGCAAAGATGCTACCAAATTTAAGTGGGCATCGACATCACTTCGAGAAAGCGTGTTAACTTTTCCAGAGATCTTGCAAGGTATGCCTGAGAAAGAAAAGAAATTACACATAAACTACCACTTGAGTAGCTTTAAATACCAAAGCAATCATTTTCATCATTGTTTAAAACCTGGAAGACGAAAGTTCGCAACATAAATAGCTGAGATCGACCGTGTATTTGCAACAAGCCTGGTTAAAGCGATGACACATATTTTAGCACCATGGAACAATATTACACTTCCGAACTATTTCACAACGGTGAAAAAATCGCCTAGAATGTGAGGATAAGACATAAAACTTATCAACAGCAGTAATGCAAGGCGCAATTCATGTTTTGAAAATAAAAAAACCCAAGTTGGGTCCAGTGATCGCTTTTCGACGGCACCTGCTCCTCCTTTTTGGGGAGACCCCGATATTTCCGTTACTCTGTCGGCTATGTGGAAACATCATTTTGGGAGCAGTTACAATCACTAAGCCCTGAAGACACATACAGCTTGTTGGGGTTTTCAGCAAGTTGGGGTTTTCATCGTTGTCACGTTTGTTGCTTGTGCTCTGATGTCTGCCCTCTGCAAGTAAATTATTAAATGTCATGCAGCCTAAGAATCCAATGGAAGCCCTGAAGGGAGGATGAAAACTAAAGTGCGGTTAATCACAACGTGGTAGGGTGTGGATTTTCATCCAAATTTTCGGATTTATACACACTGTATCGACCTATCAACACAACGGAATAAGACAAAAACGGGTCGGGAGCCGCAAAATAATCAAAGTTAACTGATTTTGAGCAACAGGATTAAGCTAAAGTACTTCGATTTTCTTGGGGGGGGGCTTTCTTGAACAAAGGCGTAATCACGTCTTGGAGATCGCTGAGTACCAAGCAGTTTAGGGGGGGGGGGGGGTGAAACTGATGTCTAGAGGAGACAGTCTGACCGAAAGTGGTATTTGTTAATGGAAGAGTTGAAAAACACGCATTCTACTGGGAAAATAGGGGAGGGATAAAATCACAGACATTGACATGCAGTACACATGAAACAGAGCTAAACTTACGTTCATTGTTCTCCAATTTCCATAGAGATTGGAAAACTTCGAATATGTGAATGTTCTCCAATCTCCATAGAGATTGTAGAGCAATCTCCATAGAGATTTGAGAACCCCTATCGCTTGACATGACATTACAGCCAGAACACAGGAGATGGACGACGGAGGCAATAGGACAGGACCAGGCAAGTTGACAACCGGAGCAAGATGAGGAAGAACAAGGTAGAGCAGGATGCAGGGGAAGATAAAAGCAGAGGGCCGGAGACAACATAGCAGAACAGGAGACAAAATAAGTCAGGAAAGGGCTGCAGATGGCATGATAGGACAGGGCGGAAAAGGATGGTAGCACAGCTTAGCACAGCAAAATAAGAAATTCAACAGAAAAAACACTCGTCAACAAGTTCGATAAAAAATTTTCAAGTTTTGCCCAATTACAGTATGGGGCTCGGTTTTTGCATGCTCTGTCCTTCCCCCCCCCCCCTCACCCTGTCTCCTCTTTTCACCCAGCACTGGTTAATATCGTCGTCTTCGCTCCACATATAACACCCCTGTGTTCTTCTGACCGTAACGTCCCCACTTATCTGAGCGCAATGCCGTTATAGTGTTGCGCACAGCGTATTACCGTAGGCCTTTCACCGTACGCGCTCTGTGTACGCCTTTGATGTCAAACTCCAAGTACTTCGCTTAGGGGAATCCCGTTGAGGTATTCGGACCAGAGCCGCTCATTTGAAAGTGCTTTACGTTTGAGTGTACAATTCGCTCACCTCGCCCAGTTTCGTTGTTTTTTATCTTCGAGCTGACTTCAATAACCCTTACGACTACGTTGTCACCCCGTCCCGCACCCGCAGCGAGGTATGTCGCTTCGGTTTGGCTATTGTGAGGATCTAGCAGGCCAGCAAGAAAACGTCCCTTATTTGGTAGCTGTGCAACAGATTTTCTGCACGAGTGGCCCCTCTACATTCGCAGGAATTTATCCCCCCTACAAATTGGGAGTAGCTCTTTTAATATACCAGCTGATAATCATTTCAAAGTGCTTAGCTCTTAATTGGACCCAAGAGCAAGGGCGCGGTTTCGCAAATTGAGATCAGGCGGGGGAGGTGAGCTGAACTGTGAAAAAAAATATGAAAGCTACCCGTGAAATTCACCGATGTACGGGTTTCTCCCGGATCTGGCCTACTTTTCTCTCAAATGTGGGGGAACCCAATTGGGGCTGCTCCCCCCCCCCCCCCCCCCACAGCTGAATAGGGAGCTCTACATCTCTGTCACTGAGGAAAGTTGGTGCTCCAGGGGACAGGCACATGTACTGGCGGACAAGGGAACGCTGCTCTGTTTTGGCGTAACTCTCAAGAAAACATCGCAGGCATTGTTTTCGTTTACTTTTCGATTAGCACGCGCCCGAGTGGCCGGTTAAACACAACGCACTCGGGTGGGATGGAAACGTTTTTAACCCATTTGAACTAATAAACTAACAGAGCTAGAACAGCAAAAAATGGCGAATCAGGGCGCGGATTAAGAGAGCCAGTTTGCCAGCGTGCCAGTTTGCTCACATATGAGGACAAAGCTGTGGGAGAAACTTGTGAAACTGAGAAACCTGCGGGGTACATGAAAATATTTTTGGAAGAACAAGAACAAGAAGGATGTGTGTGAATCAGACAATAACGAGACGGACCGTACCAGTACTACATACTGTTGAAGGAGCAGGCAGCTGGTTGTCGCTCAATGTTGTGATGGATGGAGAATGGCTGGAGAGCGTTCACGACTTACATTTTTGTAGAGCAGCTTGTTGGGGTGGACGAACACGGAGGTGCGTGCGTTGCTCTTGGACATGCCCTCGTCCGAGTCGATGAAGTCGCCGAGTATGATATTGACAACGGCGTACTCCATCAGCGAAAGAAACACGAACACCATGCAGGATGACATGAAGATGTCGATTGCCTGTGATGGAAACATCACAAAATTAGTTGTGATCATTAAGCTACTTGCACGGACTGGACAACTCGAAGCTGCTTCGCTTTGCGGCTCAATGATACGCGATTACGCAACGCAAAGCACTTTTACTGCATGATGGGCTTTCGTCGGATGTCTGCACATGCCGCGGTAGGAGATCCAGCTGGGTCTGCTGACGTTCTGCACACACGGCAAACAAGACTGCTTCAAGTGAACCCGCGAGCTGAAGCTAACGAACGGCAAGCCGACGTTGACTGGCTTGTGTTATAATTCGTGATAATCTATCACAGAACATATTACCAAAATACTGATGCTTGTTGGTTCACCCTCCACTTCCATCCTCCCTCCAGCTATGCTACGCCTTGCTTCAAACGACGTGACAGATTTTTAGGCTTAAGTATCCTATGCACAAGACATCGTTATGTCTGACATACCTTACACATGAGGCCACATTAAGAATCACAGAAATTCCTCTTACCTTGATATAGGAAACTGGCGGCAGGGCTTTTTGTGAGTTGGAGTGCTGAGTTGCGAGCGTCAGCAGAGAGGTGACGCCCAGGGTGACCCTGGCCGGCACGGCCTCTGGCCGCACCCAGAACGAGATCCACGACATGATGACGATCAGGCAGGTGGGGATGTACGTGTGGAAGAGGTAGTAGCCGAGTCGACGCTTGAAGGTGAACACCACCTCCACGCACGTGAAGTTTCCTGCCATGAGAAGAGTCTCGCTTAAAGGGCGGGAATCATAATACAACGGTGGTATTCAATCAACAAATTAACGAACAACTTAAGCCGCTGACGTTATTTGCCATTACAAGAGACGAAAGCACGGTACCAACTGAGGCAGCAGCGTATTAATACGGCTCCGGGGTAGCATTCGTGGACACTATGAAAGGGAGAGTGGTGGCAAAACCTCATTTTTTTGTTCCTGGCATTGAGATTTCAATGTGCAACTTGTTTTTTTCGCAATTGCTCGAAACACCACCAGTCTCTAACTAATTGTAATGTTACCTGTCGAGGTAAAATCTGGCGAAGCTTACGCAGCACGCTATGTTGTGTGAGTGCATGTGCATTTAGCCGAATAGCTACGAAAAATTGGACGCTTTTGCGGTGAGAAGCATTGTGAAAAACTTAAAAAGTTACCCCGAACATCCTTGGGAACCACGGGCACAGCGGTTGAGGTAAATGTTATTCAGTAAGTAACGAAAAATACTAAGTTATAGAGCTTAACACGCGTTGGGTGCGGGGAAAAGGTTCGTCCGAAATGATTCTGAACGGCGCGGCGACGCCGCGCCAGATTTTACATAGCTGTAGACAATTGAATAGCAGATGGTTTGGCCTAAAAAACTGAGAAGTACCCTAAAAGTTCCCTGACCTACCGTAAGTCAAACTCAGGCCATGTATTTAGTCATTACCATCATCATCATCTAAGTCAATTTGTAGGACATCGTTCAATCTGATCCAGCAACGGTGTGTTAGACGAAACCATACATATCTGAGATACTTCCTTAGGCAACACAACAATTGAATGCACAAATTTAATTGACATATAGATAGGTATAAAGGTCCGAGCCAGGTCATAACCAACCTGCTTTCTTACTCTGGGCTTGTTGTATGGGATGGTTTCTGGTGTTTACTTTGAATTTAGTGTTAACAGGAACCGCATTATGCATCTCCCATGGACTTTTGAAAGGTCAGGAAAGGTCACTGACTTAAAATGACCCGGGTCAGCATTTTGTTTTCAGGAATATATCGCCTAGCGTGATCTTTGACGCTTATTTAAATACGGAACTCGAAGCAGTCTTGTGTGATTTTGGTCACCTTGGACTCCGAAAGGTCGAACAAGGCCACTGACCTTGATGAGCATGTTACCTCTTGCTTAGAACAGGTATCTAGGTTCTGGGGGTATTTAAGAGACCATCCTGGAGTTTGACTTTGTTTGACCTCATTTGAGCCGAAGGTCATGATCCTTTAACCTTCAACTTTGACATTAGTGACTTCAAGTACAGGCTAACACGCACGATGAGTTTGGTATCTATATCACTCTTGGCTCCTGACATCTGAGGCGAAATTAACCCCACCCGAGGAAAGAGCATCTAATCGGCCCCTGGGCGCGTGTTAAAAAACAAAAAGGATGAAAAGGTTTTGCAGTCAACATAGCGTGCCAGACGTGCTAACCAGACAAACGGATTACATGGCACGCATTTGTGAGCAAAAAATTTTACGAGGTGAGAGATGGGAGTGGGAGGGGGAGTGGATTCATTCGGTTCTGATACTGAAGTATATTCGCAAATTCCGAGACTCTACATGGGTTTTGCAGGGAGGCAATGCATGACTAGGATACCAGCATTGTGACGCAGTGGACCGAAAATGGGCGCCGTGACAAGCCAGTATATCACTGGTGGGAGAGAACCATAACAAAAATGGTGGCTCTGCCAACGGCAAATTTTTCTAAACGGCATATGTCCGACAAATGAAAGTGGCTAGTACTCTTACATGAATGGTAGCCAGTTTGCGCAAAACAAGCAGTTTGTTGTCACTTGTGCCCCGAACATTTACCCATGAGGATCAGGCTCCTGGAAAGAGCTTTTTGCAGACGTCGAAGGCAGCCCATGGAACGGGGCCCATTTGTGTGACATGGCAATGAATGGCAGTGTTGTTATGCAAGGAATAGGAAGGTTGTGCTGTGCTAAGGGATCTAATGGTGTCTGGCTGTCGACTAATGATTTCCGGCAGCTCATACATCACGTGACGAACAAGAGAGAATGTCGTGACGGGCGTTACGCCAAAATATCATATTATGCGACCTCATGATATGACCATTGAATACCTGTACCTGTACATATATGCTTGCGTCCATTACTGGATTTTAATTCCTCATCGGCGTATTTACTGTCGACAATGGACGCTCTGAATGATGAATGAATAAATGGTTGATGGACATGAATAGCTGATGAATGGTGCATAATATTGATTATGGCCCTCCGGCACCTCATTTACGTGACGGTCCGAGAGAAACGATCGTGACGCGCGTTACGTCCAAAGGCAATCACATGCCATCTCATAGCATTGGTATCGATTGCCTGTACCTGCATTTACATACTTGTATCGGTTGATGGATTTGAACGTGCCCATTTTTAACCTGCCCATTTTAACGTGCCCAGGCACGTTTAATAAATTTGGTTGCGAAAGAGAAAGTGTACACCCAATGAGAGGCGCAAAATGTTGAGTATAAGTATATCCCTTCAGCAAATGGGATGGAGAAGGTTAAAGTAGCGTCTTACACATCATGCGAAACCCTAAAAATTCACAACAAAGGTTTTGGAGCTAGGCAACATACGTTGTAAAATGAGATCATTGCCTGACGATTAAAATCATGTAACTACAGAAAACTACGAACTTCTGAGGACAAATCGCCTTTGGCCTGTTCCATTTTTCCTTTTTTTAAAATTAAATCCAAAGATTTTAAATGAATGGATTTTTGGGATCAGAACTCACGGTTAACAGGGCTTGTTGCGTAGACCTGTTGCGGGCAAATAGCAAGCATTTAAAGCGACTCGAACCCACCCCGTTTCTAGCGGGTGGATCGGATGGTAGATACTCTAACCAACTAAGCCATCGCGACGGACCAAGTCGGGCAGAATCTCATATATATCTCAGGCAAATTTGCAAATTAGTTCAATTATTCGATAAAATCAGTTTTAAATCATTTCTTTCTATGAAATGGCATATAACTGATTCTTTTCTGAAACTGGCGGGGGGGGGGCAACCGTTCCCCCAATCCCCTCCCGCCAATTCCCCGCTCCTGGACTCGGTGCGTAATAAAGATGAAAATATGCCCTCCTAATTCATGACGTGAGTCGCAGAGCCCGAATGGATGATTCTTACGACTCGTATACTCCATGCAGAGTAGTCAAACCCTGGGCTGGGCTTCTTTATTTCTGTGATATTTAATCTAAGTTTTGCCAGAAACCGCCAGCCGAAACGAAATGCTTTCTCACCATGTTGCTAACAACCAATCAGGTGCTGGGTTGCAAGGTAATTTGACGAAAAAGATCACGTCGTTCGCAGGGCTCCGCCGTAGCAGCCGAAGGTCGGCGGAGGCGGACATCAGCCAAGTGTAATCTTGTTCTCAGACGCAACGCTCTCATCACCAAACTCAGCATAGTTTAGTCCGACCAAGGCCGCGCGCCTTTTGCTACGTTGTGAGTAAAACATGCAAAACAACTGAGTTGTGGGCTCAGTGTTAAACATTATGTACAATTGAACAGCAACAACAAACGAGCATGTTAAACAGCCGCACCTCCGCAGGGAAACACGTTAGCGGTATTGTCGCATGCGTCTTCAGGAATCACGTTATCATCATACAATTATATGAAATGTAAATTCAAACACCACAGATACACCGCCAGCTGTTTACAGAATGGAAAGGCAAGAAATTAGACGCGGCCTACTAAAATATCCGAATTTGGCAGAAGCCAGTACGTTTGGGCATCCGCATTCAGGACAGCGAACAGCATATCTGAACACCGAATGGAAAAGCACGTGTCTACAACCAACTCCACACCAGTTTTGAACCCAACTGACAACTGACTTTGTGTCTCTGTGGCCTTCAATTGCTCAAAGATTATATGAGCACCTCAATCCGTATATATATATATATATATATATATGTGTGTGTGTGTATATCTATATGCTAATTCTATCTGTATGACATGACGTAGCACTCGAGCAAGTGTCACAACACTGGTGGTCACCAACACGAGGATCACTGGACACTGGTCAAAAGCCTCGCCCGTTGCATCAATGCTTGTTTTATGTGCTGCTTGTGATAGCGTCCGTCTACCAATAAAGCCCATGTTCTGTATGCGTGGAGAGTTAGATGACTGGGGTCATCGACAGTATTTTGTTACCTGTGCAGTCAAAACATCAAACGTAAGATGCCCCTGATTTCCAGCCTGTGCGCGACCGGGACCGAATCTAAGCACTGAGGTGCACGGCTAACTGATGATGCAATACAACACGCACACACCCAACTGATTGAGGTCCGTTTTACGATATTCGGCATCATGAGTGCATGTCATACGATCGACAGTTTCCCAGTATCGTAATCACATGAAATGACGAAATTTCTCGAATCAAGGGAGTCAGGAACGTGGTGCTGCTGGATATGCTTTTAAAGAATCCCACCTTTTATATTGCGTTACTTGTGTAGGTCTACTGCTCATCTTTATTACAGCTTATATATATATATATATATATATATATAGCTTAATATAGTAAACAAATAGCTTATATATAAACTATTATTCAATTGTCGTGACGATACAAATTTACAATCGCAATTGCGCATCTTTTCGCACCTGCATGGTGATTTCTAATGAAAGTTCCACTTTGTCGTGCTTTTTTCTTTACTAACGCTTAAAAAGTACGTTCATTTTGCGTGAAGAAGTCATCGACACCGAAAAAGTGGATCACACCCGAGAAACGTTCTTACAAATAGTCAAAATATGTTCGGCATGCATTTCCTATTTACTATGATCAATGAGCCGAGCCCTACATGGACAGACTGACGCCGAGTGAAAATGGTGATATGAACCTTGCGAATCGAATTCAGCTTTTGACGGGGCGGAGCTAGCCACGTGCCGATTGTGAGCATCCAGCCCGTACCAGGTAAGAGTCGGTGCGATTCTGCTGAACCGTTTCACCGCCATACAAGAAGGAAGTGGAAATACGCATGTGGAAGTTCTACCGCGTGCTTGCGGAATCCAGACCTCGAGGCTTTGGGCGGGGCAATAGCGATAATGAAGGCAGAACCAACGAGCGCACGAAATCGCTAGCAGGGATTTTGGCTGCCTCAAGACCGTTCGCGGCCTGCGGATGGCTGCTGTCGAATCTCCCTACGAGGCGCGCAACCCAACGAACAGGAACAAACCGGCGAATACAGAACGTCGGCCGGGACGCAAGGCAAGCCAATAGACGAATACAGAACATCGGCCAGGAAACAGGGCAAGCCACCGGACCAACGAATACAGAGCGTCGGCCAGGACATAGGCCAAGCCCATAAGGTTCCCAAATGCAGCTGCGGCGCCATCGAGTCGCTGAACTTTGCAGTTGATCGGTGGTCGAGCCGGCGCTGTCTCTATCAGTGAGGCATGGCAGCTGCTGTCGAAGTGCTAACGGCATTGCTCCCAACCGTTGGCAATTCGACGGCTCTATCGCCACACGACCCATAAAGTCATCGCGTTTCGGCGTCCTGAGGCAATTGCATTGTGATGATACCGGAGAGCTGGCTGCCCGCGGCCGACAGAAACAGATTGTCCAGAAGCCCGCGCCGCCCAAGACGGCCGGTTTCATTAGAGCTTAATGATTTGGCCGCCGTTTTCCCTGCAGCTGCTGCAGCACCACTTTGCCGCTCCTGCCGGCCGGAGACTAACAATCTGGGCGGGATTTTTCCGACACCTTACGTCTCTATATCAGTGATAAATAGTCGAACCCGCGGCGGAGGCGGCCACCGAAGGTGCCAGACCGCTGGCTCGGTTTATTTCCCTCTCTGGGAGAAATACGACCCGTCGGCTGGCGCAGGCTGCAGTCTCTCCTCCCCCTCCCTCCAGCCCGCCTTGTTGTGTCGGCGTCCGGACGCTGACGGGCTGGTCGTCAGGTAGTCCGTTCCACGCCATTAGGGGCGCGTCTGATCACGCCGGCGCCGCGCCGAGTGGGCCCTATGGGCGCCACGAGCGGGCGCGCGAGCGCGAAAAAAGCCCGCGCCTGACCAGTGCGCGGGTCGTGGAGAGGGGCGGCAATCTGCCCGCAGAACAGCCTTACAACGGAATATCTGCAGCACGACCGAAGCTGTAACGTGAGACTGATGGATGACCCAGGGATAGACGCAGCGTAGCGTAAGTTGATTGCTGATGACGGACGAGCCCAGGGTGCGTACGGCGGCGCGCGTGTTCATGAATCATAGTTTCCGACATGGAGGCTCGCACGAGGGAGGGCAGGTGAAGGAGCGATCAGCAATGATAATGTGGCTCTTGCAGACAGCTTAGGCCTGACAGTCTTAATGGAGTCAGTCAGGCGATGGTCGGCATCTCGCTCCGTCAGCCAGGGCTCATGACTTGGCGGATCAGGCGACGTCAAAAGCAAAATTACAAACGCTTCTGACGCGTAGAGACTTTCAACCATATAAAGGACCAGGCTTTGATCTTCATCTTCAACTATGCAGCACCATCGTCATACTTGCATTTAATGTGGGATTCACGCAGGACACCACAGCATAGAGGACAAAATGAGTACTCTACATTGGAATGGGGTTTTGAGCTGAAATATCTATCTTGATGATCATTCGGTGTGGTTTACAGACCTGCCCTTATTAAAACTTAAACCCATGTAGATTCTGAATACCAAGCCCGCGGAGATGGGCAGACTATTTCGTGCAGACTATTTCGAGGTCAGTCAGGCATTTGTGACGCCATAATAACGTCATTCAAATCCTGTCATGTTATTGGCCGTGCGGCGATCAAGGCCAGTAAAATTACAATTGTCGAGTCGGTCATATCTGACGTTCGTATGCAGGCTTTCCAGATGTAACGACCGTCAGTGGGCTCTCAACCAATGCTGTGCAAGACATGACGATGCGATCAAATGGTGACGCGTAGAGGAGCATTTTCACTGAATAAGGAAATGGTGTTGTCTAGAGCAGGCTTTTCTACTTACAGGCGTGCCAATATTTTGTGAGCCTATTTGATAACATCTGATGCTTGCATCAATATCTTCAAATATGGAACATTTCCTTTAATGGCTGATGTAACGCAGCCGAAATTGTTTCTCCGTATAAAATGCAGTGTGAACCAGCTCCATTCAATGCAGGCGCTTCTCCAGCTGAGTGGCTCTAGGATCTTGGCTAATCAGGTGAGCGCAGGCTCAAATCTCCGCAGGATGTTTGGATTTTTCGGGTGCCAAGAACGCAGCTCCTCTTGAGAGGCTCAAATCTCCAACGGCGACCTTGCTACCCTTACTTGCACACCATCTGCCTCGCACGCGCTTGAATCCCTTCAGCCGGGATCGGCCCGCCGAAGACAAATTTTCCGCAGGACCCGGTGCAGTGGAATACCTTTCGCTCGGGGGATCAGCCCTGCCGAAGACAGATTTCCCCGCAGGACTTGATGCATGGAACACCTACGCTCGGAAGACCTGCTGTCAGGAGACCTACACCGTCGGAACACCCACGCACGGAAGACCTATTCCAGCAAGACGTACTATCGGAAGACCTACGTTCGAAAGGCCTGCTGCTATGAAAAGCGATACTCGAAAGACCTACGCCCGGAAGCTCTACGCTGGGAATACCTTCGCCGAGAAGACTTTCATCGGAAACACCCATTTCATGAAAACCTTCCGATGGTGCCCGTTTACTGAGGTAAAGAATTCCAGGAATGATGCCCGAATATGCGAGCAGCTGCCCAGCCCCTCCCATCTCCACCCTCAACATCAGCGCGTGGCGGGACGCAGTGAATACAGAGCAAAATCAAGCCGAACTGGGTAGACTGAAAAGCTGCCTGATGGTCCGTGGATTTAGACGTCTGATGCAGTGTACAGCGACAGGGGCAAATTACATTGATTGAGCTCGCTCCTTTTTTCATGTTCATTGTCGCCTTGAACTGCGTCAGGAGAGCTCGAACCGAGCAGACTTGAATCGCCGCCGGACGATCAAGCCAGATCGTGCGGCTACACTCCACGCCGCCCGAGAAGTCACCCGAAGGACAGCGCCTGGCGTCCCCACGCGGCACGTGCGTGGCGGCTAGCGGCCGGTGTCGCAAGCTCAGCGCAGCAGTCGGCTGATGATGATGGCGCGCATTGTCCGCGCCGGATGCGTCGCCGGCGCGGCGCCACCGCCGCCGCCGCCTGTCGGCCTCGTTACACCTCGGCTGGGCGCCAGCGCCTCCGGCCATTAACCCGAGTGGGCCGGATCGGCTGTCTGAGTGACGGCCCTGGATACCAGCTCTCCATGGCGGCCCGTGTTTGCCAGGTGTCGCCGGTCGCAGCGGTCGCCGACAGCGCCGAGGCCGGGCTGCGCCGTCACCAGACACCGCTCTGCCGTCGACACCTAGCTGGGCCGCGGCTAGCGTGGTGTCCCGCCCGGCCCGGCCGCTGGAGTGCTGCGGCGAAGCTAACCACCAGCCACTGCTCCAGCTGCTGTATACAGCCACTGCAATATAGTTTGCGCACCAGAGACACTGCTTGTCACTGATGAATCGCGGACAAACTTCGCTAGCAACCAGAGGTTACGAAGGGATTAAGCCTATAGATTAGACCTATATATCTCAGGTAGCTATGGAGAAAGGTCCAGCGTTCCATGCCGATTCAGATGACATCGCTACCATTCCTTGGCATGCTCCGGTTTACACAGATGTAAGGTTGCAAAGTTTTGGCCTGTGATACAGGCCCAATGACAGGCGCGCACCACCTGCTAGTACACTCGTTATGATATCGTTTTGGTCCATGGTGTGACGGCCAAAGACGCAACGAAAAATGTAACAGCATGTCGGATGTTCTGCTTTGTTTGGGAGGACTTCATAGTGGAACTATAAATTGTACCTTGCTGGGGGAGGGGGGAGGGATTAACTATAGTACTGCAATACAAGGTCGGGGCAAAGGGCCGACTGGGGAGGCGCCAACAAAGGAAGAGCTAGCCGCTCACCATGGCGCTAATGTTCAATGGCATAGATGCGATGGTCAGTCTTCTATTCCGTCAGGACCTGTCGGTCTTGTAACTGGCAACGTCTGGATCTGGATACGGTCTGTAACGGGCAACGTCTGGATCCGGATACGGTTTACATCTATTTTTTCAGCTTTTTGTTTGGACTTTGGACACTCACCTTCCTATTGTTTGTGTGATGGAGGAAGTGATGCCTGATCTGATAGCTCAGTCAGAGATGTAAAACAAACTATGTCACACAACTCCTCAACAACTGGTCTTGTCGTTCATCCAAAAGTGTAATGTTCTAGCCGTGAGCGAGACCACTAGACAGGGCAGACGGCTGCTTCCCGGTGAGGTGCGCCAGCTCGCGGCCTTTGGCGGATGCCTCGCCGCCTCTCCTGGGTCGGCTTCACCTTTTCAGAGTCGGCGGCCGCAAATGGGGTCGTATTTTCGAGCGAGTGCGGCCCGACGTCGGCCTTCCGGCGGCTGGAGGACGTCGCAGGCGGGATTTCTCCGTCGTCCGCGGCCACAGGTGCACGCAAACACGTGCCGGTAAACACGTTTACGGGAGCGCGCCGGTCAGGCCTGACGCTGGCCGGCGAGGGTGGCCGGCCGGCGTTGGCGCTCGGTCGGACGGCTCGTGCTCCCTCGCGGCCCACCAGCCACCGCCGCGTGGCCCGTCTGACGCATGCCAGCCGGTATGTCTTCAGTCAGAAGTCGCGGCATCCCGCGATCAGCGGGAGCCAATTGGACTGAGCTGGAATTTTTCACCGGCGCTGGGAGCAGAGCGGAGACAGTGCCCATATATCCGAGTGTCGGCCGGCGGCGCCATCTTGTCTGCTGACGGCGGGCGGCGGCTGTTGTGGCGCGACGGCGCGGCGGAGGGGCGAGTCCGACACGCTGCAGGGCACGCGGCGCGCGGCGGAGCGCCACGCAATCTCGGCACACCATCTGGTCACGCACCACGCCGAGATGACGTCACCAGATTGGGCTGGGCTTCACATTCAGCGAGTCATAAGTGTTGTAAGGATTCTGTGCATTGCACTGATGATATCATTGTTTGTTGTTGGTCTAAGCCAGCAGACGTATGTGTGTGGGCCCCTGAGGACGGAGTTGAAAAGGGCATGGCGACTGATAAGCCAATGTCTAGAGCACACCTGTCTGAGTGTCGTACTCTAGATCGGCCGATGTCTAGAACACACTTGCCTGAGTGTCGTGCTCTAAATCGGCAATGTCTAGAGCACACTTGTCTGAGTGTCCCAATTGCTAGGTCGGCCAATGTCTAGAGCACACTTGTCTGAGTGTCCGACTCTTGAGCAGTCAACGTCTAGAGCACACTTGCCTGAGTGTCGTACTCTAGATCGGCCAAAGTCTAGAACACACTTGTCTGAGTAGTCGTAATCTAGATCGGTCAATGTCTAGAGCACACCTGCCTGAGTATCGTGCCAAGGGTCCGCGTTCTCCTGCAAGAGTTGAGCAGGAGAGGGGTCCGTCCGTCATTCTGTCCGTCCTTCCATCCCTCCGTGCGTTCGTCCTCCAGTCCGTCCCTCCGTCTGTCGATCTGTCTGCCTGCCAGGTTGCCTGTCTGCCGGCCTGTCTGAGCGTGGATATGTTCGTCTGCCGAGCTGTCCGTCCGACGGTCCGCTTACCTTTATTGTCTGTATAATACTTGCTGTTTAGTAGTTTTTTTCTGCGCATGGGCACTGCTTGCTTGAAATCAAGGTTTTGGTACAAAAAGCCTGAGGGCTGTGGCAAGCAGGGCTATTCTTGCTTTCCTCCGCCTTCTCTTCATTTAGTTAACGCTTACTTTGCTCTACATTGCTGTCTATTCAAGCTGATACGTTGACGTGATTGTCTAATGTCGTAGTTCCAGCGAAGTTCAGCGGTCCGCAGATGTGCGACGACTAAGAAAGCGCTGCCTTGTTATGTTTAACATGCCAGGGAATGGGTTTATGGTTCAGTTTGGCAAAACTCTGCGCACTCGGCCTCATCCTTGCCTATTCTGAAGGCATGATATAAGCTGGCAGAACAACCTTTGCTCCCATATATTCCAATGTCTGCTCTACATCAAAGGAAGCTTACGATGAACGGCAACAATGCCTGTTAAGCCAGGTATGTCGGTATGTGTTGGTATGTATCGGTAAACGAGGCATGTCATGTCGTGACATTGCGTGACACGTCAACATTCTTTGACAAAAATTGACCAAACGAATGGCTTTACTCTGCCGGTGGTGAAGTTAAAGCCTTCACAAGTAGCTCTGTTTAGCCAGGATGAAAGCCCCAAAGTTATCTCTGCAAAATATTCGGCCCAATTTCCAGGGCAAAACAACTGAACGATGGAAAACACTTGCATCCGGTTAAAATGGCATCAACTTTACTAGGCTCCACTTCTGAGCGCATGACCTTGAGGGGTGCAGCTGGGAGGGGCACTTTCATTCCAACTAACCTGCGACGTACAGCAGTGGGGGCTACGGACCTTGACCTTTGGCGTGCATATGACAGAAATACGGTGCGGCCGCTGGTCTCTGCCGTGCATTTGGGAGTGGGACGCGTCTGACCTGTGGCGTACAGCTGGGTGCAGTCTCCTGTAGTATTCTTCACCAGGTCCAGTTGAGGCAGCTCAATGTGGTCCACGACCAATGGCACCTTCGGGTCCCATACAAATACCAGGTCGTCCGTGGTGTAGGAAACTGTGGACAAACAAAGACATTCGGGTTTGTTTCCTGGCGTGAAGTTTTAGGTTAACTGTGGGCACATCGGGCCTCTGGCCGGCGGAATTTAAAGCAAATGAGAGCCCGGTCGTCTGAAAGAAGTTGTTCTGCCCCGAAATGGGCGCCAAATGACCACTGCAGTCGGCGCGCTCGAAAACACCAATAAACAGCAACGAAGCTCCGCACCTGAATGCATGCAGTGTTCTGCACACCTTCTGAAATGAAAGAGTTGCTCTGCGTTTTTATGACATCAATATGGAATCCGCCTGCATTTGGCACAAACATTAACACCGTATTCGTATTTTAAGGACGAGTTCATATTTGCGACTACCTAACCACAGTTTTGACTCCAACTGATAATCTCTTCTGTCTCTCTGTGTCGTTTGTCTCCCTCCGTGTCAGCCTTTATCGGTGTCCGGTGTCTGCCTCTATCTGTGTACGGTGTCCGCCTCTCTGTGCATGCTGTTCACCTCTCTCTCTCTCTCCTCTCTCTCTCTCTCTCTCTCTCTCTCTCTATCTTCTCTCTCTTCTCTTCTCTCTCTCTCTTTACTCTCTATCTATTCTCTTCTCTCTCTCTCTATATCTCTCCTCTTTCTCTTTCTCTCTATCTCTCTCTTCTCTTCTCTATACTCTCTTCTAGCTCTCTATCTGTCTTATCTCTCTCTATCCTCTATCTCTCTCTATATCTCTCTCTCCTCTCTATCTCTCTCTCTCTCTCTCTCTCTCTCTCTCTCTCTCTTCTCTCTCTCTCTCTCTCTCTCTCTCCTCTCTCTCTCTCTCTCTCTCTCTCTCTCTCTTCTCTTCTCTCTCTCTCCTCTCTCTCCGCTCTCTCTCTCTCTCTCTCTCTCTCTCTCTCTCTTCTCTCGCTCTCTCTCCTCTCTCTCCTCTCTCCTCTCTCTCTCTCCTCTCTCTCTCTCTCTCCTCTCTCTCCGGCGCTTGCCTCTCTGTGTCCAATGGCGTCGGGCCTGGTTGGCGGGCCCCTGGCCGGCCGTGGCCGGTGTAATGACTCGTGAATTATCAGCGGATAACGGGGTGTGTATGCGAGGCAGGCCGACCGCCGGAGCCGAGGCCGGGG
>NW_023596921.1:45499242-45510207 GCF_011947565.3 Pollicipes pollicipes | reverse complement strand
AAATATGCTCCGGAGGTGGGACGCTCCCTTCAAGATGCCCGTGGTGTGGCGCCCACGTCTGAACTTCAGAAGTTACGGATAAAAAGAATGTTTTACATTTGAGGATATCGGAACAAGCATAAGAAATGAGAAACAAGCTCACTTGTAACCTTTGGTATGATCTTTAAGCCGACAGAATTTCTCTAAAAAGCACAGTTCTCTGTTTTGTAAATATGCTCTTCAGGGCGTCGTGGTTTGATTACGTCATCGTACCTTGCACGACATTGATTGGGAGACAGTTGATGGCCGTTATATCTGGGCATTGTGCTCACGAACGCCAGGCATAAATGCTTCGACAGCAAGAGAGAGAGAGAGAGAGAGAGAGGAGAGAGAGAGAGAGTGAGGAAGAGAGGAGAGAGAAGAGAGAGAGAGAGAGAGAGAGAGAGGAGAGAGAGAGGGAGAGAGAGAGAGAGAGAGATATAGAGAGAGAGAGATATATATATATATAATTATATGTGTATATATATTATATAATAATATATATATATATATATATATATTATATACTTTGTATATATACATATATATATATACATATACATATATATATATATACTTATATATATATATATATATATGTATATATATGTATGTGTATATATATATATATATATATATATATATATATATATATATATATATAAGTATATGTATGTTTGTCTTGAACGTCGCGTGACCCATGGAATGGCAGGATTTGAATGACGTTATTATGACGCCATGAATGTCAAGGTGACTGACATACCTTCCAAGAAATAATCTCCCCATTTCGTTGGCGTCTAGCTCGAAAAGAAGAGGGGCTTATCTCTTAAGGAGGGCAGGCCTATAAACAGCACCAAAAGGTCTTCCAGATGGCTTTTCCAGTTAAAAACCCATACAAAAGCGGAACAGCCCTTAAAGCAAATCACCGGACACTGAGTAGGAAATATGGAGGGGTCAAGTGGGTACTGGCCCATCGCTTTTGAGAAAGTTTATCATTAGCCCTGCGACCATGTATGAAAGGCATTAATTTAACAATTGACATCACTTACTTTCCCAGACATTCCTGCGCCTATGCCACCTCCCATACGATGCTCGTGGACTTATCTTTTTATAAGTCCATAAGTGCAACATGTGCTGCAACCATGCAATGATGTAACGTGAAGGTGATGTTAGCGTCCAAGAATATTTTGAGGATTTTTATATACATTTCTGACACGCAAGTAAGGTCAGGCAAGGTCAGGGTCACAGAGTCGCACAGTGACGTCATCGTGAGCCGTGCCGCGCCCCCAGAACACGCAGGGCAATTGTTCGACGTGCAGGCGACAGCTGCAATATCAACGGCCAAGCAAATAGTTACTTCATTCCCGAAAACATTAAACCATGTTTCGTTGTGGTATCTGCTCTCTTGCTTTTGATACAGGTCCAGTTTGGGTGCTGTAATGTCTGAGACTGTACGGAGTTCGGAGGCCGTACCGTGTCCCATGACACGCGGCTGCAGCCTGCGGTTGTGCTCGGCGGCGCAGCGTGCTGCAGGGGACCTCAGCCGCGCTAAACCAATGGGCGGCCGCCAGCGCTCAGGTGACCGGCAGGGTGGATACGCTGGGCCGGGCTGGGGAAAGTCGATCGTGGACCGTGGGTCCACGTGGTGCGAGGTACCTTGTTAAGCGGTGCTGCCTTTTCAGTGTTGTTCGTAGCGCTAAAATATCACGAGCTATGTCAAGCTGTCGCACTTAGATGGGGCATGAGCGGACGTGGAGCTGGGCGAGGAAACACAATCACCGTGGCCGCCTCGTCTAACGAGGCCGGGGATATTGGACTGCGTGTGATGTGCAGCGCTCGTATCCACTTCAACGAAGACTGTTACCGGTTCGCAAAACTCCACTGCTGCGTACGGTTCGATACTTGGCGACGATGCTTTCTAGTGCTAATTTGCGATGCATGCAAAACCAAAGGACGCTTTTAGCGCCGTAAGTGTTTCTCTACGTTGTGCCGTCGCAGAAGATGATGGGACATTGAAGAAAATAATGACATTCAGCGGGTAGTAAGGACGGTGCTTAAGGGAGTTAAGCCTGCCACGGCGAGCGACCAAGCTAAACTTGAAATTTGAGACAACAAAAGTTGGCGGCCTGGCAAACAAGGTGCGGTTGGACCGCACGACCGTCGCAGAAATCGTGTTTGGCAGATCTATGTGAATTCCCGTTTTAACTACACAGATGAGACCGGTGTGACAGATGTCAGAACTGTGCCGGTAAACAACACTAACGACTGGGTTTGCTAACATGGTTAGCAAACCCAGTCGGTCATTTGCTTGCTAACGTTAAGAATAACATTGATGTATGTATGTATATACATATATATATATATATATATATATATATATATATATATATATGTGTGTGTGTGTGTGTGTGTGTGTGTGTGTGTGTGTGTGTGTGTGTGTGTGTGTGTGTGTGTTTCAGATCGTTGTCATCTTATGTCATGAAGCCATTGTTACCTATGATAATGTATATATATGTATATATATGTATATATATATATATATATATATATATATATATATATATATATATACACATGCTTCAGACATCGTCAATTGTCATATTATAAAATGGCAAACAAACCACGATAACTCAACATCGGAGTAGATATGGGCCAATAGCATGGTCCAATGAAAGGATCTAATTAGCCCCCAGAACCTACAAAGCCTATGCAGGTACAAAGCAACAGAAATTATGGCTGGTCGCGACCCAGCGGGCCGTACTCACTTAACCATGTAGAGGATGGTGCGGTCGTGGTGCAGCCAGATGTAGTGGTTCGGGATGGTCATCTCCTGGAACGTGACCTGCTTCGCGTTCTTGAAGTAGGAGTCGGGCTGCCAGATGTGGTTGAGCCAGGAGACGGGCAGCAGCCGGTAGTCGGTGCTCATGTTGCTCGGAAACCGCAGACGGTGCTCCATCCAGCTTTGCGCGAAGAAGATGTCGGCGGCGTACGTCTGCGGGCCGAGAGGCACGGTCACCGGCAGCCGCAGCGGCCGGCCGAGCCGAGCCGGGCCGACAGAGCAAGAGAGCCCGGTCGATCGGCTTGAGAACTCTGGCTGCAAGCCGCAACGCCCTGCAGGCACAAGCCTCGCTCCACAGCGCCGCCAGGGACCGGCAGCCACACGCATGGCTGAGACGAACGACCGACACCGCGCGGTTAGCGTCCAGCTGCCGGCCGCCTATGATGTGAGATGCGGGCCGTCCCCGCGGCGGGCACGTGCCGTATTGCAATTAGAGGCGCCCCCTCGCGGGGCGGCGCGCCGCCGGCGAGGTCACTCATCCACCAGCTAGGCGGTGCACCGCGCACAAAGTGGCAGAGGTGGGATTAGGTGGGGAATAGGCAATGAGGGCTGACTTCAAATTGCCATCTTATTTGCATCATCGTCTATCCTTAATGGAGTGATTGTACGTGGTGCGGGGTCTACGGTCGAAAAATTGAAGTGTGGTATAGGTTTCACAGCAGTTCTTTCGAAGGCTTTAATTAGATATTGCGAGGGCGCATCGCAGCATGAATGATAGTCAGCATGCAAAGATGGCCTGCAGCATTTTAATTTATCCTGCAACAATGGTATTATCGGTATTCATAGCACTGGTCGCATACGTGAGGGCAATGCCTAAATTCATTTCATAAGAACAAAGCCCTGAGAGGGACTTATCAAATCTGGCACATTTTTGTGGCGTAAAACGTTATGTTTCACTTCGCTCTCTATATCCGTCCAAAGGTACCAGTTCATCGTTATTTGTGGCATTCAGGTGCGAGGGAAAACATTGCCCTAACGCTCCCAGTGATTGCCAATATTACACAGGGACGCTTTAAGACAGCGCGCCTGCCTACTGTCGCCATCATTCTCATTGGCCGACACGGTATGTCATTTATCTGTCCTCCAAACATCAGCGCAGATAAATGCGCCCAGCCTGAACAAGCGTTTTTCTAGACGTAGATCGGAACCATGGGGATGGGCGTTGGCCGTACAGGTCACCGTGTCATGGAAACGGTGATAGCTGGCTTTTGCCCATGTTCAGGACAATGCCAAATATAAGCCTTCTAAACAAAGGTAAACGCGTAAAAAATCGAAGGACTTGACCTTAAGTTCCGTTATGCTGGATTAGATAAGATTAGATTTGGTAAGGCCAGGTTGGATTAGATAAGGTTAGATAAGGTTAGGTTAGGCTTGGCTAGGCTAGGCTAGGTTAGGCTGGGTTAGGATAGGTTATGTTGGTTTAGGGTAGATTAGTTCAGGTCAGGTCAGGTTGTGCAAGGTCAGGTCAGATCAGGTTGGCTTGGAATGAATAGGCTTGCAATCATTCGTGCATTAGGGAAAACAAAACAATGTTTGTCCCGTGCTCAGCATTTTCGATGGAATCGAACTTTTCGCCTTCCCACAGTGCAACGACCAACTGTGACTCGTGTTATGTGTCGCGATGCTCCTCCGACCGCACTGGGAGTGAAAGAACAAACCGTCTCGGATTGTTTGGAAGTAGTTTCAAAACGGCTTGAGATGGTTTTGTGATTAGCACGACCATGGGTGGCCGGTTTAATACGACACTCAATCGGGCGGGGGTCAGTTGAACCCCCTGAGATATCAAAAAGTAGGAGGACTAAAATATCAAATTCACAGGATTGATAAGCCTGTTTTTGAGCACATTTGATCTCTTTTGAAGTCCCTAAGTCGTCAACCTTGGGCCATATTAAGTAAAATAAGGTCAAACACCAGATCGGTGTTTCAGACCTCCTTATGCAACCATCTTTAACCTGGCTACCTAAATTAAGCAAAAGGTCAATGGTGTTCATTTCAGGTCAGTTCCTTTCTTCGATCTTGAAAAAGTCACGATGACCAAACACCTGTGAAATTGTTTTGATTTTTTGAAAATTTTGATAGGCATCAAGAGTTACGCTAGGCGTTATGTCCCTAAGAACAAAAAAGTGTTGTATGGGATAGTTTCTGGTGCTCATTTCGAGTTCATTGATAGCAGGAACCGTATTATACATCTTCCATAGACTTCTTAGAGGTCAGAATAGGTCGCTGACCTGAAATGACCGAGGTCAACATTTTGTTTTTAGAAACATACTGCCTACCGTAATCGTGGTCGCTTATTCAAATGCAAAACTCAGAGCAGTCTTGTAGTATTTTGGTCACCATGACCTTTAAAGGGTCAAACAAGGTCACTGACCTTGAATGAGCGTGTGAACTTTTGCTTAGAATCAGCTATCTAGGTTCTGGGGGCACTTGAGAGACCAACCTGGAATTTGACCTTGTTTGACGTTTGTAAACCGTAGGTCATGACCTAGAAGCGTCAAACTTTGACCTAAATGAGTTCACATACAGGTCAACACACCCTGTAAATTCGGTGTACCCAGCTTTCTTAGTTCCCGAGATCTCAGTGGGTCAAATTACCCCTCCCCCATTTTCACACGTACCCCTAAAATCCCAGAAGCACAGCGATGTCAATGGTGGTTCGGGATTGGAGTGGGAGGGAGGCAAGTTCGAGGAGTTATCATATGCCTGGGTTCAACGTGAAAAATGGCGCATACCTCATGGTGCAAAATGCATTGATTTTACGTGATATGCTGAGACGATGCATTATTACATATCTCAGTGATATCAGAATGCCAGGGCGGACCAAGAAAGCAAATGGTGAAGGGCTGGTTTCATCCCGCCCTCTGCGACGATGCCGCTCCCCGTCCTGACGTTAGCATCGCCACGTGCCAGCCGCGGTCGCATAGTAACCCAGGTCGGCACTGGTCACACCAGAGACATTTCGAGCAGCGTGCTCCGCTTGTTAATCGGTGACCCCTTTCGTGCCCGGCATTCCAACAAAATCTATGAGGCGAGAAACATACAAACACTAAGCTGAGCATAACAATATGTAAAGTACAACGCTGAGTATAACAACGCTGAGCTATAACTCAGCTGAGCTGAGTATAACAATAAGTATAACAATAAAATAAAGGTAAGTAGTTTTCGGTTCCTTCGCTAAACGGAGTAACGACACTGTCGTTGGCGCCGACAGCGCCGCCACCAATGACGCCCCGATGAATCGTATCTCAGTGCTATGGAGTGTGTCTCGGCTCATATGTTGTGAGCTGCTGAACATGTATTTAATTGATTGACTATTTAAGTTTACCAGCTTAATTATATTCTATACATTCTCTCTATATCTATGTATGTATAGATGTTTGTATGGCATCATATATAACATTGGTAAGAAATGTTGATAATTCAATGAAATAGCAACTAATTAATAATGAGCACGGGCATGTTGGTCGTGCAACGCTGGTCCACGCATATTGGACATCAAACAGCACAGTCTCCAACTCATGACATGGGTTCAAATGTAGTCCAGTAACCGCGGGCTCAAATCTAAGCAATGCAAAATATGTCTCGATAAGTTTTTTCTTCTCTTGGATATCAGAGCACGCGTCAATTGGCAAGCCCATTGCATGAGAAGTCACCAAATCTGCTAAAGCTTTGCGGCACGTTTTCGATAGTTGGCCTTTGCACAACGTGGTTCTTCTACACATTGAAGAACTGTCTCCCTGCTTAATTCTGAAACACGCCTCCTCTCACTATCGCTGTGATTGGCAACGGTATCGGACAGGCTTAAATTTATGTCGGAAATCGGCCAAAGGCATAACTCGCCCTACGTGGATATTTAACGCCAAACCGCGCCGTCTGCTACACTATGCATCTGGCTAAAGTAATGTTCGTGAACAGACAGACAGACACTAACTTTTCTAAGATGTTTTAACACTCCCGATCACTCGGATGCACTTACAACGCTGCTGCACGCACTTAGGCCATCGAAGCAAAACAACTTAGTTGTGGTTGCCGCCAGCCTGCCCGTGCCGAGACGCACCACTGGCGTCGGTACAGATGGTCTCCAGGCACACCATACATTGTTTCGTACGTCATTGACGTACGGTGCTTGCTGATGCGTTTTCTTAACGTTCAATGGTCGTGCCAGTTCGCAGTTCTCTGCGTGTTGAAACTCTATTGTCATCGCTGTTCGAGTTCTGCGGCATGCATTCGACGGCTTGGTCTTTGCACGAACTGCCTCCCCAATATCCACGAAAAAATCTTTTCCGGCTCAAGGCCATGACATCTCCATTTCTCGAGCGCTGTGACCGACGCCGGTATTGGAGGGACGGGAATTGGTGTCGTGGATCAGCACAAGTATTGCAACTGTCAGAGTGCGCACGTTCCACGGCCATCTATGTAGCTTTCTGCATTGTGCGTCCGGTTAAAAAAATGTGCCCACACTCACACGGAAAGACAGACAGGCAAACGTGCGCTTTTAGTTTAGTTGTTTAGATGGTTCAAATTTCCGAGGAGATGCTTCTAGAAATGGTGGAAACGGCGCACTGATCGTTATTAAGCCTGGAGAAGGCCAGAGTGCCTGCTGGGGGCAGTTTTGGGCCGCAGGGTCTCATTCCTGCACCCACCGAATACAGACCCGCTAACCGTGCGCTGCGATCACGCAAGACCAGCACGACTTTACCAACCAGGTACAATACGTTGGTTTTCATTACAGGAACAACTTGTAAAGCCACCCTGATCAGTCTGCTTTCTTGGGTGCACAACTAAAACATTTGCAGCAGAAAAGGATTTGGCATGACATGACGTAAAAGGCAATTTTGGGTTATTAGTTGTGTTGTTGGATGACGCACACCAATGTCACGCCCTTTTATGTGCGCATAAAGCACCTGCCTTGGTGGGCGATTATATACGCTGCACTCGGGTGAATAGATCTATTTGACTCTACCACACTGACATCAAAAGCTGAGGGAGCTAGGAACACTCACTTCAGAGGGTAGGTAGGCCTCTATGTGATCCCGTTTGTGCAAAGTGTTTAAATCTGATCAAGCTGGAAATCAGTGTCGGAAGTGACCCAAGACCTTCTCGCGCAACCGAACGAAATCTTAACACATTTTCAAAGCCTAGTCAAGGATATCTCAGGTAAGTGGCCTGATCTTACCATTGGACGGTTCAACGGACCGAATTAACTTTAAAAATCATTTTAAAATTTGTTTAAAATAAGGTTCAAGAGCTGCTACAGAGGAAGTCTGATATATCAAGGTTTAGTCAAGATCATTCTAGGTCGGTGACTTCTCCTAACCTCCATAAAGTTATCGTAACAAACATGTCTACGTTTTTTGTCATGAGCAATTCGGAAACGCGGGACCTGTCCTTCCTAACTGGTCTAATGCCAGTAAAGTTACCTGTCATTCTTGTTACCACCGTCTAAAAGTCATATTACGATTGCATGATGCCACCTCAAGCTTTTTGTCACGTTAGGTTGAATGTTGTCACCCCATTTTTTTTCTGCCGACGACCAGGACCTGACTTTGGCTTGCTGTATATAAGCACAGTCAACGGTTAGTCAATTGTCTGCAGCTACTATGCAAAGTTTGGTATCAATATGCTGTACCCCACGGAAGTCAGCTGGGTAAACCGCGGGAGGGGGGTCTAATTGGGCCGCATCCGAGCTCTTGTTAAAGGCTCCTTTTTTTACCTATAGTGTTTTGTACTGAGGCCACTGAGATCAGATTGAGAAAACGGCAGATATATCCACAGCTGTATCACTATTAGTGGCTGTCCAAACCCTACGTTAAGCGTTTTGCTCACTTGTGAACCCCTTTCATCTCGGTTACACGCTGCTTACGCTGGGTTAAGCCCCTTCCCCTGGGTAAGCTGCGTTAGGCGTAATGCTCCGACAAAATAACATTACATTATCCTTTAATGGAGATAGAAGGTCCAAAGCAAAACGGGCGCGTTGTGTTTAATGTAAAACCAGTAGCATCCGGCCCGAAATTTAAAGGAATTAATAGATCCTTCAGCATGATTAACAGCCATCCCTAAACTTAACGATACGTTGTCCAACATTATAAGCTTTTTCTGTGACCCATTGGTTGCCCTACCTCAAAAAACTATCCCCTGCATGCGTGACATAATTTATGGACAGCCTCTTACACCTAAAATGTTCTAGCTCTTCAGATGAAAAGCAATGCCCGTTCGTGGCATCTTTCAAGCATCGAATCACCAGCTGCGACGTCACATACAGGAAAGCCACCAATTGGTTGGCGGATGCTTCATGTTCAGATGGACTCCATGCCTTGCAGTGGTCACGTAGTATGACCGTTTTACAATCACGGTTGATCGATGTACAGCTTGATTGGCAGCATTTCAACGATACCTTGCGTGTTACGCTTGATGTGGTTGTGAACAAATAGTCTAGTGGTTTATGAATATGCTTCTTTCCTTCTGCAATAAAACATTTAAGATTTAAGAAACTGTTCACGGTTGCAAGGATCATGATTTCCTCTTTTTCAAAAAGTATGTCGCGTTAAGATCGATTTAAAATCACTTTCAACGTGACAATGACTTTTCGTGAGCTAAATTTGCATAATGTTTGCGCATCCTGGAATGATTGCACTGGTCACAAATCATCCGCGCTACGTACTTAACTGTCCTTCGATGCGTATAAAACATCGGTTATTGAGCAAGAACGAGACAACAGAATACCATCTAAAACGCGCATTGAACTGAAATCCAGTTTACGGCCCTTCGCGATATCTGGCGATTCACTACGCCGCTTGGGTGAACAGATTTCTGGTAGTACATATTACTCTCGATGTTTGGGCATCATGGCCGGACGTCGGCCTCTGCTGTCAGCTTCCTCTTAAGTTATAGCTGCCATAACCTGCGCTAACGACGGTAATATAGGGCTATAACCCCGACCCGAGGTAGTGCTTTCGGGTGTGAGACCTTTAAGCGCGGCGCGTCCCAATCCCCATGGCATTCAGGGCGGCGGAGCTCAGTTTTCCGGCTGTCTGCCTCAGCGAAGCCGCAGAGGAGACCGAGTATGTCGAGGCCACCACCGCCAGCAGGTCAGTCATCCTGGTGAGGCTGCGGTCCGCTGCTGATATCGCATCGGTGCGAGGTGAGACGGGCACGTACTAGACTTGAACCATAACTATGTTTGCTGCCATGGCGTGACATCCGAATACACTATATTGCGTTTGGAGTCGTTGTTGCATTAAGATTGTGCATTATTGCAATTTGACTGAGTAAAGAAGGCACGCATACAGACACAGTGGTAGGCATCTGTGTCTTTTGCAAGCACGCAGTAAGATACGAGTAAGATAGGAGTGTCCCAAAGTGAGTAACAGATTAGCCCAAGTGCAAGTCTCCAGTACATAGGCAATAGCCAATTTGAGTCTGCATGCACACACCGAGTCTACCTCTTCAGAGGAAATAACATATTTGTTTCACGGTTCGTGCGCCAGACAACCGAAAGCAAGATTAATAAAGGCGGACCAGTACGCTTCATCACACATGAAAAGTTAAGATTACCTTTTGAAGCTACTGAATTAGGTTAGTTTTATATTCGTCTTCCTGCAAAATATCTGAATCAAATCCATAAATGAATGCCACACTTGCATAGTTATGCAGCCGCCTATGTGAAATATCGAACGGAGAATACGGCATGGTGGCATAAAAGCAATAAGCTTCTGACGAGCTTAAACAAGCATACGAGTGATGCTAATAGGAGGGCCAATTTGTTAAGGCTGTACAGTATGGCTGTTATGTCGCTTCCCTGGTCACAGTTGTTCCATTTACCAGACAAGAGTGGCTCAATCTCCATCACAGACTGCCGAAACGCAACCATAGAAGCACAAGCTACTTACCATAGACTCCTCGTTGATTGAGTCCAGTGTCATTACCGTGATGTGGAAGTAGACCACGGTTGGATGACCTGAAATAAGATGAATGCTGATTTATTCAGGACTCATTCTATCTGAATGAAAGGGCAATTATCTCGGCATGATGCATCAGCGTTAAGCACAGCTCACAACATCAGCCTAAGCATCACAAGGACAGAGAGTGGTGTAGGACTGCCCCCACGC
>NW_023596921.1:45441598-45498228 GCF_011947565.3 Pollicipes pollicipes | reverse complement strand
ATAAGCATAAATTATTGCGTCATTTCAACATACTCTCTTGTTTTTCAGATGCAAGACTCTGCCTGTTCGGGCTTTTATAAGCAGGTTGAATATGTCCTGGTCTCACGATAAGGCGTTTGTGAGTTATTTCTATTGATGCCACGGGAATTCATGTATACCCAGGTCTCTTATCTTATTCAATCATCCGAGGTGGGAAAAGCCTCGATCTATCCCTGCGGGTTCCCGATTTCACAGCCACACACATCTCCCCTATCTGGAACTGACCAATACCAATGCCCAACATCATGAGCTGGTCCTCTGCCCACCTAAGATGAGAGCGAGGACGCCGCCCGATCCGGCCGCTTTGTCCGTGGTCCTCCGCTCAGGAGACGCAGGACGGGTGACCGCCCCATCTGGAGCCTTTGTCTCCGTTCCTCCTGGCCGCCGGCCGAACGGCAATGGCCGACCGGACCAGATAAGACTGCTCGGACAATGCGCCGACAACGCACGGTCATGGCGAGCCGGCCGACCGCCCGCTGTATTGTGAAGCCGGCGCGGATAAGTGACATCAGCAGGATGCCACAATATACTGCCGGGGTGTGCAGGAGCGCGTGACCGGGGGTCGCCAGCGATGCGACGCGTTTTGCCGCCTTCAGCGGCTGGCGCGTCTACGCTGTAGCGGCTGGCGTCCCTCACCAGTCAGCCGTCCCCACCAGTCATCAGCCCCCACAAGTCAGCCGTCCCCACCAATCAGCAGTCCCCACAAGTCAGTAGTTCCCACCAATCAGCAGTCCCCACAAGTCAGCCGTCCCCACCAGTCAGTAGTCCACCATCAGCAGTCCCCACGAGTCAGTAGTTCCCACCAATCAGCAGTCCCCACAAGTCAACCGTCCCCACCAGTCAGCAGCCCCCACCAGTCAGCAGCAACCGCCAGTCAGCAGCGCCCACTAGTAAGCAGCCCCCACCAGTCAGCAGCCCCATCATGTCAGCAGCCCATTAGTCAGCCGAACTTATCAGTAAACTGGGAACTGTTCACACCTTGGCACGAGCTAGCGCCAGCAAATTTTACAAGCCCGTGGAAAAACTGCTATTAATGCTGGGGAACATCAAATAACAGAGCAGGTGCGTTGTATATAGAGGAGTCGGACGTGGTGAGCCGGCCATAGCCTACGCCCTCTCCTCCGACTGACTTAATCCTGTTCCTCAGCTGTATGTCCAACTTCAAATTTTGTATTACTTCCGTCTTCAGTTGTGTAAGACAATATCTTGGGTGTACATCAATGAGGAATAAAATTTTGGCAAGCAACAGCATGACACATGAAACAAAACATGCATGTATATGTATGTAACTGCATATGCATCTATACATACGCGCATGTGTATATGTATGCATACATGCATACACACACACACACACACACACACACATATATATATATATATATATATATATATATATATATATATATATATATGTAAGGGCAAATGTACTTTTAATCAGTTTCTCGCGAGTTTACTCGTCCAGTCAAATCCCCCGTCATGTAAGGTGGACGGAAAAGTTTTGCAGAACATCGTCAGGTCATACGCGCACCGACTGACGAAAACATTCAAATACGACTCACCATCTATTAAAAGAGCAGGACGAATAGCAGCCTTATAATAAAAAGCAGTCTGACCGTAGGCCAAAGCCAACTAAAGCGCAGCAACGTAGTGTACGAATTTAAATGCCCCTACGGAGACTGCCTGCTCCGCAATTGTATTGGAATGACCACGAAATCTCCAGCACGACACATGACAATGCGCCTGCAGGGGGGGGGGGGGGGAGCGCCAGACCAACATAAGCATAAAACCCACAAAAGGCCTCTGCGCTCTGACGTAACTGAAAACTCACGAATTCTTAACTCATGTCCAAACAAATGCAGCTTGCAAGTTCTCGAAGCCATCCCCATCAGAAAAATAATGCATAATTTAAACAACCAGCTTAGGTCATGCATCAATTTGGACCTGTTCAGTCACCAAATGACAGTAGGGTGGTGCGATGCCTTCAACTTGTCATGGTGTTAAAGTGGCTAGAAAAGTGACATGCGGGTGTTTGTACGTGTTGTGCAGTTTGACCTGATATTCAGACGCAAAGTTTGTTAACTGATTGTTAACCTTTGATTATGTCTCGTAGAGCATGCCTCGTATTTTGCCATATTCGAATACTTTTCGTCCGACTGTCTTACATTGCTTTGAGAGCGGGGAACGAATGTCCTTGAAACGTTAGCTATCTGAAACTAATAGGAATGATCATGGGCGAACTGATTTAAGATTTACCGGAAAGAAAAGAGGATTCAATTCGAACGATCGAGCAAACGCGCAAGAAGCTGATTATATGTACATTTCCCTTGCATATCACAAAACTTGTATTAACGACAACATGCTGCCTAAGTGCACACGAATCTTAAGAATGAATGATTTTGGGGGATCAGAGCTCACCCAAAGCAGTGCTTATTGTGTGAGGTCTGACTCCCATCGTCCGATCGCGGAATTCTAGTTCAAGAGCAGAATATTATGGCAAAATTTGAGCATGCCACAATGCTTAGCATGGCCTGTTCTGTCCTCTAGCGTCACATGAACCTCAGTACGCTCGCTGCTACCTGCCGCAGGTCATGCCTGTCAAGCGTAAATACCGAGCGCCAGAGGCGACTCGAACCCACGCCGCCACAGATGAGTGGAGCGGAAGGCATACGCTCTGACCAGTCGAGCTGTTGAGATGAACAAAACATATGGCAAAGCCAATGAAAGATAGTTGACATTTGAAGAAAGCTTATCGCAAGATAATTTTAACGCTACCACCGCCGCCCAAGTTTACCTGTCATCCTCCGATTGGGCTACAGAGTCTGGGTCTGGGAATGAAGCCATGTCTTGGTTTGGCTCCCCCCAATCCGGCGGTGGAGCTGAAGATGTCGTCGGAGGCGGTGATGACATCACAAGTGAGGCCACCAGGATGAAGACAGTCGTCAGATAGAGCTGCATTATCCCATCCAGGTGTCCGCAGCCTTGAAGTATTCTGAAAGTAGGTAAAGCGCTGAGTCAAGTCAACTTACTGGGTTCACATTGTGTTCACTGTTTACATCAAACAATGTCGTCGCGGCGACTGTGCCGTTTATATAGCAGCCTTTGCCAGGCCAAGACTTGCAGAGCGTTGAATCGCAGAGATATTAAGGAGATCCACGTCGCTTTTTCACTTTACAATAAACCTTAAAAGGTGCGTTGATTCACCTTATTTAACGGGGCTGCCCAGTCAGGACATGTAGCGGCCTACTTCCTTGCTGGAGGTAGCTGTTCCATATCTGTGGCGATGATAGGTAAGCCCACCTGCGCGGACTGCATTCAGTCATTGGAGCTGACAATGTGAGTGTCGAAATTTGGAAATATAAAATGAAATGAAGGAAAAAAATGGCCACAAAGCGTGGAAATTTTTTAAAAATACCGAAGTTTTTTGGTTACACCTTACCGCTTGCGGTCATTCACTGACTTCTGCTGCGCTGACTGAGCGTCATTTCCCACATATTCATGCAAGATCATTCAAGAGCATGTTCACTAAGACTTAGTCCGGCCGGGAATGAACTTCGATCGTCCATCGACGTTCCTGATTGTCAGTCAATGGATGTATCACGAAACACTCAGTCAAACGTCAGGATTTCCCAGAGGCATTCGCTCCAATTCGGCTGCGTGTGAGGCCAGCATTGGTGCTCCAGGCTGCCCCATGACACCCACTGTCGGTCGGCGATGTGTTTGCCACCGGCGCCGGCACCACTGCGTCTTATTTGCCTCTTCCCGCCGTCCTCCCATCAATTCATCACATATGCCAACACCATCGTGATGCATTCATCGGCAAAAGCGGCGGGCACGAAGGTGCATCACCGCCCCGGCCCGCTGGTGGACGTGAGGCCAGACTGATGGTCTGCGAGAGCACATCCCTCTGCTGTGGCCGGTGGGCGGCTGCCGCCTCCGCGCTGGCCGCGCCCCGCCCGCAGCCGGCGGCTGATGCCACCCCAGGTTATCAGCGACAGTGCCGAGGCGGCGGCGGCAGCCGGAGGGTCTAACTCTTCTGATGATCAAACCGAAGTTTCTTAACATTTGAAGCCACCAGCTTGGGGGACTCTGCTTTTCTGAGACGTTGGATGGTCATCTGTTGCCAAATTGGGAGCAGGCTTGCGGAGATGGCTGCGCCCGAACAATCTAATCAATTACGATGCCAGATCAGCGCGTGGGCCCTCTTAATTGGTGGGCACTATCACGTCACCAAGGCGCTTTCTGTCACGTCAGCACGGTACGCTCTGTCACCCTTATCCGGATGTGCTCTGTCACCCTGACCCGGATGCGCTCTGTCACGCTGACCCGGGCGTGCTCTCTAACCCTGACCCGGGTGCGCCCTGTCACCCTGACCCGGATGTGCTCTGTCACCCTGACTCGGGTGCGCCCTGTTACCCTGACTCGGGTGCGCCCTGTTACCCTGACCCGGATGTGCTCTGTCACCCTGACCTCGGGTGTGCTCTGTCCTGACGGCGTGGGTGGCCTCAGTAGCCGGCCACGTGACGCGACGTCGGCCCAGGCAGCGGCCAGCATTGTCCGCGGCGGTGGGTCCGCCCTTTGTTGGACGGCACTCAATGGCAGGCCCTGATTATGTGCCCACATTGGCAGCGGCCGCAGCGGCGCAACCGTCCCGACAGCCGGCTCCCTCCCACCTGGTGGCTGGCGTGCACACCGCCGCGCCGGCGCCCGCTCGACGCGGCACCAGCGGAAGGGCGGCACACGTCTGGAGGCTACGCGTCGAGTGATGGAGGCTAAGGGTCAAGTACGCAGAGTTGTGGACTATCGATGGAGGGAAATTTTGGATCAGACGTCTTGAACTCATAGATTAGATGTCTTAGCTCCTGGAACAGACATCTGGAGCTGACGAGTCACCTGCTGGTAATCTACGGTCGAGGTACCTGATACACCAGGGACGGAGCATGAAAGGATTGCAAACTGAGTACCTGGTACGCACGGGTGAGGTGAGACGGACGAAAATACATGCATGATATCAGGGACTCGTAGGCTACATATGTGCAATTCAAAGTACAGGTCGTGACTCAGCAGCCTGGGATTCATGACTCAGCTGTGTGAGATTCATGGTTCAGGTGTTTTGGATTTATGGCTTAGGTACAAAGGGCTTGTGGCTCAGATATTTGCGTGCTCGTGACTACCGAGACAGTATTAAATAACAACAACGCTTGATTTTTACAACGGTATTTGCACTACCAAATTTTGAATATCAAAATATCTTGTACGGGGTAACATAGGGGCGTAGCTCCATATGTTGGAGGAGTTGTGTGTTTGACACAGTTACCACGCTTACCAACCGATGTTGACACAACTAATACAAATTAATAAATGACAGTTGTGTTTTTCGATGTCAGCAAGAGCGGCTTTCATCAACTGGTTGTCGGCATAATGAGTCCCGTGTCCTTAAGCTGAGCTATTGACTTTCAATATATTGCGAGGCATTGATTAAGCGGCGTCATGAGCAAACATAGATTATATTGATAATGCTCCAATGTACGCATGCGTGCTGCCAACATGACAACTGTGTGCTGGATAACGCCGTTTAACCAGCATGCTCTGGTGCATGGAAGGTCGACAATTCGGAACGAGGAATTTGAACTCATAATTCTGATATGGATATACTGTGGCACTATTTTAGAAGTGAGAATTTATCGGCCTGTCCGGAGATAACAAGTGGGATAGAAATGCGAGTTCCCTAAACGGATATTTAATGGAGCGCGCACGGTTCGCACAAGATAATGCTTCGCTTTATTATGATAAAAGAAGACATAAGCTACAGTTTTGCTGCGAACGTAATCAGGGCGTCTATGTGGGTGGTAACAGAAGAAGGCTAAGTGTCTAGTGGAGAAAATTGTTGCACAACATGTAAATGCAAAGGCACTGTAAATGAATGATAACACATGCATCGGTTTTCCAAAGGAGGAGCAACGGAGGCAGGTGACTGCCTCGCGGCCCAATTATACGGCCCTCAGCTCAAGGCTCGCTGCTAGATGCCACTTAATTCCCTTCTGTTGTTCCCGAAATCGCCTTTGGCGAATAAATTTTAGATGCTACATGATGCACAGGAGTGAGAGATGAAATGCACCAGAGAGTTTTGGCCCTCCGTGCTCCAGATTAAATAACTCATCTTTCATCATCCATGTGGTGCATCTATACCAAAAAAAACTTAATCCTCCAGATTTGCTCACATCATCCGCTCACAACACTGTAGTGCTGAAATATATCTAAGCTATGCTCCTGTTTATACCAGTTCGCGAAACCAGAACGCGCATTTAACACCACCATGTGTATATATATATATATATATATATATATATATATATATATATATATATATATATATGCATACTGTTTGTGCACATGTTTTCCGAATCGCGATCATTTGAATCTGGATACCACGAAGTATTTCATCGGCATGCTACTTGTGTAAATTTGCAACCTCCATACTCATGTTTCATTGTCTATTCGCCGTAAGCATCAGCTACCCCTGTAAACGCAAGGAATTGAGAGAAAAAAAATGCTGGAAACATCACGTCTGCAGGATTGCAGAATTTCACCTGGGTTCCCTTTCAATACTGGGAACTTAAACCATTTCTCTGTAAGTCATACACCCAAAGGCTTGACTCAGAACGCAAAACTTTTCGTAAAAGCCCCAAAATTGTAAAACCTGCCCCAACTTATTTCGAGAAAATCCGCTAAAAATGGATTAGGACAGGGTCCATTCCATCCCTGACATGAACAGGGTTACGTTTTGTTTGTTTGACGCATGCAGACTGCAAGGAGCGGACGCAGGGTTAGTGACAAACATGAATCTTGGTATTGGCTTTCCACATAAGCAAAGCTTAGGACTATGTGAAGCGACACATTTCGCACATGCCAATTAACAGTGATCATAATAAAATATGTGAAATTAACGTTTACCGTGTGCACAAATACGAAATGCAATTGCCAAAGCGTCGTAGGTCAATCAAACACGAGATCTTTGCAGCGTACAGCACATGTGCCGTCCTGCAACCTCGCAGTGTGCAACGGCTGCTGAGCCTGGGTGCCCTAATGATCAGTGTCTGGCAAAAGCAAAATTACATGAGCACCATTTCCAGGCAACGTAACTGGCTTGACACACAAAGCCTCATAAAATATCACAAAATATGCATGGCGCATTAAGTGATGATAACACGTGGATCAGAGCAGATCGGCAACACCAGCGACAACGCCGCTCAGCGTCGGCACGAGGTACCGAGGTGCCAGTCAGCTCGTCCTGTAGAGAAAACATTTGGAGATCGGCAAACATGTGCGGCATGACAGTATGTACATAAAATGTGTGTGGGTGCACTAGTGAATGTTCGGAATGCGCAGAACTACCCTGCGCGATAGGACTTGTCTTTCACCTATATAATGATGTACGACAATGGAAAGCAGTGCAAATATGCGTTCGTCATGAAATAAAATCTAACCCGCATCTCATTTTGTTCCATGGGAAGCATACCACGCCTAATAAGCTCGTATGAAGCCCGACCATACCGCGCAGGTGGTGAGACGCAGTCACCCCTGCGACCTGCCCGCGCTGCACCAGACTGAAATGCGCCGCCGTGGTGACCTCCTCCGTCAGCGCGGGCCGGCCCGGCCGCCGGCGTGGTGACCTCCTCCGTCAGCGCGGCCGGCCCGGCCGCCGGCGTGGTGACCTCCTCCGTCAGCGCGGGCCGGCCCGGCCGCCGGCGTGGTGACCTCCTCCGTCAGCGCGGCCGGCCCGGCCGCCGGCGTGGTGACCTCCTCCGTCAGCGCGGGCCGGCCCGGCCGCCGGCGCCGGAACTTTATTGTCCCCGCGGCCGCTCCTTGGCCGACGGCGGCGCGGCGACGATGGCGGCGTCACTGTATTTTCTGTGTGATATTACCGTCAGCGGCCGGGCCGGCGCAGTGATATTGTTCCGCTGCCGATCCGTTATTGGATCGATCGGGGCTTGACCCACCTCTCTTTCCCCGCGCCCCACCTCGTCGCCTCGTCCACTCGTTCTCGGCGGGCTGGCTTCCGGTCCACACGAGCGATTCTATCCCTTGCCTGTCCACGGACAAGCCGCGCCCCCGCACCGTCTTCGCCCCGCCACCTTCCCCATCGAGAAATTAATTCTCCCTTGCTTTCGAATTTCTGCTCTCCACCAGCCACACAGCGATGCTGATCGTCTTAAAAACGAGTGGGCCAAATTCAGTTTTTGAATGTGACTTTTTTACACGTACTAGCGTGTTTTGAATTTTACGTAGATCTTCACCAAAAGGTGATTGACATCAGGCTATAATGCCCCCACCTCGTTTTTAATCCCATGCCACCTTTAAGTATCCCTCGTTAGCCGATTACCAAGTCGCTTTTCTCTTCTTAACACCGAGTCACTCTTCCCTATCTACAGCGAATCATTTCTCCTCTGCCCACTATCCATTCCCTCCTTTGTAAAGCATCAGGCATTTTTCCTGCTCGCAGGTATCAATCCTTTGCCCACCATCAAGCCTCTCCTCTCTGTGCACCATCAAGCATTTATTCTCAGTCGGAGTGCTCTCAGGAGTAACAAAGGATGAAAGAAAGTGACAGCAGTAAATATCAAATCTTTAACGCCAGCAGTATCATATTGATGACCCACTTTGGGACCTCGGTGCAAAAAAAGGAATATGAGGGGACCCACTCCTTTCTGGCGAGCGCCTTTGCCTGATGTGGGTGTTCCGGAAAACTAGAAAGTTGAAATTTTAGACATCAGCCAGTCAGCATATGATTGAAATACAAGGCAATGCGAATATATCATTGTTGTCGACATACATTTCAAGCTCATACCTGTAACAACCCTACGTGGCATTCCAATGATGGCATGGCCACAATCTTCCACCTAACCTTCGAAGTGACGCCCCAATAAATCTGGCAGCTGGAACAGCTGGTGAGCCGCGACAGCCGCTGGACCTGAGTGAGGTTCACCGCCGCCCAGTCTCCCGCTGGCTCAGTGGAGCCGTCCGGTCGCAGCAGCTCCGTCTCTCGCACGACAGACTGTCCGCACCGCGCGGCTTGTCGGGCTGCCCAGACTGCCCAGACTGTTCAGACTGTTCAGACCCTCCTCCGTCCGATCGTCCCGGCATGCTTAACAGCGCCTCACTTGAGCCAGATTGTGACGGCGAGCCCGCAGCGGCGGTGCTGATTGCTATATTCTGGTCCGCCCCGCAGCTGTCCGAGTACCACTCCATTCGCTACGATGGGTGTTCCTGCGAGTTCGAGAGAAGAGGAGAGAGAGGAGGATGAGAGGAGAGAGAGGAGAGGAAAGCAGAGCCATCCATTTCCGTTTGATGGTTGCGAACACGCCGAGCCATACCTGAACCGTCAGTGACACGATTCAAGTCTAAAGGCAGCCCTCTGTTCAACGACTGCAGGAGGTGCAGTGAACGCAAGCGCTCAGCAACAACAGCCGCAGTGGTGCGCGCTCGGTCTGCCCCTGCAGCACGGTCTGCTACGCGACCTGCTTTGTATGAGGCTGCTATATTAAGGCGAAACCAGGGCACAGCACTGCTTCCTTCTTAGCGAAAAACTGCCGCCAGCATGGTCAGGTTCTACTCCAAGGCCTGGGCAGCAAATGTTGTTCGCAGAGGAAGCTAGGTCACAAATATATGCGTCAAATGAATGTAAATGTGTCATGTGACTGCCGTCATCCCAGCACCATTTGGGCCTGGACATGAATTGTTTGGTGGCTTCAATATAACATTTTGCCTATAACGGTAATTTTAAACTAAATAACAACTAGATTGTAGAGCACAAAGGTTTACATAACTGTGGCTGTTTTAGAACTAAAGTACTATATTTCCTGTATTCTTTCCTTGGTTAAGCAGTCTCATTGCCTTACTTCATGAACTTAAATGCGTTTATGTTCGGTTTGTTTCGTGTATGGTTTGTGCCCAGCATGACGTCATCTACACTGATAGCAAACCTGATCACAGCACTGCTGTACTAGAACTACCATTTATAAGGATCTTCAAAAACAGAACGAAATTGACGAATAGAAACATAACGTCACCGTGATTGGTGGGTGACGTCTGATGTAGTCTGATTGCTTAGTGGAGTTGCGCATCTCCTCTTCAAATTTTGCTAATCGAGTATATAAACACACATGGGAAGGCGATTGGATACAATGAGGAAGTTTTGGGCTCTTTTTTCATATGATTAGCCTGTAATCTGAAAAATCGATCTTTAATATGCTAGAGGGTGCCGACTAAGACAAGACGTCGAGAATTCAGCGTGACATTGTATGAGAATATCCAACGCTTTAAGACAGTTTTGCCTTGCCTGGTCGACAGCAACCAGGTAAGGTAAAAACGAATGTTCAAAAATAAGGCGCGTGACACGACACACTTCAAATATGTGTCAATATCGGCAATAGAAAGTAACCAAAATGATCAATCCTTCGAGCTCCCATGTGCCGTTTCTATCACTAGCGATGGGTCTCTCTGGGTCGACGTCGCTCTTAACGATACTCGTCGGCCATCTGTTCTTCGTGCGTCGCAAATGCGCATGGCCCTCATCGCTAGCAGGTGCCTATTGTCTATTGGCAACAGTCACAATTGTTCCCGGAAAACTCGGTGTTTTTGGAACAATGGCGAAGCTGCCGTTACCACAATACCTTTACCGATAAGACACTATCCGCATCTGTCATGTAGGGACATTCGGATTGTGCCAGGCAGGCATTATATCATAGTCGCATGGCGCTGGCTTGAAGAAGATACATCCAGTATAGAGTACTGCTTGTCACGAAACACATGAAGACGATGGCGCATTAGACGTGTTTTTGTCGCGTATGTGCCTGCGGTGCATGCTCGGAAATAAATGAAGACGCTTACAGAGGGAAATTTCAAGCCACGGCTAGCAATTAAGTTTCATTTCACTCAACGGCTTGACGGTTCGATGATTTTCCACCATCGCCAGCCTCACGTGTGAGTTAGTCTTTAAAGTCCAGACGCTGTTTGCGTGCAGTTGTCCCACCACCAGACTGTTCGTGCCGCCGGGGCGCCGCGGGGTCGCGACCTTGGCAGCCTCACCTGACCACGTGACGTGACTGCTGCTGTGTGCCGCGGCTAGGACGCGTGACAGGGCCGGGTCAGCGATCCGGAACAGTACCCCAGCCAGACCGGCCCGCCGGCCACGTGAGGTCCAAGTCGATGCTGGCACGTATGTACTATGCATCAGGAGGCCGTTACTTTCCCCGACTGTCACTTACAGGACTTCACTGGAACAGCGGGCTTGTAATCCGATGGTGAGGGAGAGAGGAGAGAGAGAGAGAGAGAGAGAGAGAGAGAGAGAGAGAGAGAGAGAGAGAGAGAGAGAGAGAGAGAGAGAGAGAGAGAGAGAGAGAGAGAGACGCTTTCTTGACTCTGTTTTGTATCACTTTGGGATATAATTAGGTGCTTCGGTTTCGTTTCAGAGAAATCTATGAGTTAGAACGCATCAGAACTCAGCCATCAACTCAGGTGCGATCTATGTTATTATCTCTTGCCCTGGTTCACACTGGCAGTGTATCTGGCGAAATTCGCACCACTCGCACAAGCAAGTATAGTGGAGTTACAGCGAGAGTAAAAAAGGCATGAATAAATTAGGGAAAGACGGCCCCGTCTTACCAGTGGGAGAAACACAATGATGACTGTGGCAGTTAATGGCTTGAGGCGAATGGATGCCCGTGTTGTTGAAAGTCAGGAGAACCTGGCAGTGTCATATAAAAATTATTGCTAAAGCACAGCAGCTATGCAAAGATACAGAAGACAGAAGCACGTGTGGAAGATGAGGAGTTGGCGTGCGGCCTCGGCCGTCACGTGAGCCAAACGACGCTGAAAGGTGAATGATCAAGTCTGCGATCTCCCACTACACGACGAGTAGATCCAAGGTGATCCGGGAACATACCTGCTTGCTAAGACTGAAAACGAGGGTGCACTAGAAATAACACTGATCTAATCATGTGGCCTACGCCCTGCCTTCTACACGCCCAACCGTTCCGCGTCGAAACGCAAAGTCCACTCGATCCTAACCAATACGCACCACCATCGTCTTTTGTTGCCCGGTGAATAGGGTGGGCTATCATCAGTCGTGGCAGTCGGAAATAAACAATTACAGATATGGAAGGGTATTGAGGAGTCGGGGACGTTACATTTATCATAGGGCAGCGTCACAGGCATCGCCGGTGGCAGGAAATTGACGTTAATTATCGACGCCGCTATCAGCGTCGCGGGCCGACACTGCGTGGAGCGCCGCCACTCTGCATCGCTACGGTTCGATACCCGGCCCGCGGCCAACCTCAGTTACCAGACCAACTCCTTCTGTCCGCAGCCGCCGACGCCAGGTCGTCTCCAGGTGTCCGTTCTGTCTAATGTGAGCCAGACGGATATTCGCAGCTCTGAATGAGCTTTAACCCTCGCCCTGATCCGCCGTTTTTCATAACAAGAACTGATAAGGAGTCAATGCCACCCTCGCCCCTGCTGTTTCCAAACCAAGGAAGATAGTACTTGGGGAAAACATCAGTGGGTTGATCTCAAGAAGATCTCGCGATTGCTAGTAAGTGGAATGTTTCTAGGTCAACAGTTGATCTTATTATGCCAGATAAAATGCCATATTTTCTGGAAAATCGAACTATTTCAGCTTTGCATGCCCACATATATGAGACCAACCCTTATAGCGACTCCAAACGTAATCATGCGTAATCCTCGTTCAATTATTAGCACAATTGTGCATATGTTGAGCCGTTTTGACCATATGTTCATGATGGATGGCTTCGTTAATATGGCAATGTAAATATAGCAATGCTGATATAACAATGTCGGCCCACCGCGTACAATTCGCAGCATTGTTGGTTACCGCCCGCCGCCCGCTCAGGCTGCTGATCGCCGTGCAGCGGTTATCGAAAACCATCACTGCTTCGCAACCAGGAAGGCTAGGGACACGCTGCTGGTGTCGCAATGCTTACGCAATGGATACGCCGTAGGCTACTGGAAATTTGGGCGCAATCGCGAAACATGCCAGAGGTATCTTTAAAAAACCTGAGGGGGAGAGCTGGATTAGCCCCGCCGAATAATCCGGGTTAGGTTGCCATGATTTGCGGCTGGAAAAGGAAGCCTGGTTTAAAATGCGCAGGTTGTGAATTTTTATTTTCAGGTATATTCTGCCTGCTATAGGTTTTTGGAGGAATTAAACTGTCTCCCCTGTCAGCCAATTAGCTTTGATAATACCAAAAACAATAATGGTTTCGAAAATTTTATATAATTTATGCCACTGAAAAGTGGGTGTGACAGACCTCCTTTGCCTCATATACACAATGCTTCTATAGAATATTGATGTATCTTCCACGTAGCCACCTGTACACAAAAATCTTACCTATCTTTAAAAAATAACAGTAAAGTAGATTATAAAGCATACATATTTTTCACATCGCAGTCAGCAAGTGAGGGGCTAAATGTATCCCTTCTGTTTCACAAAGGTGGCATGTTTATAAAAAGCACATACCAACTGCCAGACCGTCATATGTGATTGCTATGGATATCCTTATTGACTTTTAAGACAAACATGACATAAATGTTGGTTTATTCATATATGTATATAAATGTGTATAACTGTATGTAAATAAATGTCATATATATATATATATATATATATATATATATATATATATATATATATATAACACAACTGCAACGCATTATTTTTCACAGCCCAGCATTTAAAGCTTGGAGAGTCGGTTACCGCAAGAAAGCTACCACTGCATTTGGATAGGAGCAAACCATGACCCGGTTCGCCGTCTTTTGTGCTCTGCGACACACGTTTCTGCTAAGGCTAAATAGTGTCTTCCCTTTTCACGACTGCAGGAAGGGCGGACACCACGGAGAATGGAACCCCATGCCTCTGGTTTCCCAGACACGCAGTTTAACCACTGCAATATCGACATCCAACAATAGAGTTTGTAGCCTGTGAACTGTGGCTGAGCGTACGTGCACTCGATTCGGTGACACGGAGAAACGGTTATTGAAGAAGCAGCAGAATCACACTGGAAGCGAGCTGTGATTCCAAGTTATTGAAGCTATCAGTAATGGAAGTTTTGCAGGAAATTAAGGCTGGTAAAGTTGACATGATACAAACGTCTGTGCCATATGCGACATGCTTTCGACGATATTTCTTACAGGCACTGACATTGTTGCTGTATTGACTCCACCAAACCCCACGACAAGGAAATCTGACCAAGTTGTCTGACGTTGACGTTAATGCCTTCTCGCTCCGGGCATTCTTGATCTTTTAAATCGCTGACTCATTGACTTAAACTTTGCGTATATGTGTATCTCTGTCCTGCGCGGTGTTTTTTCTTGTAGACCCGAAGCAGAACAACGGACACGTGAATGCGCCTTCAATAAAACAAATGTGGATGCAAATTTTACAACAAAACATGCTACCTTTTCTTTTTCGTAAATCCCAGATAAATAAAAAGTACGGCAGTATAGTTGCTGTCGCCAAGACCGGCTGTGAAATACTGATTGTGGGTATCGCTGCACTCCAAACGAATGTAATTCGAGCTGGGAAAAAATCAGCTGGCGCGGCGCGGCCTGGTCTGGCCTGGACGGGCCGTCACGATTTCTGAACGCATTTTTGCAAGCTCTTGCCCCAAGTTCGCGCCAAATAAGGAAGGCATTGTTTGAAGCATATGCAGGAAAAATATTCAGTTGTGCACATACAAGTCGTTTAATTCAGCGGGAATTTCCTGGAACATCAAAATGTCGACACCATTTCAGCCCCTCCATTCAGTTGAATGCAGTGTTTCAAATTTGACGAATTTGACGCAAGCACCAGATATGATGCAAAAGGCTCACTTGTAAACATTGGTGGGCCTTAAAGTACACACCACTGTTCCAGATTTCAAAATCCCACTATCTATCAAACCTGCTTGTCATACCCCGTCGCTTGAGTTTGTCATCGAACTATTTTATGTCAAAGTCGCTGCCAGACTGGCTGCGACAGAATTCCCACAGTAGCGGACGGGCTGGCTCACTTGCAGTGGTTCCACTTGCCGCAAGGTAGCTTGCCTATTTATTGTATGAAATAAACCGACCAATAAACCAATAAACCGATGAAATATATGCACACTTTGCACCCTTTTTGTGGTGTTCTGGCATATTTTTCCGTGATAGCATGTGTTTTACTTCCATTTGCATTCTTGGTTACGGCGCTATTCTTGAGTTATTCGACAGTAGCCTCATGCCCATAATGACCAGAAGAACTGCTCACGTTCCTATGGTGTGCATCACAAAACACGGCTCGCGATTAAGGCTTGTAATTTACCGCCTTATGCTGGTTCACAACCAACCGTCTGTTGATGCATTGGTTCGTGTTGATATACTGTGGGCACGAATAAATCAATGGCGATACTTTACTGACTTTGAACACAATGTCTCAAGTGAGGAATCGGAATTTGTGTGACCTTTATATGACTTCATACATTTCTGAATGATTTTAAATTTGTTGGTGCAAAAAAGTATCGGTATGTTCGCGCGCACCTAGTTAATACCTGCCAAAGGCTGGTTCAATACCGGTGACCCTGAACGCAGCGACACGGACGCACTCGGATGGGGACCAAAACGGACAATAGTGTTGGCAAAAGTTTAGGTCTTTGTGTACAGACTGTCACGTATCCTTGTGCGCAGATAAGTACGCTTGTTTTGGGCGTCTCTGGGATCGGTGTCACATCTCAGCAAGTGGAGCAAGTGGAGACGTAAAACCAAACGCACTATGTTTGACGAACGTACCGGCTACGACAGATCTTGAAGATGTCCGAGCCACATGTGTGTCAGTAATACATCAGAAATCTTCCAATGTGACCTTTTCCAAAGTTAATGTCGACAACAGGACACCACGGCTTTGTCCGGGTGACAGTAAGCCATGCAAACTCCGCGAATAAACAATTGACGAATGGACAACTTATCAATTACCTCTGTTCATCGTGACCAATTTTCACTCGAAATACTTACGTCTTTTGCTTTGCTTCGGTCGCAAGTTCCCCAGCTGTAAATAATGGCAAATCCATCGCTTTCGTCGACCTTATTCTCCTACTTGACCAGACTCCGACCAGCCTATCAATTCTCGAGCCATGTGTAGCTGAATTAGCGCACGAATGTATGTCAGAATAACTCTGCCTGTTAAGCGTCTATGACAGCGGACTTCCCGATGCATTGATCAAACTCACTGGCTGCTTGAGTTGTTTGGCGTCATTGGCCCAAGTTCCGGCGTGTTACATGTTGCAGACGTGTAACTGTCACGTCTGGCATTAGCTCGCTCGTCCTGCGCAGCCGATGGTGTCGTACTGATGTAAAAGTGCTGGTGATAGCGATTTTGAACTGCCTATAGGTTTGTCATGGCTCTTTTTGGATGATAAAACTGTCACTGGTTCAAACTCAAAGTGTTGTTTTCCCATTTCTCCAAGTTGCTTTATCCCTGCAACTAGATCTGACGTTGATAGATAAAGCAAGGCATCGAAGCATAAGCAAGTGACATGCATGATATCCATATTACAGAAGTCCTGAAACATATCCCAAGGTTTTCATATGAACTTAATGGAGAGCACTACGCCTCCAGAAAATCCCTTTTTCGAGAGAAGGTTCCTCTTTTCGGCTGCCACCCTGCTAGCTCGCCGGCTACTGTTCAGCCCAGCAGTGCAGTACTATGAGCTGTTGGGCGGTGCGACAGCTGCTCGGTGCTGTCAGCAGCCAATGCCCCCCTCCCTTACCACCCAATCAGCCGAGCGCTGGGATGTCAACCAGATGCGCATGCAGGCTGTGCAGGTCGGTACGTCTCCAGACCTCTGAGGCAAGTAAGGGTGAGACAAGTCCGCGTCTGTGGCCGCCAGCCACAAAACAGGCAGCTGATGTAGCGGCTCGCCCTCCCGGGCTCTGCGCTTCAGCGGCGAGAGCACCGCCGCCGCCCTCTGGGGTCGGCACCGCTGGAGCCGGCCACCTTCACCAATATCAACCGGCGCAGCGGCGTCCTCGTGGTCTCGGTCCGCATCGACGGCGAACTCGATGAGCCATCGATCGGTCCACACACCTCTGCGTCGCTTCCGGCATCTGGTGAGACTGGGCGAGCTCGCAGCCTCGCGGACCCCGAGCCAAGCTCAGGTCGCCCGCCCGCGGTCATGGAGCCGCCGGCAGCTCCGTCGGGCCGTCGGATTGCATATTCATTGCCTCGGCCCTCATCGTCGCCGGGTATTTCATGCATCGTCACCTGGAGAGGCTCTCCGCAGACGGGCGCAGGTGTGGCAAAATGGCGAGCTGGCCGCGTCCCGGTCGTTAATGGCCCAAGAGGGACCGACGGAAGCGGGCGGCGTGTGGCCCGACGCCGGCAACAGGCTCCGCGCGGCCGCCGTCGCACGGGCTGCCGCCCCGTCACAGTGGATGCATGGAGTGTTTATGACGGGGTGCCATGCAGTACGCTGTTGTTGGCCGCAGTCGCAACATGGGTGCCTGGGTCAACGCCACGCCGTGAGATGGTGACAGTGAGCATTGAGCAGCGTATAGCGCTTGCCTGGTAGCGAACACAACACAAAGGGAGCGTGGTAGTGTATTTTCGGCCGCAGGAGACTGGTGAACAGCAGCATGTAATGTAGCGTCTAAAGGACGGAAAATCAAGGTGGCAGAATTTGTAGCAGACAAACGTATGTAACCCTGCGAGCATGTGCTGGGCCAAGGTGTGGTACAAGGAAGGTACGGGGGTGTGAAGGTCTTTGGCTGTGCCGTGAAAATCATGATAAAATCCAATGGATAACTACCCATCAACAGTGTGCTCTCCCTGCTTCGGCATAGCTTCACCCCGCCTGTTCAGGCACTCGTTGTGGGGGGTCGGTGCCAAATGCAGCCATGACGGCAGTCGAAGCCCTCTCCTACAGTTACAGTGCACCTGTTTGCTAAACGAGAACGTGCTGCTTTTAACCATGTCTGAGATCCGTGAACAGTTGTCATTGGGGCTTTTCGACGCACTCAGCTGCTAAGGCTACATGACGTCGCGTGCCTCTCAACCTAGCAGAAAGGATGAGTGCCACGAGGTGTCTTTGAGCTCCCAGACGCGCACCTGAGTCAGGAAAGGAAATAAGAAGAGGGAGAGCATGCCTCATTCTAATTTGTGGTCATGTCCAATCCGTTTAGCCATGGAGCACAAGCCTTCTTAGGGTGGCGAAATGAGGTGTAGGTTAGCAAGCGTGCCATCACAGTCACATGTGGAGTCACACAGTCCCATACACACATGTGGTGCGCCAAATAAGCAAAAGTTATTGGTGCCATATTACTCACGTCCTGCATTATAGACAAACTGAAGGACGCTGCGTTGCCACGCAATGGATGCATCGGGGCACTAGGTGTTAACACAAATAGCTGTCATTGTACAGGATGTGACAACTGATTAGCAGGTTGCTGAAACTTTGAAGGTCCACGTGTAGGTACGTTGTACGTTGTTCGAAGTTTTAAAATGTCAGGTAATGTCAGATGTCATCACGATATTTTGGCCATCAGTGAATTACAATCGCTCCCATGTTGCAGTGTATGGGAGATCTGGACTACAATAATTGGAGCATGATTGATAATTTCCGTTGCATCTGATAGTTATGAAAAATGATCCCCAACGTGTCATGCGCCAGATTAAGTATTGTAGCACTGACACATTGATGACGGCTGTTGTAAAGTCGTCGTCAGTGGACATTATTAACTGAACAATTAACAGCATTGCCTTGTCCAATCTTCCCTATCAATGGCAATTAATTTCATGACGTAAAACCGGACTGGCGCGAATTCATAATACTATTATTTTTGGCCAGCCGAATCGCCGGCTTGGCCGGCTTGGATTTAGAAGCCTGGAAAAAGTTCATTGGTCCGAGATTCGATTCCAGGCCATCTAAAACGGATTTGATTCGATGTTAAAAATTGAATCCAAAAAGAGCTTCACCATCAGGGATCTCTACTCTCCGCGCATTCAAAGCAGAAATGTCTGCGATAGCTCTGGCAACAATCTGAGCCGGGCTGGCTCGCGGCCAAATCTGGCAGTGCCAAAAGATGCGCTGAACTCCCAGTGCGGGCAAATGAACACGGCCGCAGGAACGAGCCTGAACAGCGATCGTGAGGGGAATGGTAGCTAGCCAATGAATGGCTCTTCGAGTTGACCCCAGACTGCTTGCCTTCTTGAACGAACCACATAGTGCGTTTCAGGAACGTGCTCAACCAGGAATTGAGTCGTGCAAAGCAATTATAGGCAGCCTTTACCACTATGAAACGGTCCATGCAACACACCACAGTCGTCACAAATGAGGAAGCTAAAGTCTGATAACCAGCATATTACGTCAATCGCCCGTTTTTTGCCGTGCCTAAACCGATCACTGACAAACCGCGATGCGTTCGGTGATGAACCATGTACTCCTGATCATAAATTCGGCTCTCACAACTCCGCGAAGAGCTTACATTCTTTCCAACATCTTAACAACAACGTCTTCGAAATGTGTGTTCATAATCCTGTGAGCGCAATTTCACTGCCATGCGGTTATACTTAGACTCGGACACGGCGAGACGCTGCGATTCCAGTTGGACACAGTGGGCTGCTGGAGCGTGCACAGGCGCTGACTGAGAACTCGTATGAGATGTTCCCGGCGCTCTCCTTGTGGGCCGAGCTGATCTGAAGTCGGCTCCACAGCTGGTCACATCTCAGCCCACATCACATCTCAGTTACAGCTGGTCACATCTCAGCCCGCCTGCGGCCTGTGTCAGGTCATAGGCGGCGCGAAGCGAAGCAGAGCTGGGCTCGTGGTAATCATTTCTGAACTGATCAAGTACGGTGCTGCATTCCACACGCTATACGGCAATATTGATACTGTCAAGGCTTATACCGACAGAAAAACGTGGCACTAGAAAATGTAACCAGGCAAGCTTTATTTGATTATGCAAAAATCAGGCGTAAATTCAGACATCTCCTTTTCAGATCACTAGCAGTTAATTTCTATGACGACGGAATTTAGGTAAGCTTGCTTCCCATCACATGTGCTAAAAGAAAATAGGGCGATAACAGACACTCACAGTGTTGATCGTGCAGTGGCGTAACAAAGGGTATGTTTTTGGCGCCAAGCCTTCCCCTCCCTCCCTCCCCCCCCCCCCCCTCTTCCTGGAGGTGGTGGAAGTCCTCTAGGACTAAAGAGCTCAGTACTTTTTGACAGTTTAAACCGATTCAATGGCTTTTTAAGAATAAAGAGTGGGTGCCAAGGCATCAAAATAGAATTATGGGTCTAAACATGTCCCCCAAATGAAAAAACGGGTCCTACGGCGATGAACAGGGGGACTTGCGAAAATGCAAATCGTGACCCGTGACCCCGTTTGGCCACCTCCTGGGCTAAATCCTGGCTAAGCCATTGCGTTTGTAAGTGCACCGAAATTCGTCACAGGCAGCCATGACACTTTTATAATTATGCGTATAACTGAAGTGCTTATCAGTTGTCTCAAAAATGACCCACCAATTTATTTGACTCTATATTAACTTTCGTACATCCAGCACAATTTCAGTGCACCTTAACTCCTTCATGGCACATTTCGTTGTTAATCGCAACGTGCAGGTATCAGTGGTTTGCATATGACACGCTATTAAACAGATTCTGGAACATTCGGGTTTGTAGCACAGTCATTTAATGGCACGCTGGGTACCAGCGGAAGCCGTCCCAAGTGCAATATTAATAGCACTGTCCTTGAAGTAAAGCAAATATGAGGGTTCACAGCACTGTCTGGCAAGCTTCCACTTGACGTCCGGCTTTCTAGTCAGTCAAAGTCTAGGCCAGCTCGATCGATGACATATTCATGACGCTTCTCTCGTCCTTCGTTACGTAATTCACATGTGCGTGCTCAGTGCACGAGTTTTCAGCGTTCTCACGCAAAGTCCTGCGGAGATCGGGCTCAGTTCCTCCGGTGCTGCTTTTTTCGATTCGCGTAGGGCTTTGCGTTTGTTTTTGGAAAAGAACTGCTGTAAGAAGCCCCAAGGTAACAATTCGGCTGATTCAGGTTGGAGAAACGTGATCAACACTCCACATTGGAGAAACAACCGAGCTTCTTCTGTTGGAAGTGTTTAGCCACTCTCTGTTATGTTTACGGCCGTTTTGGGGCGGTGCGCTATTTGGCTGAAACCAACTCCTGATTCTGCTGATACTATTTCTCCTTCCAAAAGTGGCTAAGGCATTGTTCGCCATTGGAAAAGTCGACTTCACTACACATGACTATGGAAAGCCACCTGCTGCAGTCATGTCACAAATCGGCTGCCTGGACCAACCTACCGGATCAACAGCTGTGAAAAGACACGCTCAAGAAACACTATGTCCTTCTCGTGTCACAAAACATTCAGCCCGTAAATAAACAGCAAAATTAGTTCAAATGCGACTGGGAAACCAAAGAAACGGGGCTTGATTTCACATGGTTCACGCCCTTTCTGCCAGGGTCACAGACAGGTGACGCCATATAACCTCAGTAGCTGAGTGCGTCGTAAATCCCGATGACGGTTCGTAAAACATATGCCTCATGTGGCGTGCACTCAATATGAATGCATGCACACCATAATTTACATTCATTTAACTCATTCAACAAAGAGCCATGTCGGCCTTGCTTGGAATGGTCTGCCATACACCGTGATTATGACTCAAAATAATGAGTAGTTCTCTCCGCGAATCAAGTTCAAGTTCCATACGGACGTAATCATAGGACATACAAGAAGAACACATGACAAGTGTGCAAACATTTGTTTACGCTTTAAAAGAAATATTGTTTAATTCGAAGAATGATCAGAATGTGGCACCTTAAAGTACATACAATTATAATCTGGAACAAGATTTTAAATGATGATGGATATGGTAGCCTTTATTATATCTCCGCATACTGGTCAAATTTTGTCGGTAAAGAATTCATTACGCCAAATTCACTGCATTTTAAGATTCCAGAAACACACGAATGCTGAACGAGTGTCTGCATGATTCATCCTTATACTTACTCTTGTCGATTCATGGTTTCATCTGATCAAAGTCATCTGAACCATATGTACGCGTTAACACAACATAGATGTCTAGAGACTTTTCTAAGGCATTTTAATCGCTGAAAGATTCTTATGTCCGAGAACTACTGACCCCGTTGCCAACGACCCACACTCTTTGGCGACAATGCTTTGGCTGACGGGCTTCACGGCTGTCCAGAGCTGGACGTGAAGATGACAGTAACTGGATTGACGCACCCCTCCCACACATGGCAACCCCGTGACCACTCTTCGGGACGGGCGGGCAAACCTTGTCCCCGCTCCCCGAGCCAATCGAGCCCCACCACCACTCCCCCCGGCCCGACGAACCCACCGCTTCCCACGAGTACGGATCCCGACCGCCGGCTGCGATCGCCGCGCCGCGCGCCAGTCGGGGGCGATGAAATCAGACCGGCTGGCAAATATAATGACCTTTCGATAACCCCAGGTAGGAGGCCAGGAGCCACTCTTGGAATAGTGACCTAAGATTTTAATTAATATCTGATGCCACGTAGTTCGCTCCGTGCATATTATTCGTTCGTCCGGGGAGCCGTGACGGGATGCGTCAGATGGGAGGAGCTGTGACGGGGTACGTCAGATGGGAGGAGCCGTGACGGGATACGTCAGCTGGGAGGAGCTGTGACGGGGTGTGTCAGCTGGGAGGAGCCGTGACGGGATACGTCAGCTGGGTGGAGTTGTGACGTGGTACGTCCGTTGGGAGGAGCTGTGGCAGTGTATGTCCGTTGGGAGGAGCTGTGACGGAGTACGTCAGTCGGCAGGAGCTGTGGCAGGGTACGCTCGTCGGGAGGACCTGCGACGGAGTACGTTCGTCGGGAGGACGTCGGGAGGACGAGGACGTACACGTCTGTGACATGTGGCCGCGGGGTTCTTCGTCCCGATTACCGTCCTCTTCACGTCTGATTCAGGACGCCCGTAAGGGCCGTAGGCCAAAGTTATACCCGAATTGCTGCTAAATTATGCAGCTTGTGGGTGTGGCAATATGACGGAAGCGTGTAGTTTTCGGACATTTGCATCTTTGAGGGATTGAAGCGTTTTGGAGTACTCCCTGAACGTCTTAGTTGTGTTAGCGCGCAAAAACGGTTTAGATGACCTTGATCATATTTGATCAATTATGCTCTCGGATTATCTATGCTTATCTTTGCATTATTGGGGCGTGTTCAAAGAAGTTCCCTTACGCTATTTTTAAACCTTGTTTTGCTAAGACTGCCAGTGCTCATCAGCCTTTCGCCTGCAAAAATATCTTCAACTTTGGGTTTTAAGCTGCAGAGAGATTATCTCAACCGCTGCTCAACATCCAAAAGCCAATGTAATCCAAGTTTTTAGTAAGAAAACGGTAGCCAGAACAGCTTTTAAAACAGAAATCGACCTGGAGTTGGACGTGTCACAAACTGTCCATCAAACAGCTGCAACACGACACAATTTCCAAAGTTGTGCCGCTCTGTTCGGCTGGAGCAGAACGCGTTCAAGGTGATCATCAGGAGAGCTCGTATCAAATGACTCTGTGTTGCACGATCCTTAGATTGAGTAACGTGCATCTGCAGCTAAACTATTTTTGAGCTGACAAGCGGTGATGTCGGGGATAATTCGCGCATGAATCTTAAGTTCAAGCCAAGCCGGGTGCTCCGGCCGGCCGCTGCAGCCCTCGAGCAGACAACTCTCGTCACCTGTGCCATGCCGCTGCTGGTGGCCGCTCGGCCCCAGCAGCGGTGGGTCGTGGGCGAAGGCCGGGTCAGCGGCGGCTCACCTGAGAGGGCGCACTGCCGGCCACTCGCCTCTGGAATCAGAGCCACACCGACTGCCGGCCGGTGTCGGCGGCGCAACGGCCGCCGCCGACGACGCGCAAGCGCCACGGAGTCCGCCGGCCGGGGTCCGGCCGGCCCACCGCCGGCGCGTGGGACCCATCTGCGCTCGTCGCCACCGCGCAAAGCTATGCCGTCATCCCGCTGACGCACTGTGTCCGAGCGGGCCTCGCAGCCACCGCACCTGGTCCGTCCGGCTTCGTGGGACCCAGATGGACTTGCGCCGTTTGGGATTTCAAGGAGGCCATCTTTCGTGTAGAGTCCAGATCCAAATCCAGATGTAGCGAGGAGCACGGCTGTCGCGGAGCCTGTGCAACGCGCAGGTGCGTGCCCACCGCTGGTGCGGGCCGCTCCGGTGCGTGCCTCCTACCCGAGTGGCAGCACGGCGCGACGGCAGCGAACTGCGGTCCCGGCGTCGGTACACCCATGCCCGCGAGCCACGCCCGATGCGTGATTAGTGCTAGGAGGGGTCTGGTGGCGTGCGGACGCCCGCTTTGGAGGGGGGGGGGGGGCGGCGCGCGAGGGCAGCAGAGGCAGACTGCAGACCAGGCAGACAAGGCGCGGCCGTGACGCTCAGGTGCGGTAGTGTTCTGACCAGATGCAGATAGGCTATGTGGAAAGGTGAACAGACACAGAACACTGAAAATGTGACAGGTCTAGGTTCCGATGTCATATCAAACAAGTAACAAACAAGAGGGGCTGATGCGTGGATGCTAGCGTTGCGGAGGTGCTGACCCGATATTAGATAACGTAACGAAAATTGGAAACATGATGAGACCATGATAACAACGATGGCGTTTCAGTTTGAAGGCGCAACATCGGAGCTGAATCAAGTCAGCGTGGAAAGCTGAAATCCTTAATCTGTACTCGCTTTGAGGAAATCGGACTTATGCCACAGTGATCTCGCCAGGCTCGGTTCACATGAATGCCATGAATGGAAGGAAAGTATTCAATTGTCATCGATCATCAGTAGTTTGGTGTCTTTCTTTCCAAAAAGACCTTCCTTGAAGTGTGCCATTGAAGACAAATGTGGTATCGCCATCGCCTCACGAAGGCTACACCGTCCCTAAACTATGGGATAGCCCAACCACAAACGCAGTCGTCTTCCACCGTCGGACTCGCCGGGGCCTCACGTTTAAACTCGATCTACGGCTGAATTTGCTTTCCTTGGCGGCCAAAAAATACGAGGACCTTGATAGCCAAGGCACCTGAATGTGTCGCAGAGCTCAAAACGGCTCCAGGCAGCACTGGGAGATGGCGTTCAATATGCGGGCCTCCTCGAGGTCATGTCCCTTATGAAAATTACGTCTGTGCTTCGAGCCCTACCTCAACCTTCATTAAACTCAGGCATGCTCCAAGCCTGGCGCAACAGGTGTTGCCTGGCGGGCGCCTTTCGCCGTGTGCCAAAAAGCAAATGGCATTTAAATTCGTTGACAGCTTCAAATCAGACCGCTCTATTTCTTAACAACATACTCGCCTTGGAATTCGGGGAGGTGGGCGATACGATGCCTCCGGTCCCCTCAAGGCTTTCTGAGGATACCAGTCCGGCACATTGGGCAGTCTCGCTCAAATCTTTGGTGGCCTCTGAGGCATCCATTGCGCGTGTGTTGGCACCGCAAACGTGTCCTTATCATTCCTGGTTTCGGAGAGCCGACGGCCCTTTACGAGCGCTGAAAGACAATCCAAGGTTGGGGGGGGGGGGGGGGGAGACGGCGGGCGACAAGCGACGATTCCGCGGACCGCGTGCGAAGGGCTGACACTGTTAGATTAACGAAACCCTACGTTACAAATATAGGCTCGGAACAGATAAGACTATATGCCATTGTACTGATAATTAAACAGGGAGCATGCCTCTCTATGTTACATGTATCTGCGCTGCATGGTTCCGTCATTTCACGACACCAAAATGAAATGGTTTAATTTTCAGGTAAATTTGACCCTAGGCCTGGTTTTTAGTGGGTCAGCTAACAACGTGAGACTTTTACCAATCGCAAGATCTCGTTAAAGCCATTTCATGTTTTTTCCGAGAGGTCCTACCTTTCTTAGTTGGCAAACGGCAGAAGGTCGCCCACCGCCTTCTCGCAGTCTGCGTCACGAGAGCGGACGCATCAGGACGAAAGCGAATCAGGATAAGAGGTAAAATTGTGGCTATCATCCCTTCTTACTTGTTTTATTTTTTCCGGTGTAGAAATATGTATATCAGATCACGAACAAATCAGCTACTTCTTCAGAATGACACATTTCGTCAGCAACATCCATGCATTGGTAGAAATTCAACCAGCAAGCCAAATTGTCCTTTGCACGCTAAGTAGCATGCGAATCTAAGCTTATCTGTAACACTTGCCGTGCATGATGCGGGTGTTTCAATTCAAACCAATTCCTGGCCCCCCATTCAACTCTCATGTTGTGTTGGACCCCTCAATCCCCCCCCCCCCACACACACATAATACTTCTAGCTGGAAGATTACAAAAAGACATGAGAAAAAGGCCTATTACAACATAAACCTATCTTATCCTGAACCTGATTCACCGACCATGCCCGTCATGCTCCTCAAATATGTTTTCTATCAAATTAAACACAAATCAATAGTAGAAATTGCCAACAATCCAAGGAAAGAAGACTGAATCTGTTGACGACCACGTCTAGAAGGCAGGAGACTGTGAGGCCCGTGAATTGCTACCTCCCCCTTATCATGCCTGCAAATTAACACTCAGTACTTTCCATTACTGTCATTGCATGTAATTACTGTTATTACTGAATACTTGTCATTACATGTCATTGCTGTCATTATTTATGTCATTACTGCCATTACACAATGCTTGTCATTACTTACCATCACTGTCATTACTCAATACTTGCTATTACATTACTGTCAATACTTGTCATTGTGCCACAACCAAACTATATTTATTTACAATATCAATGTGGGTTGCATACAAGGTAGGCTGATTGCCTGCACAACCTGCACTTAATATACACGGTTATGTTAAGGGTTTCATCAAGACAATGTTTTCCTTTAATGTTAACAAGAAAAATAGAGACATGACCTCAGCATTGATGTAAATGCCATGTCTACAAGTGCAAAGAAAATGTGCACATGAATGAGCATTGTAAAGTGATGTACTTCTACAGTTTTCATGTTCATGACATCAGTTTTCATTATTACATCATTGCTACAACTATTGCTACATTACTACATTACTACAGACATCAGTTTTCCTGTTACAGTAGAAGTGCTATCACCAGCAGCAAGTCAACATCGTCCTCATAGGGAACCAAATGTCGATTTTCGCTGAATTGCTATGGCAATTGGAAACCTCTTGGTTAAGGGGGACTTGTCAATAAAGTCGGTAACCCCTCCCCTCCCCTCCCTCCCCATTGCCTACATTTGCCACACCACCGCACTCCTCACTTCTCATCGTCTTTCCATTTTCTACATCATTGTGTATTATACAGATGTACAGACACCACAAATGACATTAGCAAAAGGTCCATAGCTTTTGAGCAGTGATGTAGGGTAAAATGCTCTGAGTAGTGAAGCGGAGCAGTAAAAGGTACGTAATCTGCCTCCAAAAACGGATGCCTCCCTGATTGGCACATTTCTTTACAGAGGGGGAAGAGACTGGAGCCCTGGACAGCAAAGGACACTAGGTGCACCTTTCATTCGAAGATCCATATGACTGGCAACGGTTCTCAATTGGTACAAGAGCACAAATGACATAAATGGGCACTCAAGAACATCTCTCACTCCTTTTCATAAGGAGTGTCATTAGCTTTTGACATCGAACCCACGATTCCTGCCAAATGGAGGAAGGCTGGTCGCTTGTGTCTGCTGCAGTGAGTCAACAACCTTTTCGTTGTCTTGAAAATCATAGGTCAATGTTTACCTCGATCGCATCAACGCACCGTCGTACCCTGATCAGTCAATGCTTCTCGTCACTGCGGACAGACTGCTGAGCCGCGACACCGCCAACAAAATAAACAAGGCCCAAAATTTAAACCCCAGGCAGGTATTCATGACGCTGCAATGCCAATGCCGTTTGCAAAGTCGCAGTGCATTGAAGGCAGTGCCCATCCCGTATCAGTCCCATCGCAATGATTAAAACATGCCTTTGAGGCCAGATGCATCCCTACGTCTAGATATTTCAGCGTTTCATACTGGCTAGTTTGGGACGACGAAAGTTGAAAACAGTGAATCTGCCAACCAGCCGGGTCAAGGGAAACACACTGATTTGTCGCCGGTCTGTCGCCGGGTCGAGCGAACAACTTAAAATTAATGGATCCTGTTGTCGCCGGGATGGGGTGAAACCTAGAAGAAGATACTTCGGTGTCTTTGGGTACGGTAAATGGTCTTAACGGAAATTTTTGCTGGTGTTGAGTGACGAAATGTGTTACCATGGAGACATGATATCTATGTGTGGAAGTTTCATGTTAGGTTGTGTGGTGTGTGCTGCATTATTTTCTGTGGACGTCACGAAAAGTGTGTGTCAAAAGTATTTCTGGCACCAAACGTCGCGTGAAAATGTACGTTTCTGTCGTCGACCTTACCAAACATGTCGGCACGTTCTATCATCCCTGGACCACGTTACCAGATGATCGAGATCATACTACAACAGCAGGTCAGCCGGGGACGTCATTTTGCTGGAAATTTTTACGTCATCGGCATACTGCAAGTTTAGCCGAGATTGACCGAAGGCATGGTTCGCGATGCATTTTATTCGAAGCCTCCGCTCCGCGGCACGCCGACATCTCGGTAACGCCCGCCTCGCCCGGCTTTGCACCAACAGTCGCGCTCCACGCGGCCCGGCGACCCGACCCCGACACGGGTCACGTGGTCACGAACCAATCGCCGCGCGCCACGCAGGGCTGCGCCCCGGCGCGACGTGCCGGTCAAGGTGACCCGAGCCGGCGGCCGGACCGGCCAGGCCGGCCCAGCATCCAACAAGGGAGCGCAACACCAACACAGACAGCTGCACACAGACAGTTGTCCAGGCCTACTACACTCTTCCCCCTTCAAAAAGAAACTCCCAGCCGGCGATACTGTTTCCGCGATGTTCCTGGGGACCAGAAGACGTAGGTTACACGAGGCAACAAACCAGGCAAAACCATGGGAGGAAGCACAAAATCACCCCGATAGAACGAAACACACAAACAGGCTGTTGTAGACACAGTTCGACTACACCAGCAGGCACCGCTTACGTCTCACCCCACAAAACACGTTAAATTCGCAAAGTTAGCAGCTAAGAGCCCTTCAGGTACCAAACCAGGGGCGCTTAAGACAGAGAACGGGCAGTGAAGCGACCAGGTGTCCAATAGCCGAAGAGGTTGGAAGAATCCAAAGTTTCCGCAGATTCAGGACCTCACAGGTTGACCTTAACCCCATTACCTTAACTAAAAGCCGTAGCAATCAGGTGGCCGGTTCTCCCGGCCCGACCGCCACATTGCCACTGGATGCACCAACCGCAAACCAGGACCATCAGACAGTTCGAGGGATTCCTGCGCAGGCTCAGGGCTAATACCGGGCTCACAGACAGACACGTCAGCTCCACGAGGCAAGTCCGATGATTCCAATGCGCCGCGGTCACAACTGACGCCTGCCACAGACGGGCGGGGCGGCGGCACCGGCCTGAACATCAACTGAAATCCCTCCTCTGTGGGTGACGACGCCGCCGTTGCCTCTGGATCGGTCCGCGGAGGGACGGACCGTGCAGGAGCAGGCGCCGCACTCACCGAACGGTCCAGGCGTTCAGAAGCCGGATACAGTCTCCCCCGGAGGAGCGGCACTTGGCTTAAGTCTTTTGTGATGAACACACAACATTTTACCGTCCGCAAGCCTCACACGGCAGTTCAGGTCGCCCCGCTTGGCAACGATGGCAGCCGACTTCCAAGATCGAGGGAATTTATGGTACTCGCCTAGTCGGGCGATACCCCGAAACAGCACAACTCTGTCACCGGCATTGTAATGAAAATAGTTTAGTTTACGCTCATAAAACCTTTTGTTCTGTTGGTGTCTGACATCAGGGATATGCATGACCTCGCGGTAGGCGGTACGTAGCTCATCACATAGCTCGTCCACAACCACAGCTGCTGACCTGGAGCGGGCGGCACGCGGTGCAGCAATCCGTGCGTCAACTCCGTGGTAGCCTGGGCTCGCGACCAAACATCACGACGAAGGGACTGTGGCCTGTTGATTTATGGATCTGAGCGCGGTGCCCGAGCATAAGAGCAAATATTTCCCTTACTCCGCATGGTTCTCTGACAGGTACTCGGTCAGCATCCCGAAGATGGTCCCACTGAAGCTCTTACAGCGGCTGTAAGCTTGTGGGTGAAGCGCAGTTGTTTGTTTTCTGGATCACCATAATACGGCACGACTCTGACTCTACTTGGCTCCAGAAGTTGGCTGCACAATCAGAGGGAAGGTATGTGCGACATCCGTGCCGAGAAAACACTTGCGAAGACAGCATTTCGGCAACAGCCACGGCCAACATACTGGGCAGCGGGAACACTTCTACCCACCGAGTAAAGTGGTCACACACAACCAACAAAGGCTTGTTGCCGCCGGTAGGTGTCGGCAGGTCTGTCAGAAAGTCCATGGATGCTACTTCCCAGGGCTTGGACGAATACGGCTCACCCATAGATGCCCTCGGCCGTGGTGTAGTAGAGTTACAACCAGCGCAACGGTCACACTGGTGGCAAAACCTCTCCACCTCAGCCTACATGCCTAGCCAGAAGAACCGGCTTTGCACCTGCTTGAGCAGCTTTCGCTTCCGAGGTGACCACCGCAGGGACCGGCGTGGAGATTTTTGAGTGCCCCCGCGACCAACTCTGACCGAATGATAACCTGCAGGCTCTCCTGAGCCTAACGCCGACCGCGATAAGCCCTGTAGAGCGCACCGTCAAGGGGACGCGGCCGCGGCCACTGTCGCAGCCGCGGCTTGGCATCAATGAAGGCAACATGCGGGCGGGACACCGCGCCACAGTCAGCAAGCCTGACAGCTCCACCAGCACCTCGTCCTTCGCCTGCTCGCTTTGGATGCAGCTAAGAGGCCAGTCGCAGGCAAATGTTCGACAGCTTTCAGCAGCTTTTCAACAGCTTTCCGTCTGGTAAGCAACGTCCCCCAGCTCAGACGGTCGCCTCTAAGTGCGTCAGCCACAGAGTTCTGAGTGCCCGGGCCATAAACGATCTGAAAATGGAAATTGCCCAGGATCTCCAGCCACCGCGCTAGCAAATCAGTGGAGTTTTTGAATTATGCAGCCACTGAAGGCTACTATGGTCAGTGCGCAAGTTGAAATCCTTGTCCTTTATATAGTGAGAAAACTTCTCAACAAAAACCATACCTGCCAGAGCCGATTTTTAGAAGAGTAGTTTTTCTGAGCCTTGGATAGGTGGTGGCTGCCATAGGCAATGACACGCTTGATGCCATCCTGCCCTTCCGGCAAAACAGCTCCAATACCCTGGTCACTAGCACCACAGTCCAATGTGAATGTCCCTGTCCTGTCACGGAACCAGGGAAAAGGAACTATCGGGGCCTCTGTCAGAGCCGCCTTTAGGCTCACAAATGCCTCCTCTCCCTCGGATGACCGCTGAAACTGAACGCCATTCTCTATGAGGCGAAAAAGGGGAGTCGCAATGTGAGCAAAGTTTTTCACACATTTACACAAGCAAGAGCAGACCCCAAAAAGACTGGCCAAGTCCTTAGCCGTTTACGGTTGCGGTCAATCACTCACCTTCTGAACCTTTTCGGGATCAGTCGTCACGCCCCGTCCAAAGATTATATTACCGAGAAATTTCACCTCCTTTCTGATGAAGTAACTATTTGTCAAATTAAGTGTGAGATCTGCGGTCTGCAACCTGATGAAAGCCTCATCCAGCGCTGTCAGGATCTCTTGGAAAGACTTACCATTAATGATAATGCCGCCAAAACAATGCAAGCAAGAATCGGACAGCATGTCACGAAGCACGATGTTGAGTAGCTTGCAACAAGAAAACGGCGCGGAACTCAGTCCAAAGCACATACGCCTGTATTTCATGTTTCCTAGCGGGGCAGTGATGGTTGCCTTATCACAGTCAGCCGGATCAATCGTCACTTGGCGATAAGCTGCGTTCATGTCAAGGACACAGTACAGAGAGAACCCATCCCAATGCATTTAAAGTGTCATCGATGCGATGAATCGGGTATGCGGGCAGCCGACTTGCACGCATTGAGTTTACGCATGTCTGCATAGATGCGAATTCCCCCCCCCCCCCCCCCGCAGACTCCTTTCACAGGACAAATGGGTGAAGCCCAGGTGCATTCAGCTTTCTCGAGGATACCTTCCTTGACCAATTGCTTCAATCGTGTTCGACCTTGCTCTTCCAGGTGCGGAGGAATGCGCCAAGGACTTTGATAGGTGGGAGGGTGGTCTCCTGTGTCAGTGCGTTGGGTCGCTATAGCGGTGTGTCCTGCATGATTGTCGAACATACTACTGAGCCTTTTCAAATACTTAGATAAGGCCTGTCGCTGCAAATCCGTGAGGTCAGTACTGGACAAATCAGCCACCGACTCAATGTCGACAGCCTCGTTTAACTCAGGATGAGACTCAGGCGCCGGCTCCTGAAAGCTAACCTCCAGCTCAGCTACATGAGAATGCTTGGATAAAGTCGTGTGCTCAGTAGTCACGTTTCTGACAAGAAGAAGAACAGTTGATCGCGACACAGTGGCAATGCACCTTACCACCTCGACACCAGGCATGTTCAGACATGGCATAGCCCTTCACGAAACACTCAGCGGCTGGGTGTAAGGAAAAGTCGCAACCCAACACCACCCGGGCCACAGACGTTTTCTCTGCAGAGATGAAGCGAACATGGCCTTGTGCGGTCAACGGATGTCTCTTCACAGCAAGATCGATAACACAAGGGAGCAGCTGCAAAAACACAAAATCTAAACCGAGGAGGCAAGGAACACTTATGAACCCGGTAACGCAAAAAGAAACTACGCGACTCGGGTTTGCTAACCTAATGGGTATTTTAACGCGCCCAGCAGCGGAAGCTCGCCCTGAAATGCAGGTCCTGGATCTCGTTGCAGTCCGGTGAAGTGCTACATCAGAAGGGACGTTAAAGCAGCTCTGTTCAGTTAACACGCGCGCGGGCGGCCGGTTGGATAGCCTACGCTGCGGTGGGGAGTCAGTTTGACCCGCTGAGATCTCAAAAACGAAGAGAGTTAAAGCCAGGCTGTACGTGAACTCGCTTAGTTCAAAGTTTGAGGTTCCTAGATCAAGACCTTGGAGTTAAATAAGGTCAAACAAGGTTAATCTCCAGGTTGGCCTCCATAGTGCCCCCAGAACCTAGATACCTGTTCTCATCGAAATGTCACATGATCATTTACGGTCAGTGACCTCGTTTGACATCTTGAAGGTCATGGTGCCTAAAATTATACAAGACTGCTTTGAGTTTCGCATTTGAATAAACGACAACTATTACGTTAGGTAGTATATCATAAGCCAAACGTTGACTTAAGCCATTTTAGGTCAGTTACCTACTCTGACATTTAAGAAATCCATGAACGATTAGAATGCGATACCTATTATCAATATATTCGAAATGAGCACCGAGGCCTACCCTATACAGCAAGCCCTAGAGTAATAGAACGGTTTGGTTTTGCCCTTGATCTTACCTTCATACCTGACCGTTGGTTAATGGAATTTGTTCATTCAGTTGTTGTATTGCCTAAAAGTATTTCAGAGATGTGTGGCTTCTTCTAGCACTTCGTTGTTGCGAATCGCCAAAAAGTGAATTTGCTGAATCCATGGCCTGATTTTTGACCTGCCGTAGATCAGAAACCTTACTAGGTACGTCTTAATGATTGATACCAAACAATGCACTATTAAATTGTCTATAGGTACGCAAAAATTGGCGTGGCTACGCCGCGGTGTTCGGAAACCATTTTGGAAAACCCTCGGGGGTCAATTTGACCCCCACCCGAGCGCGTGTTGATTGACGATCCAGTATCCAAAGGAAAATTACTCGGTGCGCCGGAAATAGTATTTGAAAACGTCATATCATCATTTAGCGACACACTCCTATCTGAGTCAGCGCGACGCCCAACAGGCGTAGCCTTCATCGACGTGGAGTCTGGAGGCAATGGCTGGCGCTCTGGGTGACCGTGACCCCCTTCTCGTGTCCCCGAGCGCATACGCGTGAAATGCGACCTACTTTGTCACACGCGTAGCAGCGGGATTGTTTGTGAGGACGCGCTCCGCGTAAATGTGACAGGCCGCCGGAGGCGAAGCAAGATTGCCTCTCATTACCTCTTCGGTCAGGTCGGCTGCCACGCTCAGGCCTGTTCTGCGCGGTGCGCGGAACAGGCCGGGGAGAAGCATGATGGGGAGTAAGGGAAGAAGGGAGGAAGCAGGGATAAACGTCTGTTACTTGACGGCTCCCTTTTGTCGCCTTTATTGAAAATTGGTATGATGTTTACCTACTTCCATCTCCCCAGGAAGACACCAGAGCTCACCGTGAGGTTACAAATCTTGGTGAGGAGGGCGACTAACTCGTCCGCACACTCGGTGATTATGCGGGCCTGGATGTTGTCAGCGCCACAGACCTTTTTGGGACCGACCACAGCTGTCGCGGATCACACGGCTGCCTCGAAAACTCTCAGCGGGTCCAGTGACGACTCGGTAGCACGGCGCAGCTGGAGAATTTTACAAATGAATTTTAGTAAATTTCGGGGCAAAGGCGTCATTCAACGCGGCGGCGCGAGCCATGTCATCCGACAGGAGAGTCTGCGGAGAGTTTGACAGTGGTGGTAATATGCATCAACTATTCGTGATACATTTTAAAAATAATGAGCACCGCTTGAGGCTGGTCTTGAAGTCATCTGTGAGCTTATGTGAGTATTAAGAGACTTGGATTTGGACACGGACTTAAAATCACGTCTTCTGTCTGCAAGCTCAGCCGCGTTCGCGACGCCGGGCTTCTCCGCAGTCGTCGGAAAGCCGCCTCTCTCAGTCGGAGAGCTCGCAGCGCGCCGTCGGACCAGGGCGGCAGTCGGCGCTGGAGAATCACCGTGGGAACGTGGTCGGTGATGGCCGACTCAAGCAGTCTGTGGACGGTGTCCACTGTTTGGCCAACTTCGACGTCATCAAGCAGCCCCCACAGGATCAATCAGAGACTCCGGCGAAGGCCGTCGATCCTGGAAACCTGATCTCCACGTTACCTGACCTCCCCGTCTCTTATCTCTCTGCCGCCTGAGTTTCCCATCACCTGACCTTCCTGTCCCCTGACCTCTCCATCAGCTGCATCCCGTTCTCTGACCTTGCTGCCCCTGACCTCTCCGTCGCCTGATCCCGTCCCCTAACCTCGGTGCCCTGTCCCCTGACCTCCCCATCTCCTGATCTCCCCGTCCCCTGCCCGTCCTCAGAGCCCGCCGTCGCCTGACCTTCCTCTGCCCAGACGGTCCCGTCTCGGCGGTGCCCGCGGCGCCCCCCCCCCCCCCCCCCCTCCCGCGGCCTCGGTATTCGCGGCGGCCGGCCGCTCCTTATTGCCCGCGCCAGCCGCTTATGGACGCTAACGGCGCCGGCCGGCACCGCCTGACGCGAATGGACAAACGGCTGTGGCGCCTCCCTAGCTGAGGCGTCGCCGCTGACCTCCGGCTCCCCCGGCCTCATCACCTACGAGGCCCGGACCGCCAGCCGGACAAGTGCGAACCGGGCAATGCGACCGTCCTAACCTGGCCTGCCAGGTACATGAAGTGTTCAACGCCAGTTCCATGCTTTTCCATTTCACGATTGCTTGCGAAGGTTTTTCTTTTATTCATGTGTGTGTGAGATATGTGCGTGCTTGTGGTTATCCCATAAGCTATTAATTGTTTTAAACACAGTATCATCTAGAAAAAGCATCTGCCACAGCGCTGGTCTTTTACGGGTGCTCTGCAATGGCTTAACTGAACACACCCAACATTCTCGATTTAGCTTTGCAAAATAAAAAATCTTAGGTATCACAGCGAGCAATGACAAGCAAGCTTTTGGGTTGTTCGTTGATGCACTCCATGGTGTTTTGTTCAAGCAGTTGTAAAAATCAAACAGCTGTGAAAATTTCACAATCTTATGAGTGTAATATAGTGCTGTGAGATGTGCATACTGATCTTCCTGCTAACGCAGCATGGCATATGAATAACTAACAAACAGAAAAGTGAAGTGCACGTACGTGCTGTGTCCACCACACGCCCCGCAGTTTACCTATTCGGTCCGTATGGTGGGCGTGTGTGGTCCCCCCTGCGATCTACCAGCCTACAAGTCTCCGTCACCAGCAAGCAGGCCAGTCATTAAGCTGGCGCTTATGTTTTCCACCACCAAGCAGGACGCCCTGCATGATTAGGGTTGGCATATGACGAACGGTGGCGCGAGGCTGAGGCTGTCACACTGCTGTCCGTGCGGTTGGTGGCGTTTCGCGGTATCAACCCCTTGGGTACGTCATTGGCTTGTTCCTTTCTGTCTTGCCAGTGATCTCTGCCGCTAACTCGCCCCTGGTTGAAAGGTGGAAACTTTGGCGAACAGCGCGAGGAGGAAACGAGGTGGGTGCAGGGAAGGGGCAGGGTAGTTGTGGACATTAGGGTGTGCCATCAGTAACAAAACCAAATGAGACAAATAAATTTGTTGGCGCAGAAACTCAAAAGTACACAGCATAGCAAAAGTTTTTCCCAAAAACTTAAATTCGTGACGCGCGAGCCGATCGAAATCTCGCTGTAAACCAACGCCCAGCGTTGCAGTCACCCAATGCTGGGCGGCGCGCGCCGTCGCAGGTAGCACCAAGCCGCGGGCGGCCAGCGGTACAAAATACCTTTGCATATGGAAGCAATGCTACCGAGCTCTCCCTAAGCCGTCGCACGGGAATGTTCCGGTCTAAGGTGTAGTACGCGGATCAGAATTGCCCGATTGATTGTCATATGACGGAGACTTTATGTCCTGTGGAGTGTGAACTCGTTGTGCGAGTATGTTGGTTAGTACTGCTTGAGACTTAAACTTCTCTGAGACAACTCACGTGGTGCAAACAAAACTACGTATAGGATATGACTCAGAATATCTTGTGTGGTGTACAACTGGATATATATGGTAAGTTCTGCAGCCTGTATGAGGGGCGTGGAGAGGGGGGGGGGGGTGACAGGGTGACTCCATGCACATCTTGCTCCTGACCAAGCCTGCGTATTCGATGCACCGGCCCAAACAGCAGCTGCTCACAGACTGGAAACCCGAAACGTGTGTTGGTGGAGATCGCACGGTAGCAGAAAGACCGTCGGAGCTGGGCTCCACATACTGCCGAAGTTTCAGCTCCAACCCCAGACGTCCTCGGCAGTGCGGCGTTAGTCGCACTCCTGGTGTGAACCAGACAGGGCGAGATGGCCAGCGGAGCCCGCACTTTGTTCCGCAGCTCGCAGTCGCAGAGGTTTCGCATTGGAAGCTGTGTGACTGGTCCGTGCCAGGGGATCAGTTCGGTGTGCCTCACGGCCTCGAAGTTTATCGCTGAGATGGCGAAGACCCTGGGCTGAAGAAGACCTTTGGTTTGATGTTCATGAGCGGCGCGACGATCGGGGCCGCCTGTTCGTGGAACACGCGGTTCTCATCCCACACCAAGTCCAGCAGCAGCTGTTCCGGACGGACCTAGTACCCGTTACGCTGGAGGACTGGCTGCACCGTGGCCTGTGTGTGCTGCGGCAGCTTACGGAGCAGCATGATGCTCCGGAACAAGTTGCGTAAGCCAAGGTCGCAGGTGCTGTTCTGCCGGATGGCGGACCATACCGGCACATAATAGCCGCACGCAGTGGACGAGATCCTTGAGAGCGCTGCTGGAGGTCTCGGTAGAGATGTAAACTGGGAGCAGGCGAGCGGCGAGTGTCATTCATTTGAAAGCAACGGCGAATCTATGAAAATAATGCAATGTGTATGTAATTTTGTCTATATCCATAGTCTTTAAATGTGACGGAATGCATATAGACAACAATGCTAGTGAGCATGACCCAACGAGCAAATGATGCGACATACTACGGCACAAAGTATGATAATAAGTAAATGCTTAACAGTGAGCGCATGAAATATCAGTTGATACTTGGCAAAGTTTAAACACTCAATGCTATGAATTCGAAGGTAATGCGTTTTCATCTTTGCCTGACATGGTTTAATGGTCCGATGGTTCGTGCCCGACCTAGGCTTGAATGCCACCACGTCCCTGTCTCAGACCTCTCCGGCGCATGGTCTTGCCGATGGGTTCAGAAAGAAATTCGATCCCGTTGTCGTGCCGTTCAGGCTCAGCAGAAGATGGAGGAGGTTCGGCTCGTTGTCGTGCAGCTGGCAGGTAAACCAGTGTACGGGTGACACGGTGGCAAGCTCAAACAGCCGGAGCACGCCACCTATCGTCTCGGTATTGACAGCCGTGTCATCGCAGCCGAGCACATTGATGTGACCGTCGCAATTGCAGGCTCACGGAGTGTAACTCATTGAGCAAGTGCAGGGCGCGGCCAAACTCGGACGTAAAAAGAGTCACGTAGTGGCTGCCTGGCTCAGCGATGACAACCACGTGTTTTTGAATGGCATTCGCGTGGCTTCGTGTGGCTCATGTAGCTCCTGCCTTCGCCGCCGTCGGAGTAGAGGATGGTCAAACCTGACTCGTGCATTGATTCAGGATGTTGACAAGCCGTCTCCTTTCTCGCTCTGTCTCTTGCGCACCAAATCTTCTCAGAATCTACGACAGTTGAAATCAAGTAGCCATTCCGTCTCTGCTGTCTTGTTGGAGGGCGTCGATGATGGCAGCAGCCGGCCCGGTTTGAGCCACCGCAGCTGTCAACCGCCAGAGTGGTGTTAGATCGTTAACGTTACAATCTACAGCGACAGTGGTCTCAACCGGTAATCCGTTCTGCATATCTGGTCCACCAATAATCTGTGGTAATCCGTAGGTACGCAACTGAAGCTGCCAAAGTTGTGCATTGGATGTGTCACTGATTTGCCCGGCCACTCCTTCGCTCACGTTCAACACTCTGTGCGGACTGGTATTAATGTGATGTGGGTGGTCTGAAAATCTGTAGGCGGGAAAGGCTGGAATGAACCACCGATGGAAGGATTTAGGCGAAGCATTGGTATCATGAATAGAAGGGTTGCCCGTACTGTCGTCCCCGATCGGTGTGTCAGGAAGTACACAATCTTTCGGCCAGTAAAGTCTCCCTCTGTCGGCAGTTCTATCGCAGTTAGTGAGGATTTTTTGTCTAAGACGGTTGGAGATGGAAAAAAGAGAGCTAGAAAGACGACGAAACGAACGCCACGCCAGAGGTGGAGCGCACCATGCTGGAGAGCTGTAAATTTTACAAATCCGGCACAAATTCTTCTTCTCGCAGGGTTCATTTTCTCACATATTCTTCTGGTCACGGTCCCCGCACAAACCACAACGCTCTCTGGTGCTACCTGTATGGTAACCGCGGAACTGCGACCATTTGTCTCATAAACGCAGTTTATCCCCATAATCTGTTTCTCGACTTGAGCTTCCTAAGTTCGGGCTGCAGACGGCGACTATTAACACGCGCCCGGGTGGCCGGCTAGATATCCTTCGTTCGGGTGGGGGATCAGTTTGACCGCCCTGAGATCTCGGGAACTAAGAGAGCTAGAAACACCAAATTTACGGGGTATATTGACCTGTACATGAACTCACTTAGATCAAAGTTTGAGGCTCCTAGATCATGACCTACAGGTGAAATAAGGTCAAACAATGTCAAGTTCCAGGTTGATTCCCAAAGTGCCCCCAGAATCTGGACAACTGTTTTTAATTTAAAAGTCGCATGCCCATTTAAGGTCAGTGACCCTGTTTGATCTTTTGAAGGGCATGATGACTGAAATCAGACCAGACTGCACTGATTTTTGCATTTGAATAAGCGCAATGATTACGCTAGGCAGTATGCTGCCAAACACAAAATGTCGACCAAGGTCATTTCAGGTTAATGGCCTATTCTGACCCCTAAGAAGTCCATGGAAGATGTACAATGTGGTTCCTGCTGTCAATAAATTCGATATGAGCACCAGAAACTGCCCCATACAGCAACCCCTAGAGTGATAAAACAGGTTGGTTTTGACTTTGGTCTGACATTCATACCAGACCTTAGGGAAACCTAATTGTCTCATTCAATATACGTGTTGCCTAAGAAAGCATCTCAGAGATGTATGGCTTCGTCTAACACTACGTTGTTGCATAAGATTGAACGATTTCCCTATAAATTGACTTTGCTGAAACCATGGCCTGGCTTTTATCTGCCATAGATCAGAGACCTTGCATGGTATATCTCAATTTTTATATCAAACGATCCACAATTCAACTGTCTACATCTATGCAAAATTTGCCGCGGCTACGCCGCGCCGTTCGGAAACCATTCTGGAAAAACCTTTGCGGGGTCAATTTGACTCCCCACCGGAGCGCGTGTTAATCCGACGTAAAGCCGGCGTTGCCCACAAAAATACACCTTGGCAAGGGGTCCACAGTCGGGTAATCAAATCCGGTCTAGACTGAAACTTACCTCGGCAGCCCGTGCTAACGGGGTAATAGAAAATAACGACGGTTTCAGGCTTAACCTGCGCCCGGCCAGGGTTCCAAGACAGCCGCGCCCGACCGGGGGAAGTTGAATTCCCACCTGGAATATTTAACTTTCAGACGCAGCATGAGAAAAATAGACACTGTTGTAAAGGTTCAGTCAAAGTGTGACGAATGCATGAAAAATGCGTTGCCTTAAGCCAAATATGAGGCCATGAGAGGCCACGAAAGTAAAAAAAAAAGAAAAAAAACGGTGGTCCAAAAGATATATTCAAAACCTATGCTTACACTTCAAGACGGATATTGAGGCCATGTAAATGTGCCATGCCATGAATGCTTGTAGAATGCTCGTGCCATGAATGCTTGTAGTTTCCCCGATCCAACCGTGGTAAACGTTGTATAAGGCCAAATCTTGTACATTACGTGACAACTATCATCAAAAGGCTACATCAAGGAACTAAAGCAGCTGAGGTACGTATGTGATGTTGCACTGGTCATATGGCGCAAAGGTCACACAAGGTCAAGTCGACAAACGACTTAGGGTGTTACTTGTAGGCTCAAACCATTGACGTGCTTCAGTATGGTTCGTGCGATGTAATCTACGGTCGGTCAAAGGCAATCCAAGTCACGTTCAAAGACGCTAGACGCCATGAAATGACCTCAGGCAGCCTTGCATCATCTTTCGGGCGTAAATGGTGAAAGCACCGCATCGCCATTGCTGTGCCATGTTTAGACCAGCTTTACCCCGTGAACATGCACCAAGCCACGCAGAGACGGAACGAAGAGTAGTTTAAACTCGTTTGGCTGGCCTCACAGGTCAGCTGGTGTGCTGCAAAAGTTTGGATCGCCTCTTCGGCTTAGGCCAGCTTTTCAATATTTGCTGTAGTAGGTTGCATCACCTGTGCTGTGCAATGGGAGGAGGCAGACGAAACTGGTGGATGTGCACCAGTGTACACACGAAACATATCCCTGGTTAATGTGCACCAGTGTACACAGGAAACACATCACTGGTGGATGTGCACCAGTGTACACAGGAAACATATCCCTGGTGAATGTGCACCAGTGTACACAGGAAACACATCCCTGGTGAATGTGCACCAGTGTACACAGGAAACATATCCCTGGTGAATGTGCACCAATGTACACAGGAAACATATCCCTGGTGAATGTGCACCAATGTACACAGGAAACATATCCCTGGTGAATGTACACCAGTGTACACAGGAAACATATCCCTGGTGAATGTGCACCAGCGTACACAGGAAACATATCCCTGGTGAATGTGCACCAATGTACACAGGAAACATATCCCTGGTGAATGTACACCAGTGTACACAGGAAACATATCCCTGGTGAATGTGCACCAATGTACACAGGAAACATATCCCTGGTGAATGTGCACCAGTGTACAAAGAAAACGTATCCCATTCGCTGGAGTTGAACCTACGCCCTCATCTGGCCTGCTTCCAGACGACATCAGAACGTCGGTGTAAAATGGGCTTATCGTGGCTGTGTTAAGGGGCTTAGAGCCGCCGGCTCCCAGGAATATGAAAACATCAAGGTCTACAGTTTAGAGAATTCGGGCGCTACTCTCTGTCATGCGCGCTTCTTCCACTCCATGAGGTAGCCTATTTGAACCACGGTTGTGTCTTTAAGATGTGGTCTTACGGTTGTTTTCTGGAAAGATGGTCTGTAAATCTGGTGATCTTCTTTGCGAACAAGGTTGTAGACCGAGCGAGCCTCGCTTGAGCTATTCAAAGTCCTTCAACCAGAGCGACCGGGTTCGACTCAGCCGTCACGCTGCGTGCGAGGAATCTTCTTTGCAAACGGCGATGATAACTGATGCATGCGTCTGTTGGCAACATCAACAACAGCTCTACAACATTTCGTCCGGAAAATGTGTTGGACATCTGCATGCAAGTTGTTTGATCGCATTGGTTCTTCCTGCAACATGGCAACATCACCACGGTTCTACTCCATCCGTTCGATTAACGAAAAAGATAAGTTTCGTATTGCGAAGACCTGAACAGTATGGGTAACAGCTGGGGCGTGAAGGAATTTAAAGGGGCTTTCACCTTTGGGAAATATATAAAAGGAATACTCTGGTTAAAGCTTGGAACCAGTTATTAAACCTTGGGGAGCATTACGCGTATAGCTTAAGACAGTATTAAGAGCCTTGACACTCGTAGAATAAACAGGAAAGTAGAATGAAAGACGTCTGAATATCTATAGAGATAAACATCTATTCTCCCTTCTCCTGGCTATTTTGCGGCGAGCAAGGCTATTAATATTGTCCGAACTTGCATACTTGTCAGAACCTTCAAAATTGGGATGCAGTGGGCCCGACAGAGAGAAAACCCTACCCCGAAGACCAACAGTAAGACCTTTGGCACACATCCAGTGTGGAGGTCACACAGAATGCGTTCCGCCACACAGAATGTGTTCATTCATAGGTATGCATGACGCCAGTAGAAATGCATATTTGTGATTGGCGCAGCGGGCGGTGTGAACCATTCAGCGAGACTTGCGTTGGTGAAAGTTTGAGCATGTGCGTTAGTAGACCCCGTGATATGTCACTGGTAGAGGCAGCCTTGCAACTAACTGAGCATCCAAGTAAGCCTCCTAAAGCACAGAGCACCCTTCTTAAATCGTGTCTGTTTTAAACACCAAACCAAACCAAAGCCTAAAGATGATGTCTTGTTGAATTCGCTAGATAATTGCTTGCTGTTCGCATGGCTTTTTCCTAATCAGCGTTTAAGCTCCCGTACCCTTTATTGCATAAGGTTTTGTTCGATCTATTGTAGTGAGAACATGACCTAGCACAAACACCGGGAAACGCAACGAAAATCAATCGTAACTTTCATAGCGATGAGCGGGGAGCCAATTGCCATTCCCCTTCTCGTTGCAGCTACTTCCAGTTGAAATTTGTATTTTGTTTGCTCTGCGTTCAAGGCTTAAAAGGGCGTCTGACCACTCCAAGGTCAGGTCTTTGACTTTGTTCACCGCAGTGAGGTGTTAGTGGTTGCGGTGTTTACCACCGCGTTAGTTCGTCTTTTCATGTTCAATGCCTGATCTAGAACAAGCTGCTCGTCGTAGAAAGGTGTTAGTGGTGGCGACGTATACCACTTAACTGTTTGTCTTTTCATGTTCAATCTCCGATCTGGAACACGCACGACTTGAATGTATTGAGTTCGTCGTAATTCTTTAATCTACACAATCAGAGCTGATGGACCTCTTAATCGGTTTCTGAGCGCCGCCAATGCTCGAAAAAGGACTCATCAGCGTTGTTCGAGTTGGGCTAACTCGCAGACCGTTCGTGGGAAAGTGAGTCACTCAGATGATGTGCTCTGCTTGGGCTAATCATGTCGCGTGTAGTATATGTTCGAGACTAAAGGGGCATATGAGAAGATCGAAATGATTAGCTTAATGTCAAAGTTGTAGAGATCCACTATGTTCAGGACATTTTGTTTTGTAATGTAGGCATGCATTTCGAGAAAACTTCAAGCAATTGCGGTGCACCACAGGGGTTTTAACAGCTCTCTTCATCATGGGCACCGAGGCCGTCGAGGCCCGGCATAAACTAAATGATATGAGAGCTGTGGGAGGCTAAAGGGCAACTGGTTTGACCTGACATAAGCAGAACTATGCTTTTGTGAGCGAGAAATGTGACGCGGGTGCCATATATCGTGAAAATGGCTTGTGGAATTATGCGGACGGATAAGTTGGTCATGACCCCATTTTGAAACTGGTGGCTTAAAGATCGAAGACACGCGTACAGTTTTATCACTTACGAAACGAACAAACACAGTTGTATTACATACACGTCAGGTACGCACAGATGTACGTGTGATAGGCACCGCTATTAGCGCTAAAATACCGTTATTATGCTCCCACTGGAGGCAGCTTATATAACTCAAGGAGGTGCTGCCGCATGCGTTAGTATCAGGCCTCATTTGGGAGATAGTAAAGCGTCTTTTTATTTTTGTGTGAGGTTTATAATAATAAAGCCCGTTTCATGACTCTGATCTTGACGCGTGAATTTGTGCTGATTATGTACTTGTTGAGTAATAATGGTGTTTGTTGATCTATAATCACTGCTACTTACTGCTACATTTGTACTTAGTACCGTCAATTTCATAGATATATTCCACTTGTGAATGTTGCTACGTGTGCCCTACACCATAAGTGTTTACACCTACCTAATAATATGTTTTCTGGTTTTTCACTGTCGGAATCTCAGGTCTCTCAAGTGTCGTTAGTGTTCATGACTTTGGCCTTTTGCACCGCAATCCATCCCATTATTTATCTCGCCACGCTTTACCAGCACATTGTTGTCGACATGCCGTAAAGGAGATTTATGCCAATGTTGTGTATTTGCATACATGAACCTAAAATATTCCAATTGTCATATTGTGACATATATATGGCGCAAAACTTGTGTGGGTGAGGATTTCAGATGTCAGCTTTGAAAACCACTGTTGGCGAGACACACATTGTTTTTTGTTTTGTTTTTTATCAGCACCAAGACTGCACGGCGCGCCGCATTCGCCAATAGCAATCAAAACTTAAGCTCATGACCGGATCAATCACGTCCGCCGGTTACTGACTGGACCAATCACATCCGCCGGTTACTACCTGGACCAATCACGTCCGCCGGTTACTGCTTGGCTGAACAATGGTAGTATCGATTCTCGCAACGTCCTTCATGCTTCCCTTCAAATGTTTCCAATGTTTCGATTTTTCCAAAATTTCAATGTTTTCCTTCGAATGTGGCTTTTTATTGTTGGATTACGCCGATCGAGATGCCAGTTAAGTAGGATGTTCTCGTGAGGCTCCTACGATGTTCAAATGTTGTCATCTCAGTCCATGTTCCTATCGCGGTTCGCGCACCATTAAAATGTGGAACAGTTCTTTTCAGTGCAATCTGCATTTGGTATTTTTTCTTGATTTCAGATCAGCACATGAAGCGTGCATGACATATGTCATCAGTGTCATATAAGACACAACCTTATTTGCCCACTCCCCCCCCCCCCCCCTGACGCACCGTCTTCCCTCGATGGGGGATGGTGTCCTCCAGTGATCCTGCGTTTCCTTGGGGAAGCTTGCAAAGCATCCCTTCCGGCCAAAGGGAGTAGCCAGACTAAACGTGCCTCCCTCAAGGCCCCTGACTTCGGCCAAGGTGAGGATTAGCAACACCTCGGCCTCAGCTTTCAGTCTTATTAGGATTGCCGCGCCCTGTCGTGCCCACAAGGGCGATGAGGGGGCCGTGGATGCTGAGGAGACCGCTTTGCGGGTCAGCCTTGGCGACCACCAACACTCACCCTTGGCCTGAATTTGTCCGCCTGCGGGTGGTGCCCCGTGTTGACTCCGCACGCGGGTAACCGGCCGGTCAGGCGCCGTCCTAGTGCAACGCTGGCTGGGAGCCAAGCGGGCTGGGTGACGGATGTCGGGGGGGGGGGGGTCGAACACAGTGCCCGCCTGATGCTCCAGATGTGGGGCTGTGCTCTGGCTTGCACTGGCGGGGTGCCTGGTCAGCCTTTCGTGAGTCAGGGCATTGGCTTCCGTGAACTCGTACCCAGCAGCTGCGCGGCGGCGCTTCTGGTGTTCCGGCTCGCGTATGGCGCGCAGGTGGTCCCTGGCGGCACAGTACTTGCCCAGTGGGCTCTGATGATGGTTATGGGGTTATTCTTGCTTGAGCGTATCGATGTTTGACCGAAAAAGCTCTCCACATGTATTTTACGAAAGAAGCTTTTCCCACAAGAACGCACCGAATACAAATTCTACCATACCGCGCTCCAGTCCAACGTCAACAGCATACAGCGTGCATTGACTAGAAGCCCTAGCTAACCTCACCTGCGTCATCAAAGCTATTCGGCGGCTGGCTCATAAGGCCGACAGCCAGGCTGAACGGCACGTTGAAGTGGCACTCAACTGTGCTATTTTCAACCATGTTGACGACAATTTTCACCCGGTTGGTTTGAGCTCAAATCCACTCTGAGGCCGGGTAGTTCCCCTCCGATACACTAATGTATTGACACATTTTGATTAGCAAAGTCCCAGACGGTATCTTGAAGTCCATGCAAGCTTTGTGGGAGCACTGGCTCGGGAAAGCAATGAGGACACAATCAAGAGGAAAAGGAAAATCGGGACATTTTGGTTGGCTTTTACAAAGCACGAAAACATCCTGCATTTCTTTGCACATTGATGTTCTGACAATGGTAAGCCCAAAGACATACAAATAATCTTGTTTTAATCTGTGACTGGTGTAGGTGAACGGGAGAGGGGAAAGGAAAACAATTAATAGTGATAACACCGTCCAATGAAAGCTGTAATGTGCATCCCTGTGTTAGATGCATCGTAATGTCTCATCTGTATGACAACCTTCTTACACGAAAAAAGCCATCACTGGGCCTTCACTTGGCCAACGCGCCGTTCAGATGCAGGCGCGTACCCTTGTGCTTCTTGACCTGCTCGAGGAGGTGAATCCGCTCGGGCAGTGGAGGAAAAGGATCACGTTTTTAATTGGCGTCAACTGACTAAGAGCCGCGCGGCTATGGGATCCTTACTGCAAAAGCTCAAATTGGGGGAAATGACGGCAAGGGTCGTCTTTTCTGGCGATTTTCTGGCGTCTTTTCTGGCGATGCGACATAGGTTCCAGGTACTACCGCCTGCCAGCAGACATTTTCTTTTAATGAGTCCAGCAACAGGTACAACTTATTGTTTATTGGACTTCCAGTAGGTGTGCAGCGAAAGATAGGCCTGCCTCCCCCCCCCCCCCTTAATTCCGCATATTTTGTTTTAGCTTTACAACCGGTTTTTTGGTTGCCGCATGGGGAATGCTCGCTGAGATCCACCCCACCCTGTTACAAGAACAAATTCGGGCAGCGTCCGTCGTCTCTCAGATCTGGTACAATCTAGCCCCATCTTTGGAGAGCCCGCCTTGCACCCTTTTCGCAGCTGAAATATTATGTTATCTTCGTGGGAAAGGCAGACGTGTTCATCGTAATCTTCGTCGGTTAATTGTGTTTGAGCCCATTTCATCCTGTCAAGGTGAATGGAGCACGTAGAGCACCATGCCTTATTAGTAGGCATTGTTCGGGAAACTTCAGTTTGTTGCACTTCTCTTGGGTCAGTCGATTGTAATGCCTCTTATATTTTTATTCCCGTAACGTCTTGGTCTGTCCACAACAGAGAGAGCTGAAAATGCAAAAAAAAAAATTTAATGCGGCTTGGGACGCCCCTCTGCTAGGGCATCGCGGCAATCCTTTACCAAGAGCTAGTGCCACAACCTTCCTTGGAGTCTGGGCTGTCTAGCTTGGGGGCATCCCCGTCACATGTTACTGCCTAGACTTGGGGCCACAGCCTCACCCGGGGCTGGAGGGACGCCACTCTGCTGGACTTGGGGCATGCCCGCCACCCGTCACTGCCTGAACTTGGGGCACGGCCTCACCCGGGGCTGGAGGACGCCACTCTGCTGGACTTGGGGGCATGCCCCGTCCCCCGGTCACTGCCTGAACTTGGGGCACGGTCTCACCCGGGTCTGAGGACGCCACTCTGCTGCTTGAGGCATGCCCGTCACCCGTCACTGCTGAACTTGGGGCACGGCTCACCCTGGGCTGGAGGACGCCACTCTGCTGCACGGCCTCACCCTGGGCTGGAGGACGCCACTCTGCTGGACTTGGGGCATCCCCGTCACCCGTCACCGCCTGAACTTGGGGCACGGCCTCACCCGGGGCTGGAGGACGCCACTCTGCTGGACTTGGGGCATGCCCGTCACCCGTCACTGCCTGAACTTGGGGCACGGCCTCACCCTGGGCTGGAGGACGCCACTCTGCTGGACTTGAGGCATGCCCGTCACCCGTCACTGCCTGAACTTGGGGCACGGCCTCACCCTGGGCTGGAGGACGCCACTCTGCTGGACTTGAGGCATGCCCGTCACCCGTCACTGCCTGAACTTGGGGCACGCCTCACCCGGGGCTGGAGGCGCCTCTCTCCTGAACTTGGGGCATGCCCGTCACCCGCCACTGCCTGAACTTGGGGCACGGCCTCACCCGGGTTGGAGGACGCCAATCTCCCGGCCTGGAATGCCTTTTCCTGTGTTTACGGCGTCTATCCCTCTGGGCTTACCGTCGCCCGTTCATTATGACTTCAAAGCCCTTATGTGAGTCAACGATCTTCAATGCATCAGCGTGCAGTTGGTTAAATACTTCAATGCATCAGTACTGGTTAAAGGACTTAATAGAGCAGACGTTGGTTACATTGACAGAACTCGACATTTCCAGTCGTGCTTGTGATCGAGAGCGCGGCTTGGAACGTCGGGTAAGATCAACATAACCAATGTTTGCGCTTTCATGTCGCTTAGCCAGTACATCCTGCCATAAATATGGTCTACAACTCAGCATGGGGTAGTTGAATCGATAATGCTGAAACCTGGGCTTGTGGGGGTCGCCACAACTGAGCTCTGCGACGCTTCTATTTTGGCTTATGGTGACGGGGGTACATCAATTAGACGAAAGAGCGACAAAAATACAGGTGCGAAGCAGTGTACAAACCTAGTTCTCCTCTCCCACCCACCCTACCTCTACCCCTGGGCAAGCAAGCAAGCGAGCAGCCTACGAAAGCATGCCACTGAAAAGCACGATTTGCATAGACGTGCCTCCTTAAATTCACGCCTGGAACGGCCCCCTGAGTAGGGTAAGCTGCTAAAACGCTGTCGGGACATTTCACATTGATGATCAGGAAAGCCGCCAAATTTCAGCGCCGTAGTTAACACGGTTTGATCGTGAGATAGGCAGAACCAGAGACTGAATTGGTCGTCGCATAACAGTGAGACCAGAGAGGCTGAGCGAATTATACGCGCAAACCGGTCGAGCATCTGACAACCAGCACGCCGCTCAGTGACTGCTTCAGACTGCTGGCTCTAAGGCTCTCCGAACTTGCTCTCAGGCAGTCCAAGTCTTTAGGCTGCCTCCCAGCGGCTCCATACTGACGCCCAGGCTCTCCAGACTGACTCCCAGGCTCTCTCAATCGACTCCAGGCTCTCCGGACTAACTTCCAGGCTTTCCACACCGGCTGCCAGGCTGTCATGATTAGCTCCCAGGCTCCCCGGGCTGGCTCCCAGGCTCTCCAGACTGGCTCCCAGGCTCTCTCAATTGGCCCCAGGCTCTCCAGACCGGCCGCCAGGCTGCCATGATTAGCTCCCAGGCCCCCCAGGCTGGCTCCCAGGCTCTCCAGACTGGCTCCCAAGCTCTCCAAATTGGGTCCCAAAGCTCTTCCCGAACGCTGGTCAAACTTCCCGACCGCTGGCTTTAAGGTTCCAACACTTATTTCCAACGCCTCATCTGTAGGGAACTCCGTCTTCGAAGCTCCGAGGTCTCCGGGTTCCCCGCCTCTTGGGACTTCTGAGTCCGTGACTGCTCGGCAGCCATAAATACCCTCAGAGGACTACGGTCATGGCAGTGATAATGACAAATCCCGCCAAATGGCGGGTCGTTTTCAGGACACGTTCGTCCAATTAACTGGCGCTATTAGGCCCCGCGTGTTTGCGCAGCAGTTCTGCAGCAGCGGTCCGCTGGTGGGGGCTCACTGAGCCTCCTCGATGTATTTGGGTCACCGTTTGCTGAGTCGCAGGAAGCGGCCGACAGAGCGGCTATGCTTGGGGCTGTACATGGGTGGGGTATGCTGTGTTTTTTTTCATTTTTTATATAAATATATGACATGTCATAGAACATGCACGATGCCCATCGCCACGAAAAGCTTCGAAAAGACGCATGCTGGGCCGTTGATCACCTGTAGGTAGCAGCCTCATTGGCGGAGCCATGTTTGTGACATATTCATGCGGCAAATCTATATGAGCGTGTGGATAGTCTTCAGGATTTACCGTGCCCTGGACGAAATTATTGTGCTCTGTGCTGCGAGCAATTTGCCTGCAGTGTTCCCTCTGAGGCGGACAGCTAGACGAGAGGACCGGGAGAGGGCGGGGATTTGTGAGGACTGCGCACCCTCTGAGGCGGAGGGCGAGATGGGAGGGCCGGGGGAGGGCAGGATCTTGTGATGACTGCGTATCCCCGAGACGGAGACCGTGATGGGACGGCCGGGGGAGGGTGACGACTTGCGAGGACCGTGTACTCTCCGAGCTGGAGACCATGGTGAAGGGTCGAGGGAGGGCGGGGACTCGTGAGGACTGGGCACTCCCCGAGGTAGAGACCGTGAAGGGAGGGGGGGGTGGGAGAGGACGGGGACTCGTGAGGACTGGGTACTCTCCGAGCTGGAGACCATGGCGAAAGGGTCGAGGGAGGGCGGGGACTCGTGAGGACTGGGTACTCTCCTAGGTGGAGACCGTGATGGAGGGGGGGGGGGGGGCGGAGAGGACGGGGACTCGTGAGGGCTGTGTACTCTCCTAGGTTGGAGACCGTGATGGAGGGGGGGGGGGCGGGAGAGGACGGGGACTCGTGAGGGCTGGGTACTCTCCTAGGTGGAGACCCGTGATGAGGGGGGGGGGGGGCGGGAGAGGACGGGGACTCGTGAAGGGCTGTGTACTCTCCTAGGTGGAGACCGTGATGGAGGGGGGGGGGGGGGGGCGGGAGAGAGGACGGGGACTCGTGAGGACTGGATACTCTCCTAGGTGGAGACCATGATGAGAGGGTCGGGGGATGGCCGAGTCCGGTGAAGACCTGCGCTGGTGGGGTACGATCGGTCACGTGGCGGTGTCATTGTAACTTTTTGCACAATAGCATTATAAGACAAAGACCTAACTTGGTACCAAACCTAGCATGGACGAAAGATGGGACAGACGGGGGTGAAAAATGTTTTTCCGTCGTCGGGTCGATCAAAACAATCCAGAAAGTGAACCATGGAAGCATTTATATGTCATCATTTACAGTTTGATAGTTGTTAATCTGAGTATGTTTCTACGTGTTCATATAACCGTATGTGTTATATGGCTCAATGTATGTTATATGATGGTATGTGTGATGCATTATTCATGTTTGATAAATAATTCGTGTGTTCTATGACGATATGTGTCATATGTTGATGCATGTGCCATGGGTCATTTATGCATGTTACATATGTGCTATTATTACATCGTCTAAAGTCATGCAGAGACCCTCCGCATAATAGCCAAGAGACCCCCGGCATAATCGGTTTTGCTCCTGCTCATCCAATTATTAGTGTGTTTCAGATTTGGTACCAAATTAGGTTCCCAACTACCAATGTTTGGGTGAATGTTATTCTGAGAGATGTATGCTAAGTATGTATGTTAAGAGAGAACAGTCCAGTGAAAGGGGATTCGCTTCAATGACCACCAGCGGCCATAGGTGCATGTGATGCGGCCATAGTTGCATTGAAATACACTGGTATGCGTGGAAATTGCGACTTCCAGATTCGGAAATGAATGTCCCTAAAGGTATGCGACCGTTCTTTGCTTCCGTGCCCCTCCACCTGCATCCCTGGGCTTTCAGTAGATAAGTTGTCATCTTGCGGCAGCTAAGTTTTGCCCGTTGGAGTACGCATACGACCTCCTTCACTTTTAAGTCTTCTCCTCTCCCTGGACTATTTCGTCGAAGCGGCGGATGAGGGACTCGAGAGCGGGGGTGTGGACGGCGTACCGATAACAGCGGTGTGCCGATGCTACCGTGGAATCGGTCCGCGTCTCCTGCAGATCAGCAACTGCTCCATCACAGCCCGGATATTTCCCGACCAGGGGAAAATTGCGTCCCATCCTTAAATCGGGTCACCTAACTGCACCAGTTAACACTAGGCACATATCTCTATTCAGAGTGCTATTAAAAACTATGTAAAAAGACGCTTACAGCCAGGTGAGTGCGTGTCTCTGAAGCAATGGTGTTATTTACCTTGCTCGACATGCCTAAGGGCAAGGCCACTGTACCGAGGAAGCTCTGCCGCCGTCGGAGGGCTGGTGAGGAACGACAGCGACAGCTTTCGACAGTGTTGATCACGGTTTGCTTACAACAAAACTGCAGTGTACGGCGTGGACCCTGGCTATTGGTCAGGTCCAAAGGCTATTTGAGTGGTCGGAGACAGGTGGTGCGTGGAGGGCTGACGACCCTGCCGGCAGCCCACGTAGCGCACAGGGTCCACAGCCGCTCTGTTGTTGCTCACCTTGTTCACAAACGACTTGCCCATCTCTCCATCACATGGACGCCTCATCTCATATGCGTATGGCACTCAGCTGCTGGACCACGCTCCTCCCAACAAGAAGACCCCCGGAGCACTAGAACACCGTCCGGAAATATCAATTTACGAACTTCAGGCTTGGTTCAGCGTAAACTCACTGAAAATTGCAAGGACAAAAGCGACTTTGTTCTTAAACGTTTTTTTATAAATTTGATCCGAGCCCTTTTGAACGGATGGATTTCTGGGATCAGCGCTCACGCTAAGCAGTGCTTGTTGTGTGAGCCCTGGCCCCTTCCATCCGATCGCGCAATCCCACGCAACGGCAGAATCTAGTGTCGAAAGCTTAATGTGCCGCAATGCTCGGCACGGTCCGTCCTGCCCTTCTGACGTCAACTGACCTTTAACGCGACCGCTGCCACCAGCCGCATGCCATACCTACCAAGGGCAAATAGCGAACGCTCTAAAGCGACTCGAACCCACCCTGCCACGGGTGGGTGGATCGGAAGGCGAGCGCTCCAACCAACTGAGCCAACGGGACGGGCAACTGGCATGTTCAAAAACAAATTTCAAAAGAAACCTGCGATTTTCACTGGACGATAGATGGAAAGGCCAGCTCACCTTTACGGCACCTTACTTTTTCGGAGTGATCGTAAACTCGACGCTTTTGTGGAAAAGGCATGTCGGCAAAGTCGTGAAAAATTCAATGGAATTCTAACCTCGCTGTGCCACCTCAGGAATTACTTTACACATGATGTTCTTAAAGTTGTCATCGAAGGCTATGGGATTCCATTCACATCTTACCCATTATGCGTATGGGGTAGTGTGATCAAGCGTCAGATGCCGAGGAATCGAAAAGCTGTAAATTATGCCGCCAGGATTGTCTCTGGCGTGAAACGCAGCCAGCATAAATACAGACTTAACGATATTTGTGCCGATATTTATTTGTTTATTGTTATAGGGGCTTGCTTGTGCCGGCTCGGGATTGATGACTTGTTGAAGGAGAGGCACGTGCTGAAAATTTGTTGAAACCCTAGCATGAAAAGACTCGCCACGGATACTCAATATCATTTCAAGCCACGTTCCTCTGTTTCAGTAACAGACGCGCTCCTCCATGTCAATGTCTCTCCACTTGCCCGGGTGCCGACTGGAAGCCACCAAGCTAACCTTTCTTTGTCGTGCCGCGGCAACTTGGAGCCGCCTGCCTCTGACGACCATTGCGTCTTCATCTCTGACTTCTTAGTGGTTAAATAATTGCATTTCAAAACGAAGATCTTAGGTCATGCGCCTTATTTCTACGCACATGTTAATTACTTGTGTGATTGTATGTCATATGTATGTGTGTATGTGATGTTTGCAAGTCAATGCAGGTCCCATGTACTCACAATTAGTTTCATTCATGTTTGTGTGTACCCTGGATTTGGCACATTTTGTTATCAATCTCGAACAAATTTCGGGTTCGTAGTTTGACTTCGTACGCATTTTATGATATCTCATTTCATCGTATTGTATTTTATCGCGTCACATTTTACAGTGTCATATAGCTAGTCCAGTTTGCCTAGTTCGTAATATCGTATTTTTTTTCGTACATTTTGTAGCATCGTGCTTCAACGTATTTCTTTAGCACGTTGTCACGAGTGAGTGTGGGGTGTAACGAACCAGAGCTAGCGAGCGTTGCAGCGAGCCGAGTACCTGAAAAGCCACCTCTCGATGATTCTCGAGCAAGCAAGTGCAAACACAGTTACTTAATTGGTCCTCCGTCTCCAGCGCCTGGCAAACCACCGTGTTTTCTGACCTCGTCTGCCAGGCCTCGGCTCGCACCAGGCGCCGTCTCCCCTGCATCTGGTGAGCCATCAGCCCTGACGGCCAGCACCTGGTGAGCGATCAGCCCCTGACGGCCAGCACCTGGTGAGCGATCAGCCCTGTCGGCCAGCAGCTGATGAGCGATCAGCCCCGAGGGCCAGCAACTGATGAGCGATCAGCCCTGAGGGCCAGCACCTTGTGAGCGATCAGCCCCTGACGGCCAGCACCTGGTGAGCGATGAGCCCCTAAAGACCAGCAGTGCCGGCTAACGGACACCGCGGCACCCGGCGGCGGCACCGTACACGATGCCGTCGTTAGCCAGAGCTGACGCTAACGACGCCCGGCCGAGAAACCTTGTCGCGCCGCCGTCGGCCTGGCGCACTTAGCCAATATCCGGCGGGCGCGCCCGTTTCCGGGCGGCGCCCGTCACCCCACGGGCGGCCGGCTGGCCCTGGGGCAGGCACCACCCCCGGGCGGGGCCCCAGCCCACCGGCGCCAGGCCGCGGCTCCGCTGGACGGTCGCCAGCCGGACCAGCGCGCCACATTATGCGTCATTATCGCGGGGGCAGGTTTTGTCGCTGATCAATGCGCGCCCTGCGGAGAATAGATAATTCGCTGCCGAGGCAAGCGCGCGACAGCCACGGCCAATCTGTAGGTGGGATTTCATTTGGCGCGCTTGTTAGGGCGTCTGACGCGCTCTGTCGGTCTGGCGGCAGAGGCGGGATGCCGCTCTGAGCCAGCGGCGGAGGGCCTGAGGTGATTGGGGTGGACAGTGGAAGACGCCGCCGCCCGCTGAGCGAGTTGGCCAGGCTTTAACGAGCAAAGTTGAGCCGTTCCAGCCCGTTCCATACCCAGAGAAGTTTAGCCGCCCAAACGGAGTGTATTCTTGGAATGAGCGTGGAAAATATGCTAGCGTCTCGCTGGAGAGCAACGAACAACGCTCTGAGCCATCATAACGAGCGAAGTTTGCATCGGAGTGCTGCTTCACTTGATCAGGTCTGGAACGCGAGCATATTGCTCACTTGGAACTAATCGCGTGGCAATAAAATCGCGCCTACTAAGTTGATCTAGATCCAGCTTTTGTTTTAAAAAAAGGAATTCATCCGCAGCGCGACCGGTTGTTTATACTCGCCAAGGCTGAAGTGCGGGCTCTTAAAACGTCTCGTTCGCACGACCAGGTTCTATCCCTTTAGACACTTTAGATGCTTTAGAGAGCTTGTCACAATTCAACCTTCATCGCTACACGCAGCAACATAAGCTATGGTGGCTTGTTCCCAGACGTTTGCAGTGAATTTCATCACGTTTGGTTACGACAGCGTTTTTCAATACTGACCTTTTGGTGGGATTCAACCTCAATTGTATCATGTATTGTGTCAATTGCATCAATTGTAGCACGCGCTACGTTGTCCACAGTCCTAAATGGCCCCTTCGCTTATTAGTTTTGCTCCTCGATTCCTCCTCATGCGTGGGTCACGTGCCAGTCCTCATGTAGCAAACATGCAGGGAGAAACTCAAACAGCATCTCAACCGCGCGAGAAGCTGCTGCAGAAGAGAACTGCATAAGCGGCTACATCGTCAATTCACATTTGCACACTTCGAGTGACATTCCAGGCCACGGCACATGGCATCCATAATTCAGCAGAGCCTCGCCGGGCGAAGCGACACGCCGCGCCGCCGCGCCGCCGCCGCTGCCAGAGTGCTCGGGCCGGTCCAGGCCGGGACGGGCGGACGCTCAGTCGCGGCCGAAGGCGCGCTGCCGGATCCAGTCCACGTACATGGCCACCCTCGTGTACACGCCCGGAAAGGTCGGATGTCCGCAGCCGACGCCCGTCGACACGATGCCCACCAGCTGAACTCGACCGGACGCCGGGTCACGGAAGGTCATGGGTCCGCCGGAGTCGCCCTGCAACCAGGGCGGCCGGGTCAGACGCTGCCGGGGAATGCGGAGGGCGATATGAAGGGAAAGAGAGAAGGGAGAGTGAGGGAGATAAACAGCGAGGGTAAAAACGAGAGAAAAAGAACACACAGAGAGAGATTTGTAGCTATATATATATATATATATATATATATATATATATATATATATATATATATATATATATATATATATATATATATATATATAGGTAAAAAGGGAGGGAGAGTGGGAGAGAGAAAGAGAGAGAGAGAGGGAGAAGAGAGAGAGAGAGGAGGAGAGAGAGAGAG
>NW_023596921.1:45417701-45440598 GCF_011947565.3 Pollicipes pollicipes | reverse complement strand
CATGAGAGTTGAATGGGGGGCCAGGAATTGGTTTGAATTGAAACATCCGCATCATGCACGGCAAGTGTTACAGATAAGCTTAGATTCGCATGCTACTTAGCGTGCAAAGGACAATTTGGCTTGCTGGTTGAATTTCTACCGATGCATGGATGTTGCTGACGAAATGTGTCATTCTGGTGTAGTAGCTGATTTGTTCGTGATCTGATATACATATTTCTACACCGGAAAAAATAAAACAAGTAAGAAGGGATGATAGCCACAATTTTACCTCTTATCCTGATTCGCTTTCGTCCTGATGCGTCCGCTCTCGTGACGCAGACTGCGAGAAGGCGGTGGGCGACCTTCTGCCGTTTGCCAACTAAGAAAGGTAGGACCTCTCGGAAAAAACATGAATTGGCTTTGACGAGATCTTGCGATTGGTAAAAGTCTCACGTTGTTAGCTGACCCACTAAAAACCAGGCCCAGGGTCAAATTTACCTGAAAATTAAACCATCTCATTTTGGTGTCGTGAAATGACGGAACCATGCAGCGCAGATACATGTAACATAGAGAGGCATGCTCCCTGTTTAATTATCAGTACAATGGCATGTAGTCTTATCTGTTCCGAGCCTATATTTATAACGTAGGGTTTCGTTAATCTAACAGTGTCAGCCCTTCGCACGCGGTCCGCGGAATCGTCGCTTGCCGCCCGCTCTCCCCCCCCCCCCCCCAACCTTGGATTGTCTTTCAGCGCTCGTAAAGGGCCGTCGGCTCTCCGAAACCAGGAATGATAAGGACACGTTTGCGGTGCCAACACACGCGCAATGGATGCCTCAGAGGCCACCAAAGATTTGAGCGAGACTGCCCAATGTGCCGGACTGGTATCCTCAGAAAGCCTTGAGGGGACCGGAGGCATCGTATCGCCCACCTCCCCGAATTCCAAGGCGAGTATGTTGTTAAGAAATAGAGCGGTCTGATTTGAAGCTGTCAACGAATTTAAATGCCATTTGCTTTTTGGCACACGGTGAAAGGCGCCCGCCAGGCAACACCTGTTGCGCCAGGCTTAGAGCATGCCTGAGTTTAATGAAGGTTGGGGTAGGGCTCGAAGCACAGACGTAATTTTCATAAGGGACATGACCTCGAGGAGGCCCGCATATTGAACGCCATCTCCCAGTGCTGCCTGGAGCCGTTTTGAGCTCTGCGACACATTCAGGTGCCTTGGCTATCAAGGTCCTCGTATTTTTTGGCCGCCAAGGAAAGCAAATTCAGCCGTAGATCGAGTTTAAACGTGAGGCCCCGGCGAGTCCGGCGGTGGAAAACGACTGCGTTTGTGGTTGGGCTATCCCATAGTTTAGGGACGGTGTAGCCTTCGTGAGGCGATGGCGATACCACATTTGTCTTCAATGGCACACTTCAAGGAAGGTCTTTTTGGAAAGAAAGACACCAAACTACTGATGATCGATGACAGTTGAATACTTTCCTTCCATTCATGGCATTCATGTGAACCGAGCCTGGCGAGATCACTGTGGCATAAGTCCGATTTCCTCAAAACGAGTACAGATTAAGGATTTCAGCTTTCCACGCTGACTTGATTCAGCTCCGATGTTGCGCCTTCAAACTGAAACGCCATCGTTGTTATCATGGTCTCATCATGTTTCCAATTTTCGTTACGTTATCTAATATCGGGTCAGCACCTCCGCAACGCTAGCATCCACGCATCAGCCCCTCTTGTTTGTTACTTGTTTGATATGACATCGGAACCTAGACCTGTCACATTTTCAGTGTTCTGTGTCTGTTCACCTTTCCACATAGCCTATCTGCATCTGGTCAGAACACTACCGCACCTGAGCGTCACGGCCGCGCCTTGTCTGCCTGGTCTGCAGTCTGCCTCTGCTGCCCTCGCGCGCCGCCCCCCCCCCCCCAAAGCGGGCGTCCGCACGCCACCAGACCCCTCCTAGCACTAATCACGCATCGGGCGTGGCTCGCGGGCATGGGTGTACCGACGCCGGGACCGCAGTTCGCTGCCGTCGCGCCGTGCTGCCACTCGGGTAGGAGGCACGCACCGGAGCGGCCCGCACCAGCGGTGGGCACGCACCTGCGCGTTGCACAGGCTCCGCGACAGCCGTGCTCCTCGCTACATCTGGATTTGGATCTGGACTCTACACGAAAGATGGCCTCCTTGAAATCCCAAACGCGCAAGTCCACTGGGTCCCACGAAGCCGGACGGACCAGGTGCGGTGGGCGCGAGGCCCGCTCGGACACAGTGCGTCAGCGGGATGACGGCATCTTTGCCGGGTGGAGCCGAGCGCATATGGGTCCCACGCGCCGGCGGGGGCCGGCCGGACCCCCCGGCCGGCGGACTCCGTGGCGCTTGCGCGTCGTCGGCGGCGGCCGTTGCGTCGCCCCGACGCCGCCGGCAGTCGGTGTGGCTCTGATTCCAGAGGCGAGTGGCCGGCGGTGCGCCCTCTCAGGTGGCCGCCGCTGACCCGGCCTTCGCCCACGACCCACCGCTGCTGGGCCGAGCGGCCACCAGCAGCATGGCACAGGTGACGAGAGTTGTCTGGCTCGAGGGCTGCAGCGGCCGGCCGGAGCACCCGGCTTGGCTTGAACTTGAGATTCATGCGCGAATTATCCCCGACATCACCGCTTGTCAGCTCAAAAATAGTTTAGCTGCGGATGCACGTTACTCAATCTAAGGATCGTGCAACACAGAGTCATTTGATACGAGCTTTCCTGATGATCACCTTGAACGCGTTCTGCTCCAGCCGAACAGAGCGGCACAACTTTGGAAATTGTGTCGTGTTGCAGCTGTTTAATGGACAGTTTGTGACATGTCCAACTCTAGGTCGATTTCTGTTTTAAAAGCTGTTCTGGCTACCGTTTTCTTACTAAAAACTTGGATCATATTGGCTTTTGGATGTTGAGCAGCGGTTGAGATAATCTCTCTGCAGCTTAAAACCCGAAGTCGAAGATATTTTTGCAGGCGAAAGGCTGATGAGCACTGGCAGTCTTAGCAGAACAAGGCTTAAAAATAGCGTAAGGGAACTTCTTTGAACGCGCCTCAATAATGCAAAGGTAAACATAGATAATCCGAGAGCATAATTGATCAAATGTGATCAAGGTCATCTAAACCATTTTTGCGCGCTAACACAATTAAGACGTTCAGGGAGTACTCCAAAACGCTTCAATCCCTCAAAGATGCAAATGTCCGAGAACTACACGCTTCCGTCATATTGCCACACCCACAAGCTGCATAATTTAGCAGCAATTCGGGTATAACTTTGGCCTACGGCCCTTACGGGCGTCCTGAATCAGACGTGAAGAGGACGGTAATCGGGGCGAAGAATCCCGCTGCCACATGTCACAGACGTGTACGTCCTCGTCCTCCCGACGTCCTTCCGACGAACGTACTCCGTCGCAGGTCCTCCCGACGAGCGTACCCTGCCACAGCTCCTGCCGACTGACGTACTCCGTCACGGCTCCTCCCGACGGACATACCCTGCCACAGCTCCTGCCGACGGACGCACCCCGTCACAGCTTCTCCCAAAGGACGTACCCTGTCACAGCTCCTCCCAGCTGACGTATCCCGTCACGGCTCCTCCCGACGGACGTACCACGTCACGGCTCCTCCCAGCTGACATACCCCGTCACGACTCTTCCCAGCTGACGTACCCCGTCACAGCTCCTCCCATCTGACGCATCCCGTCACGGCTCCCCGGACGAACGAATAGTATGCACGAAGCGAACTACGTGGCATCAGATATTAATTAAAATCGTGGGTCACTATTCCAAGCGTGGCTCCTGGCCTCCTACCTGGGGTCATCGAAAGGTCATTATATTTGCCAGCCGGTCTGATTTCATCGCCCCCGACTGGCGCGCGGCGCGGCGATCGCGGCCGGCGGTCGGGATCCGTACTCGTGGGAAGCGGTGGGTTCGTCGGTCCGGGGGGAGTGGTGGTGGGGCTCGATTGGTTCGGGGAGCGGGGACAAGGCTTGCCCGTCCGTCCCGAAGAGTGGTCACGGGGTCGCCATGTGTGGGAGGGGTGCGTCAGTCCAGATACTGTCATCTTCACGTCCAGCTCTGGACAGCCGTGAAGCCCGTCAGCCAAAGCATTGTCGCCAAAGAGTGTGGGTCGTTGGTAACGGGGGTCAGAAGTTCTCGGACATAAGAATCTTTCAGCGATTAAAATGCTTTAGAAAAGTCTCTAGACATCCATGTTGTGTTAACGCGTACATATGGTTCAGATGCTTTGATCAGATGAAACCATGAATCGACAAGAGTAAGTATAAGGATGAATCATGCAGACACTCGTTCAGCATTCGTGTGTTTCTGGAATCTTAAAATGCAGTGAATTTGACGTAATGAATTCTTTACCGACAAAATTTGACCAGTATGCGGAGATATAATAAAGGCTACCATATCCATCATCATTTAAAATATTGTTCTAGATTAGATATGTATGTACTTTAAGGTGCCACATCCTGGTCATTCTTCGAATTAAACGATATTTCTTTTAAAGCGTAAACAAATGTTTGCACACTTGTCATGTGTTGTTCTTGTATGCCCTATGATTACGTCCATGTGGAACTTGAACTTGATTCGCGGAGAGAACTACTCATTATTTTGAGTCATAATCACGGTGTATGGCAGACCATTCCAAGCAAGGCCGACATGGCTCTTTGTTGAATGAGTTAAATGAATGTAAATTATGGTGTGCATGCATTCATACTGAGTGCACGCCACATGAGGCATATGTTTTACGAACCGTCATCGGGATTTACGACGCACTCAGCTGCTGAGGTTATATGGCGTCACCTGTCTGTGACCCTGGCAGAAAGGGCGTGAACCATGTGAAATCAAGCCCCGTTTCTCTGGTTTCCCAGTCGCATTTGAACTAATTTTGCTGTTTATTTACGGGCTGAATGTTTTGTGACACAAGAAGGTCATAGTGTTTCTTGAGCGTGTCTTTTCACAGCTGTTGATCCGGTAGGTCGGTCCAGGCAGCCGATTTGTGACATGACTGCAGCAGGTGGCTTTCCATAGTCATGTGTAGTGAAGTCGACTTTTCCAATGGCGAACAATGCCTTAGCCGCTTTTGGAAGGAGAAATAGTATCAGCAGAATCAGAAGTTGGTTTCAGCCAAATAGCGCGCCGCCCCAAAACGGCCGTAAACATAACAGAGAGTGGCTAAACACTTCCAACAGAAGAAGCTCGGTTGTTTCTCCAATGTGGAGTGTTGATCACGTTTCTCCAACCTGAATCAGCCGAATTGTTACCTTGGGGCTTCTTATAGCAGTTCTTTTCCAAAAACAAACGCAAAGCCCTACGTGAATCAAAAAAAGCAGCACCGGAGGAACTGAGCCCAATCTCCGCAGGACTTTGCGTGAGAACGCTGAAAACTCGTGCACTGAGCACGCACATGTGAATTACGTAACGAAGGACGAGAGAAGCGTCATGAATATGTCATCGATCGAGCTGGCTTAGACTTTCACGGACTAGAAAGCTGGACGTCAAGTGGAAGCTTGCCAGACAGTGCTGTGAACCCTCATATTTGCTTTACTCCAAGGACAGTGCTATTAATATTGCACTTGGGACGGCTTCCGCTAGTACCCAGCGTGCCATTAAATGACTGTGCTACAAACCCGAATGTTCCAGAATCTGTTTAATAGCGTGTCATATGCAAACCACTGATACCTGCACGTTGCGATTAACAACGAAATGTGCCATGAAGGAGTTAAGGTGCACTGAAATTGTGCTGGATGTACGAAAGTTAATATAGAGTCAAATAAATTGGTGGGTCATTTTTGGGACAACTGATAAGCACTTCAGTTATACGCATAATTATAAAAGTGTCATGGCTGGCCTGTGACGAATTTCGGTGGCACTTACAAACGCAATGGCTTAGCCAGGATTTAGCCCAGGAGGTGGCCAAACGGGGGTCACGGGTCACGATTTGCATTTTCGCAAGTCCCCCTGTTCATCGCCGTAGGACCCGTTTTTTCATTTGGGGGGACATGTTTAGACCCAGAATTCTATTTTGATGCCTTGGCACCCACTCTTTATTCTTAAAAAGCCATTGAATCGGTTTTAAACTGTCAAAAAGTACTGAGCTCTTTAGTCCTAGAGGACTTCCACCACCTCCAGGAAGAAGGGGGGGGGGGGGAGGGAGGGAGGGGAAGGCTTGGCGCCAAAAACATACCCTTTGTTACGCCACTGCACGATCAACACTGTGAGTGTCTGTTATCGCCCTATTTTCTTTTAGCACATGTGATGGGAAGCAAGCTTACCTAAATTCCGTCGTCATAGAAACTAACTGCTAGTGATCTGAAAAGGAGATGTCTGAATTTACGCCTGATTTTTGCATAATCAAACAAAGCTTGCCTGGTTACATTTTCTAGTGTCACGTTTTTCTGTCGGTATAAGCCTTGACAGTATCAATATTGCCGTATAGCGTGTGGAATGCAGCACCGTACTTGATCAGTTCAGAAATGATTACCACGAGCCCAGCTCTGCTTCGCTCCGCGCCGCCTATGACCTGACACAGGCCGCAGGCGGGCTGAGATGTGACCAGCTGTAACTGAGATGTGATGTGGGCTGAGATGTGACCAGCTGTGGAGCCGACTTCAGATCAGCTCGGCCCACAAGGAGAGCGCCGGGAACATCTCATACGAGTTCTCAGTCAGCGCCTGTGCACGCTCCAGCAGCCCACTGCGTCCAACTGGAATCGCAGCGTCTCGGCGTGTCCGAGCCTAAGTATAACCGCATGGCAGTGAAATTGCGCTCACAGGATTATGAACACACATTTCGAAGACGTTGTTGTTAAGATGTTGGAAAGAATGTAAGCTCTTCGCGGAGTTGTGAGAGCCGAATTTATGATCAGGAGTACATGGTTCATCACCGAACGCATCGCGGTTTGTCAGTGATCGGTTTGGGCACGGCAAAAAACGGGCGATTGACGTAATATGCTGGTTATCAGACTTTAGCTTCCTCATTTGTGACGAATGTGGTGTGTTGCATGGACCGTTTCATAGTGGTAAAGGCTGCCTATAATTGCTTTGCACGACTCAATTCCTGGTTGAGCACGTTCCTGAAACGCACTATTTGGTTCGTTCAAGAAGGCAAGCAGTCTGGGGTCAACTCGAAGAGCCATTCATTGGCTAGCTACCATTCCCCTCACGATCGCTGTTCAGGCTCGTTCCTGCGGCCGTGTTCATTTGGCCGCACTGGGAGTTCAGCGCATCTTTTGGCACTGCCAGATTTGGCCTCGAGCCAGCCCGGCTCAGATTGTTGCCAGAGCTATCGCAGACCTTTCTGCTTTGAATGCGCGGAGCGTAGAGATCCCTGATGGTGGAGCTCTTTTTGGATTCAATTTTTAGCATCGAATCAAATCCGTTTTAGATGGCCTGGAATCGAATCTCGGACCAATGAACTTTTTCCAGGCTTCTAAATCCAAGCCGGCCAAGCCGGCCATTCGGCTGGCCAAAAATAATAGTGTTATGAATTCGCGCCAGTCCGGTTTTACGTCATGAAATTAATTGCCGTTGATAGGGAAGATTGGACAAGGCAATGCTGTTAATTGTTCAGCTAATAATGTCCACTGACGACGACTTTACAATAGCCGTCATCAATGTGTCAGTGCTACAATACTTAATTTGGCGCATGACACGTTGGGGATCATTTTTCATAACTATCAGATGCAACGGAAATTATCAATCATGCTCCAATTATTGTAGTCCAGATCTGCCATACACTGCAACATGGGAGCGATTGTAATTCACTGATGGCCAAAATATCGTGATGACATCTGACATTACCTAACATTTTAAAACTTTGAACAACGTGCAACGTACCTACACGTGGACCTTCAAAGTTTCAGCAACCTGCTAATCAGTTGTCACATCCTGTACAATGACAGCTATTTGTGTTAACTCCTAGTGCCCCGATGCATCCATTGCGTGGCAACGCAGCGTCCTTCAATTTGTCCATAATGCAGGACGTGAGTAATATGGCACCAATAACTTTTGCTTATTTGGCGCACCACATGTGTATATGGGACTGTGTGACTCCACATGTGACTATGATGGCACGCTTGCTAATCTACACCTCATTTCGCCACCCTAAGAAGGCTTGTGCTCCATGGCTAAACGGATTGGACATGACCACAAATTAGAATGAGGCATGCTCTCCCTCTTCTTATTTCCTTTCCTGACTCAGGTGCGCGTCTGGGGGCTCAAAGACACCTCGTGGCACTCATCCTTTCTGCTAGGGTGAGAGGCACGCGACGTCATGTAGCCTTAGCAGCTGAGTGCGTCGAAAAGCCCCAATGACAACTGTCCACGGATCTCAGACATGGTTAAAAGCAGCACGTTCTCGTTTAGCAAACAGGTGCACTGTAACCGTAGGAGAGGGCTTCGACTGCCGTCATGGCTGCATTTGGCACCGACCCCCCCACAACGAGTGCCTGAACAGGCGGGGTGAAGCTATGCCGAAGCAGGGAGAGCACACTGTTGATGGGTAGTTATCCATTGGATTTTATCATGATTTTCACGGCACAGCCAAAGACCTTCACACCCCCGTACCTTCCTTGTACCACACCTTGGCCCAGCACATGCTCGCAGAGTTACATACGTTTGTCTGCTACAAATTCTGCCACCTTGATTTTCCGTCCTTTAGACGCTACATTACATGCTGCTGTTCACCAGTCTCCTGCGGCCGAAAATACACTACCACGCTCCCTTTGTGTTGTGTTCGCTACCAGGCAAGCGCTATACGCTGCTCAATGCTCACTGTCACCATCTCACGGCGTGGCGTTGACCCAGGCACCCATGTTGCGACTGCGGCCAACAACAGCGTACTGCATGGCACCCCGTCATTAACACTCCATGCATCCACTGTGACGGGGCGGCAGCCCGTGCGACGGCGGCCGCGCGGAGCCTGTTGCCGGCGTCGGACCACACGCCGCTCGCTTCCGTCGGTCCCTCTTGGGCCATTAACGACCGGGACGCGGCCAGCTCGCCATTTTGCCACACCTGCGCCCGTCTGCGGAGAGCCTCTCCAGGTGACGATGCATGAAATACCCGGCGACGATGAGGGCCGAGGCAATGAATATGCAATCCGACGGCCCGACGGAGCTGCCGGCGGCTCCATGACCGCGGGCGGGCGACCTGAGCTTGGCTCGGGGTCCGCGAGGCTGCGAGTTCGCCCAGTCTCACCAGATGCCGGAAGCGACGCAGAGGTGTGTGGACCGATCGATGGCTCATCGAGTTCGCCGTCGATGCGGACCGAGACCACGAGGACGCCGCTGCGCCGGTTGATATCGGTGAAGGTGGCCGGCTCCAGCGGTGCCGACCCCAGAGGGCGGCGGCGGTGCTCACGCCGCTGAAGCGCAGAGCCCGGGAGGGCGAGCCGCTACATCAGCTGCCTGTTTTGTGGCTGGCGGCCACAGACGCGGACTTGTCTCACCCTTACTTGCCCCAGAGGTCTGGAGACGTACCGACCTGCACAGCCTGCATGCGCATCTGGTTGACATCCCAGCGCTCGGCTGATTGGGTGGTAAGGGAGGGGGGCATTGGCTGCTGACAGCACCGAGCAGCTGTCGCACCGCCCAACAGCTCATAGTACTGCACTGCTGGGCTGAACAGTAGCCGGCGAGCTAGCAGGGTGGCAGCCGAAAAGAGGAACCTTCTCTCGCAAAAGGGATTTTCTGGAGGCGTAGTGCTCTCCATTAAGTTCATATGAAAACCTTGGGATATGTTTCAGGACTTCTGTAATATGGATATCATGCATGTCACTTGCTTATGCTTCGATGCCTTGCTTTATCTATCAACGTCAGATCTAGTTGCAGGGATAAAGCAACTTGGAGAAATGGGAAAACAACACTTTGAGTTTGAACCAGTGACAGTTTTATCATCCAAAAAGAGCCATGACAAACCTATAGGCAGTTCAAAATCGCTATCACCAGCACTTTTACATCAGTACGACACCATCTGCTGCGCAGGACGAGCGAGCTAATGCCAGACGTGACAGTTACACGTCTGCAACATGTAACACGCCGGAACTTGGGCCAATGACGCCAAACAACTCAAGCAGCCAGTGAGTTTGATCAATGCATCGGGAAGTCCGCTGTCATAGACGCTTAACAGGCAGAGTTATTCTGACGTACATTCGTGCGCTGATTCAGCTACACATGGCTCGAGAATTGATAGGCTGGTCGGAGTCTGGTCAAGTAGGAGAATAAGGTCGACGAAAGCGATGGATTTGCCATTATTTACAGCTGGGGAACTTGCGACCGAAGCAAAGCAAAAGACGTAAGTATTTCGAGTGAAAATTGGTCACGATGAACAGAGGTAATTGATAAGTTGTCCATTCGTCAATTGTTTATTCGCGGAGTTTGCATGGCTTACTGTCACCCGGACAAAGCCATGGTGTCCTGTTGTCGACATTAACTTTGGAAAAGGTCACATTGGAAGATTTCTGATGTATTACTGACACACATGTGGCTCGGACATCTTCAAGATCTGTCGTAGCCGGTACGTTCGTCAAACATAGTGCGTTTGGTTTTACGTCTCCACTTGCTCCACTTGCTGAGATCTGACACCGATCCCAGAGACGCCCAAAACAAGCGTACTTATCTGCGCACAAGGATACGTGACAGTCTGTACACAAAGACCTAAACTTTTGCCAACACTATTGTCCGTTTTGGTCCCCATCCGAGTGCGTCCGTGTCGCTGCGTTCAGGGTCACCGGTACTGAACCAGCCTTTGGCCGGTATTAACTAGGTGCGCGCGAACATACCGATACTTTTTTGCACCACCAAATTTAAAATCATTCAGAAATGTATGAAGTCATATAAAGGTCACACAAATTCCGATTCCTCACTTGAGACATTGTGTTCAAAGTCAGTAAAGTATCGCCATTGATTTATTCGTGCCCACAGTATATCAACACGAACCAATGCATCAACAGACGGTTGGTTGTGAACCAGCATAAGGCGGTAAATTACAAGCCTTAATCGCGAGCCGTGTTTGTGATGCACACCATAGGAACGTGAGCAGTTCTTCTGGTCATTATGGGCATGAGGCTACTGTCGAATAACTCAAGAATAGCGCCGTAACCAAGAATGCAAATGGAAGTAAAACACATGCTATCACGGAAAAAATATGCCAGAACACCACAAAAAGGGTGCAAAGTGTGCATATATTTCATCGGTTTATTGGTTTATTGGTCGGTTTATTTCATACAATAAATAGGCAAGCTACCTTGCGGCAAGTGGAACCACTGCAAGTGAGCCAGCCCGTCCGCTGCTGTGGGAATTCTGTCGCAGCCAGTCTGGCAGCGACTTTGACATAAAATAGTTTCGATGACAAACTCAAGCGACGGGGTATGACAAGCAGGTTTGATAGATAGTGGGATTTTGAAATCTGGAACAGTGGTGTGTACTTTAAGGCCCACCAATGTTTACAAGTGAGCCTTTTGCATCATATCTGGTGCTTGCGTCAAATTCGTCAAATTTGAAACACTGCATTCAACTGAATGGAGGGGCTGAAATGGTGTCGACATTTTGATGTTCCAGGAAATTCCCGCTGAATTATAAACGACTTGTATGTGCACAACTGAATATTTTTCCTGCATATGCTTCAAACAATGCCTTCCTTATTTGGCGCGAACTTGGGGCAAGAGCTTGCAAAAAATGCGTTCAGAAAGCGTGACGGCCCGTCCAGGCCAGACCAGGCCGCGCCGCGCCAGCTGATTTTTTCCCAGCTCGAATTACATTCGTTTGGAGTGCAGCGATACCCACAATCAGTATTTCACAGCCGGTCTTGGCGACAGCAACTATACTGCCGTACTTTTTATTTATCTGGGATTTACGAAAAAGAAAGGGTAGCATGTTTTGTTGTAAAATTTGCATCCACATTTATTTTATTGAAGGCGCATTCACGTGTCCGTTGTTCTGCTTCGGGTCTACAAGAAAAAACACCGCGCAGGACAGAGATACACATATACGCAAAGTTTAAGTCAATGAGTCAGCGATTTAAAAGATCAAGAATGCCCGGAGCGAGAAGGCATTAACGTCAACGTCAGACAACTTGGTCAGATTTCCTTGTCGTGGGGTTTGGTGGAGTCAATACAGCAACAATGTCAGTGCCTGTAAGAAATATCGTCGAAAGCATGTCGCATATGGCACAGACGTTTGTATCATGTCAACTTTACCAGCCTTAATTTCCTGCAAAACTTCCATTACTGATAGCTTCAATAACTTGGAATCACAGCTCGCTTCCAGTGTGATTCTGCTGCTTCTTCAATAACCGTTTCTTCCGTGTCACCGAATCGAGTGCACGTACGCTCAGCCACAGTTCACAGGCTACAAACTCTATTGTTGGATGTCGATATTGCAGTGGTTAAACTGCGTGTCTGGGAAACCAGAGGCATGGGGTTCCATTCTCCGTGGTGTCCGCCCTTCCTGCAGTCGTGAAAAGGGAAGACACTATTTAGCCTTAGCAGAAACGTGTGTCGCAGAGCACAAAAGACGGCGAACCGGGTCATGGTTTGCTCCTATCCAAATGCAGTGGTAGCTTTCTTGCGGTAACCGACTCTCCAAGCTTTAAATGCTGGGCTGTGAAAAATAATGCGTTGCAGTTGTGTTATATATATATATATATATATATATATATATATATATATATATATGACATTTATTTACATACAGTTATACACATTTATATACATATATGAATAAACCAACATTTATGTCATGTTTGTCTTAAAAGTCAATAAGGATATCCATAGCAATCACATATGACGGTCTGGCAGTTGGTATGTGCTTTTATAAAACATGCCACCTTTGTGAAACAGAAGGGATACATTTAGCCCCTCACTTGCTGACTGCGATGTGAAAAATATGTATGCTTTATAATCTACTTTACTGTTATTTTTTAAAGATAGGTAAGATTTTTGTGTACAGGTGGCTACGTGGAAGATACATCAATATTCTATAGAAGCATTGTGTATATGAGGCAAAGGAGGTCTGTCACACCCCACTTTTCAGTGGCATAAATTATATAAAATTTTCGAAACCATTATTGTTTTGGTATTATCAAAGCTAATTGGCTGACAGGGGAGACAGTTTAATTCCTCCAAAAACCTATAGCAGGCAGAATATACCTGAAAATAAAAATTCACAACCTGCGCATTTTAAACCAGGCTTCCTTTTCCAGCCGCAAATCATGGCAACCTAACCCGGATTATTCGGCGGGGCTAATCCAGCTCTCCCCCTCAGGTTTTTTAAAGATACCTCTGGCATGTTTCGCGATTGCGCCCAAATTTCCAGTAGCCTACGGCGTATCCATTGCGTAAGCATTGCGACACCAGCAGCGTGTCCCTAGCCTTCCTGGTTGCGAAGCAGTGATGGTTTTCGATAACCGCTGCACGGCGATCAGCAGCCTGAGCGGGCGGCGGGCGGTAACCAACAATGCTGCGAATTGTACGCGGTGGGCCGACATTGTTATATCAGCATTGCTATATTTACATTGCCATATTAACGAAGCCATCCATCATGAACATATGGTCAAAACGGCTCAACATATGCACAATTGTGCTAATAAATTGAACGAGGATTACGCATGATTACGTTTGGAGTCGCTATAAGGGTTGGTCTCATATATGTGGGCATGCAAAGCTGAAATAGTTCGATTTTCCAGAAAATATGGCATTTTATCTGGCATAATAAGATCAACTGTTGACCTAGAAACATTCCACTTACTAGCAATCGCGAGATCTTCTTGAGATCAACCCACTGATGTTTTCCCCAAGTACTATCTTCCTTGGTTTGGAAACAGCAGGGGCGAAGGGTGGCATTGACTCCTTATCAGTTTCTTGTTATGAAAAAACGGCGGATCAGGGCGAGGGTTAAAGCTCATTCAGAGCTGCGAATATCCGTCTGGCTCACATTAGACAGAACGGACACCTGGAGACGACCTGGCGTCGGGCGGCTGGCGGACAGAAGGAGTTGGTCTGGTAACTGAGGATTGGCCGCGGGCCGGGTATCGGACCGTAGCGATGCAGAGTGGCGGCGCTCCACGCAGTGTCGGCCCGCGACGGCCGATGGCGGCGTCGATAATTAACGTCAATTTCCTGCCACCGGCGATGCCTGTGACGCTGCCCTATGATAAATGTAACGTCCCCGACTCCTCAATACCCTTCCATATCTGTATTGTTTATTTCCGACTGCCACGACTGATGATAGCCCACCCTATTCACCGGGCAACAAAAGACGATGGTGGTGCGTATTGGTTAGGATCGAGTGGACTTTGCGTTTCGACGCGGAACGGTTGGGGCGTGTAGAAGGCAGGGCGTAGGCCACATGATTAGATCAGTGTTATTTCTAGTGCACCCTCGTTTTCAGTCTTAGCAAGCAGGTATGTTCCCAGGATCACCTTGGATCTACTCGTCGTGTAGTGGGAGATCGCAGACTTGATCACATTCACCTTTCAGCGTCGTTGGCTCACGTGACGGCCGAGGCCGCACGCCAACTCCTCATCTTCCACACGTGCTTCTGTCTTCTGTATCTTTGCATAGCTGCTGTGCTTTAGCAATAATTTTTATATGACACCTGCCAGGTTCCTCCTGACTTTCAACAACACGGGCATCCATTCGCCTCAAGCCATTAACTGCCACAGTCCATCATTGTGTTTCTTCCCACTGGTAAGACGGGGCCGTCTTTCCCTAATTTATTCATGCCTTTTTTACTCTCGCTGTAACTCCACTATACTTGCTTGTGCGAGTGGTGCGAATTTCGCCAGATACACGCCAGTGTGAACCAGGGCAAGGAGATAATAACATAGATCGCACCTGAGTTGATGGCTGAGTTACTGATGCGTTCTAACTCATAGATTTCTCTGAAACGAAACCGAAGCACCTAATTATATCCCAAAGTGATACAAAACAGAGTCAAGAAAGCGTCTCTCTCTCTCTCTACTCATCACTCCTCTCTCCTCAGTCGCTCATCTCGGCGCTCTCTCTCTCTCTCTCTCTCCATGAGCTCTCTCTCTCTCCTCATCTCTCTCTCTCTCTCTCTCTCTCTCCTCCTCTCTCTCTCTCTCCTCTCCTCTCTCTCTCTCTCTCTCTCAGTCTCCTCTCCCTCTCCCTCTCTCCCTCTCTCTCTCTCTCTCTCTCCCTCTCTCTCCTCTCTCTCCTCTCTTCTCTCTCTCTCTCTCTCTCTCTCCTCCTCTCTCTCTCTCTCTCTCTCTCTCTCTCTCTCTCTCTCTCTCTCTCCTCTCTCCCTCACCATCGGATTACAAGCCCGCTGTTCCAGTGAAGTCCTGTAAGTGACAGTCGGGGAAAGTAACGGCCTCCTGATGCATAGTACATACGTGCCAGCATCGACTTGGACCTCACGTGGCCGGCGGGCCGGTCTGGCTGGGGTACTGTTCCGGATCGCTGACCCGGCCCTGTCACGCGTCCTAGCCGCGGCACACAGCAGCAGTCACGTCACGTGGTCAGGTGAGGCTGCCAAGGTCGCGACCCCGCGGCGCGCCGGCGGCACGAACAGTCTGGTGGTGGGACAACTGCACGCAAACAGGCGTCTGGACTTTAAAGACTAACTCACACGTGAGGCTGGCGATGGTGGAAAGTCATCGGACCGTCAAGCCGTTGAGTGAAATGAAACTTGCTGGCCGTGGCTTGAAATTTCCCTCTGTAAGCGTCTTCATTTATTTCCGAGCATGCACCGCAGGCACATACGCGACAAAAACACGTCTAATGCGCCATCGTCTTCATGTGTTTCGTGACAAGCAGTACTCTATACTGGATGTATCTTCTTCAAGCCAGCGCCATGCGACTATGATATAATGCCTGCCTGGCACAATCCGAATGTCCCTACATGACAGATGCGGATAGTGTCTTATCGGTTAAAGGTATTGTGGTAACGGCAGCTTCGCCATTGTTTCCAAAAACACCGAGTTTTCCAGGAACAATTGTGACTGTTGCCAATAGACAATAGGCACCTGCTAGCGATGAGGGCCATGCGCATTTGCGACGCACGAAGAACAGATTGCCGACGAGTATCGTTAAGAGCGACGTCGACCCAGAGAGACCCATCGCGTAGTGATAGAAACGGCACATGGGAGCTCGAAGGATTGATCATTTTGGTTGCTTTCTATTGCCGATATTGACACATATTTGAAGTGTGTCGTGTCACGCGCCTTATTTTTGAACATTCGTTTTTACCTTACCTGGTTGCTGTCGACCAGGCAAGGCAAAACTGTCTTAAAGCGTTGGATATTTCTCATACAATGTCACGCTGAATTCTCGACGTCTTGTCTTAGTCGGGCACCCTCTAGCATATTAAAAGATCGATTTTTCAGATTACAGGCTAATCATATGAAAAAAGAGCCCAAAACTTCCTCATTGTATCCAATCGCCTTCCCATGTGTGTTTATATACTCGATTAGCAAAATTGAAGAGGAGATGCGCAACTCCACTAAGCAATCAGACTACATCAGACGTCACCCACCAATCACGGTGACGTTATGTTTCTATTCGTCAATTTCGTTCTGTTTTTGCAGATCCTTATAAATGGTAGTTCTAGTACAGCAGTGCTGTGATCAGGTTTGCTATCAGTGTAGATGACGTCATGCTGGGCACAAACCATACACGAAACAAACCGAACATAAACGCATTTAAGTTCGTGAAGTAAGGCGATGAGACTGCTTAACCAAGGAAAGAATACAGGAAATATAGTACTTTAGTTCTAAAACAGCCACCGTTATGTAAACCTTTGTGCTCTACAATCTAGTTGTTATTTAGTTTAAAATTACTGTTATAGGCAAAATGTTATGCTGAAGTGTGACCACCAAACAATTTATGTCCAGGCCCAAATGGTGCTGGGATGACGGTAGTCACATGACACATTTACATTCATTTGACGCATATATTTGTGACCTAGCTTCCGCCGCGAACAACATTTGCTGCCCAGGCCTTGGAGTAGAACCTGACCATGCTGGCGGCAGTTTTTCGCTAAGAAGGAAGCAGTGCTGTGCCCTGGTTTCGCCTTAATATAGCAGCCTCATACAAAGCAGGTCGCGTAGCAGACCGTGCTGCAGGGGCAGACCGAGCGCGTACCACTGCGGCTGTTGTTGCTGAGCGATTGCGTTCACTGCACCTCCTGCAGTCGTTGAACAGAGGGCTGCCTTTAGACTTGAATCGTGTCACTGACGGTTCAGGTATGGCTCGGCGTGTTCACAACCATCAAACGGAAATGGATGGCTCTGCTTTCCTCTCCTCTCTTTCCTCTCATCCTCCCCTCTCTCCTCTTCTCTCGAACTCGCAGGAACACCCATCGTAGCGAATGGAGTGGTACTCGGACAGCTGCGGGGCGGACCAGAATATAGCAATCAGCACCGCCGCTGAGGGCTCGCCGTCACAATCTGGCTCAAGTGAGGCGCTGTTAAGCATGCCGGGACGATCGGACGGAGGAGGGTCTGAACAGTCTGAACAGTCTGGGCAGTCTGGGCAGCCCGACAAGCCGCGCGGTGCGGACAGTCTGTCGTGCGAGAGACGGAGCTGCTGCGACCGGACGGCTCCACTGAGCCAGCGGGCGACTGGGCGGCGGTGAACCTCACTTTGGTCCAGCGGCTGTCGCGGCTCACCAGCTGTTCCAGCTGCCAGATTTATTGGGGCGTCACTTCGAAGGTTAGGTGGAAGATTGTGGCCATGCCATCATTGGAATGCCACGTAAGGTTGTTACAGGTATGAGCTTGAAATGTATGTCGACAACAATAATACATTCGCATTGCCTTGTATTTCAATCATATGCTGACTGGCTGATGTCTAAAATTTCAACTTGCTAGTTTTCCGGAACACCCACATCAGGCAAAGGCGCTCGCCAGAAAGGAGTGGGTCCCCTCAGATTCCTTTTTTTGCACCGAGGTCCCAAAGTGGGTCATCAATATGATACTGCTGGCGTTAAAAATTTGATATTTACTGCTGGCACTTTCTTTCATCCTTTGTTACTCCTGAGAGCACTCAGACTGAGAATAAATGCTTGATGGTGCACAGAGAGGAGAGGCTTGATGGTGGGCAAAGGATTGATACCTGCGAGCAGGAAAAATGCCTGATGCTTTACAAAGGAGGGAATGGATAGTGGGCAGAGGAGAAATGATTCGCTGTAGATAGGAAAGAGTGACTCGGTGTTAAGAAGAGAAAAGCGACTTGGTAATCGGCTAACGAGGGATACTTAAAGGTGGCATGGGATTAAAAACGAGGTGGGGGGCATTATAGCCTGATGTCAATCACCTTTTGGTGAAGATCTACGTAAAATTCAAAACACGCTAGTACGTGTAAAAAGTCACATTCAAAAACTGAATTTGGCCCACTCGTTTTTAAGACGATCAGCATCGCTGTGTGGCTGGTGGAGAGCAGAATTCGAAAGCAAGGGAGAATTAATTTCTCGATGGGGAAGGTGGCGGGGCGAAGACGGTGCGGGGGCGCGGCTTGTCCGTGGACAGGCAAGGGATAGAATCGCTCGTGTGGACCGGAAGCCAGCCCGCCGAGAACGAGTGGACGAGGCGACGATGTGGGGCGCGGGGAAGAGAGGTGGGTCAAGCCCCGATCGATCCAATAACGGATCGGCAGCGGAACAATATCACTGCGCCGGCCCGGCCGCTGACGGTAATATCACACAGAAAAATACAGTGACGGCCGCCATCGTCTCCGCGCCGCCGTCGGCCAAGGAGCGGGCCGCGGGGGACAATAAAGTTCCGGCGCCGGCGGCCGGGCCGGCCCGCGCTGACGAGGAGGTCAACCACGCCGGCGGCCGGGCCGGTCCGCCCTGACGGAGGAGGTCACCACGCCGGCGGCCGGGCCGGCCCCGCGCTGACGGAGGAGGGTCACCACGCCGCGGCCGGGCGGTCCGCGCTGACGGAGGAGGTCACCACGCCGGCGGCCGGGCCGGCCCGCGCTGACGGAGGAGGTCACCACGGCGGCGCATTTCAGTCTGGTTGCAGCCGCGGGCAAGGTCGCAGGGGTGACTGCGTCTCACCACCTGCGCGGTATGGTCGGGGCTTCATACGAGCTTATTAGGCGTGGTATGCTTCCCATGGAACAAAAATGAGATGCGGGTTAGATTTTATTTCATGACGAACGCATATTTGCACTGCTTTCCATTGTCGTACATCATTATATAGGTGAAAGACAGGTCCTATCGCGCAGGGTAGTTCTGTGCATTCCGACATTCACTAGTGCACCCACACACATTTATGTACATACTGTCATGCCGCACATGTTTGCCGATCTCCAATGTTTTCTCTACAGGACGAGCTGACTGGCACCTCGGTACCTCGTGCCGACGCTGAGCGGCGTTGTCGCTGGTGTTGCCGATCTGCTCTGATCCACGTGTTATCATCACTTAATGCGCCATGCATATTTTGTGATATTTTATGAGGCTTTGTGTGTCAAGCCAGTTACGTTACCTGGAAATGGTGCTCATGTAATTTTGCTTTTGCCAGACACTGATCATTAGGGCACCCAGGCTCAGCAGCCGTTGCACACTGCGAGGTTGCAGGACGGCACATGTGCTGTGCGCTGCAAAGATCTCGTGTTTGATTGACCCACGACGCTTTGGCAATTGCATTTCGTATTTGTGCACACGGTAGACGTTAATTTCACATATTTTATTATGATCACTGTTAATTGGCATGTGCGAAATGTGTCGCTTCACATAGTCCTAAGCTTTGCTTATGTGGAAAGCCAATACCAAGATTCATGTTTGTCACTAACCCTGCGTCCGCTCCTTGCAGTCTGCATGCGTCAAGCAAACAAAACGTAACCCTGTTCATGTCAGGGATGGAATGGACCCTGTCCTAATCCATTTTTAGCGGATTTTCTCGAAATAAGTTGGGGCAGGTTTTACAATTTTGGGGCTTTTACGAAAAGTTTTGCGTTTTGAGTCAAGCCTTTGGGTGCATGACTTACAGATAAATGGTTTAAGTTCTCAGTATTGAGAGGGAACCCAGGTGAAATTCTGCAATCCTGCAGACGTGATGTTTCCAGCATTTTTTTCTCTCAGTTCCTTGCGTTTACAGGGGTAGCTGATGCCTACGGCGAATAGACAATGAAACATGAGTATGGATGTTGCAAATTTACACAAGTAGCATGCCGATGAAATACTTCGTGGTATCCAGATTCAAATGATCGCGATTCGGAAAACATGTGCACAAACAGTATGCATATATATATATATATATATATATATATATATATATATATATATATATACATGGCGGTGTTAAATGCGCGTTCTGGTTTCGCGAACTGGTATAAACAGGAGCATAGCTTAGATATATTTCAGCACTACAGTGTTGTGAGCGGATGATGTGAGCAAATCTGGAGGATTAAGTTTTTTTGGGTATAGATGCACCACATAGATGATGAAAGATGAGTTATTTAATCCGGAGCACGGAGGGCTAAAACTCTCTGGTGCATTTCATCTCTCACTCCTGTGCATCATGTAGCATCTAAAATTTATTCGCCAAAGGCGATTTCGGGAACAACAGAAGGGAATTAAGTGGCATCTAGCAGCAAACCTTGAGCTGAGGGCCGTATAATTGGGCCGCGAGGCAGTCACCTGCCTCCGTTGCTCCTCATTTGGAAAACCGATGCAGGTGTTATCATTCATTTACAGTGCCTTTGCATTTACATGTTGTGCTACAATTTTCTCCACTAGACACTTAGCCTTCTTCTGTCACCACCCACATAGACGCCCTGATTACGTTCGCAGCAAAACTGTAGCTTATGTCTTCTTTTATCATAATAAAGCGAAGCATTATCGTGTGCGAACCGTGCGCGCTCCATTAAATATCCGTTTAGGGAACTCGCATTTCTATCCCACTTGTTATCTCCGGACAGGCCGATAAATTCTCACTTCTAAAATAGTGCCACAGTATATCCATATCAGAATTATGAGTTCAAATTCCTCGTTCCGAATTGTCGACCTTCCATACACCAGAGCATGCTGGTTAAACGGCGTTATCCAGCACACAGTTGTCATGTTGGCAGCACGCATGCGTACATTGGAGCATTATCAATATAATCTATGTTTGCTCATGACGCCGCTTAATCAATGCCTCGCAATATATTGAAAGTCAATAGCTCAGCTTAAGGACACGGGACTCATTATGCCGACAACCAGTTGATGAAAGCCGCTCTTGCTGACATCGAAAAACACAACTGTTATTTATTAATTTGTATTAGTTATGCCAACATCGGTTGGTAAGCGTGGTAACTGTGTCAAACACACAACTCCTCCAACATATGGAGCTACGCCCCTATGTTACCCCGTACAAGATATTTTGATATTCAAAATTTGGTACTGCAAATACCGTTGTAAAAATCAAGCGTTGTTGTTATTTAATACTGTCTCGGTAGTCACGAACACGCAAATATCTGAGCCACAAGCCCTTTGTACCTAAGCCATAAATCCAAAACACCTGAACCATGAATCTCACACAGCTGAGTCATGAATCCCAGGCTGCTGAGTCACGACCTGCACTTTGAATTGCACATATGTAGCCTACGAGTCCCTGATATCATGCATGTATTTTCGTCCGTCTCACCTCACCCGTGCGTACCAGGTACTCGGTTTGCAATCCTTTCATGCTCCGTCCCTGGTGTATCAGGTACCTCGACCGTAGATTACCAGCAGGTGACTCGTCAGCTCCAGATGTCTGTTCCAGGAGCTAAGACATCTAATCTATGAGTCCAAGACGTCTGATCCAAAATTTCCCTCCATCGATAGTCCACAACTCTGCGTACTTGACCCTTAGCCTCCATCACTCGACGCGTAGCCTCCAGACGTGTGCCGCCCTTCCGCTGGTGCCGCGTCGAGCGGGCGCCGGCGCGGCGGTGTGCACGCCAGCCACCAGGTGGGAGGGAGCCGGCTGTCGGGACGGTTGCGCCGCTGCGGCCGCTGCCAATGTGGGCACATAATCAGGGCCTGCCATTGAGTGCCGTCCAACAAAGGGCGGACCCACCGCCGCGGACAATGCTGGCCGCTGCCTGGGCCGACGTCGCGTCACGTGGCCGGCTACTGAGGCCACCCACGCCGTCAGGACAGAGCACACCCGAGGTCAGGGTGACAGAGCACATCCGGGTCAGGGTAACAGGGCGCACCCGAGTCAGGGTAACAGGGCGCACCCGAGTCAGGGTGACAGAGCACATCCGGGTCAGGGTGACAGGGCGCACCCGGGTCAGGGTTAGAGAGCACGCCCGGGTCAGCGTGACAGAGCGCATCCGGGTCAGGGTGACAGAGCACATCCGGATAAGGGTGACAGAGCGTACCGTGCTGACGTGACAGAAAGCGCCTTGGTGACGTGATAGTGCCCACCAATTAAGAGGGCCCACGCGCTGATCTGGCATCGTAATTGATTAGATTGTTCGGGCGCAGCCATCTCCGCAAGCCTGCTCCCAATTTGGCAACAGATGACCATCCAACGTCTCAGAAAAGCAGAGTCCCCCAAGCTGGTGGCTTCAAATGTTAAGAAACTTCGGTTTGATCATCAGAAGAGTTAGACCCTCCGGCTGCCGCCGCCGCCTCGGCACTGTCGCTGATAACCTGGGGTGGCATCAGCCGCCGGCTGCGGGCGGGGCGCGGCCAGCGCGGAGGCGGCAGCCGCCCACCGGCCACAGCAGAGGGATGTGCTCTCGCAGACCATCAGTCTGGCCTCACGTCCACCAGCGGGCCGGGGCGGTGATGCACCTTCGTGCCCGCCGCTTTTGCCGATGAATGCATCACGATGGTGTTGGCATATGTGATGAATTGATGGGAGGACGGCGGGAAGAGGCAAATAAGACGCAGTGGTGCCGGCGCCGGTGGCAAACACATCGCCGACCGACAGTGGGTGTCATGGGGCAGCCTGGAGCACCA
>NW_023596921.1:45402970-45416701 GCF_011947565.3 Pollicipes pollicipes | reverse complement strand
TCACCTGACCTTCCTGTCCCCTGACCTCTCCATCAGCTGCATCCCGTTCTCTGACCTTGCTGCCCCTGACCTCTCCGTCGCCTGATCCCGTCCCCTAACCTCGGTGCCCTGTCCCCTGACCTCCCTCCCCATCTCCTGATCTCCCCGTCCCCTGCCCGTCCTCAGAGCCCGCCGTCGCCTGACCTTCCTCTGCCCAGACGGTCCCGTCTCGGCGGTGCCCGCGGCGCCCCCCCCCCCCCCCCCCTCCCGCGGCCTCGGTATTCGCGGCGGCCCGGCTCCTTATTGCCCGCGCCAGCCGCTTATGGACGCTAACGGCGCCGGCCGGCACCGCCTGACGCGAATGGACAAACGGCTGTGGCGCCTCCCTAGCTGAGGCGTCGCCGCTGACCTCCGGCTCCCTCGGCCTCATCACCTACGCGGCACGGACCGCCAGCCGGACAAGTGCGAACCGGGCAATGCGACCGTCCTAACCTGGCCTGCCAGGTACATGAAGTGTTCAACGCCAGTTCCACGCTTTTCCGTTTCACGATTGCTTGCGAAGGTTTTTCGTCCCGGTCTAAGGTGTAATATGCGGATCAGAATCGTCCGATTGGTTGTCATATGACGGAGACTTTATGTCCTGTGGAGTGTGAACTCGTTATGCGAGTATGTTGGTTAGTACTGCTTGAGACTTACACTTCTCTGAGACAACTCACGTGATGCAAACAAAACTACGTATAGGATATGACTCAGAATATCTTGTGTGGTGTACAACTGGATATATATGGTGAGTTCTGCAGCCTGTATCAGGGGCGTGGAGAGGGGGGGGGGGGTGATAGGGTGACTCCATGCACATCTTGCTCCTGACCAAGCCTGCGTATTCGATGCACCGGCCCAAACAGCAGCTGCTCACAGACTGGAAACCCGAAACGTGTTGGTGGAGATCGCACGGTAGCAGAAAGACCGTCGGAGCTGGGCTCCACATATGCCGAAGTTTCAGCTCCAACCCCGACGTCCTCGGCAGTGCGGCGTTAGTCGCACTCCTGGTGTGAACCAGACAGGGCGAGATGGCCAGCGGGCCCGCACTTTGTTCCGCAGCTCGCAGTCGCAGAGGTTTCGCATTGGAGCTGTGTGACTGGTCCGTGCCAGGGGATCAGTTCGGTGTGCCTCACGGCCTCGAAGTTTATCGCTGAGATGGCGAAGACCCTGGGCTGAAGAAGACCTTTGGTTTGATGTTCATGAGCGGCGCGACGATCGGGGCCGCCTGTTCGTGGAACACGCGGTTCTCATCCCACACCAAGTCCAGCAGCAGCTGTTCCGGACGGACCTAGTACCCGTTACGCTGGAGGACTGGCTGCACCGTGGCCTGTGTGTGCTGCGGCAGCTTACGGAGCAGCATGATGCTCCGGAACAAGTTGCGTAAGCCAAGGTCGCAGGTGCTGTTCTGCCGGATGGCGGACCATACCGGCACATAATAGCCGCACGCAGTGGACGAGATCCTTGAGAGCGCTGCTGGAGGTCTCGGTAGAGATGTAAACTGGGAGCAGCGAGCGGCGAGTGTCATCATTTGAAAGCAACGGCGAATCTATGAAAATAATGCAATGGTATGTAATTTTTGTCTATATCCCATAGTCTTTAAATGTGACGGAATGCATATAGACAACAATGCTAGTGAGCATGACCCAACGAGCAAATGATGCGACATACTACGGCACAAAGTATGATAATAAGTAAATGCTTAACAGTGGAGCGCTGAAATATCAGTTGATAATTGGCAAGTTTAAACACTCAATGCTATGAATTCGAAGGTAATGCGTTTTCATATTTGCCTGACATGGTTAATGGTCCGATGGTTCGTGCCCGACCTAGGCTTGAATGCCACCACGTCCCTGTCTCAGACCTCTCCGGCGCATGGTCTTGCCGATGGGGTTCAGAAGAAATTCGATCCCGTTGTCGTGCCGTTCAGGCTCAGCAGAAGATGGAGGAGGTTCGGCTCGTTGTCGTGCACGCTGGCAGGTAAACCAGTGTACGGGTGACACGGTGGCAAGCTCAAACAGCCGGAAGCACGCCACCTATCGTCTCGGTATTGACAGCCGTGTCATCGCAGCCGAGCACATTGATGTGACCCGTCGCATTTGCAGGCTCACGGAATGTAACTCATTGAGCAAGTTGCAGGGCGCGGCCAAACACGGACGTAAAAAGAGTCACGTAGTGGCTGCCTGGCTCAGCGATGACAACCACGTGTTTTTGAATGGCATTCGCGTGGCTTCGTGTGGCTCATGTAGCTCCTGCCTTCGCCGCCGTCGGAGTAGAGGATGGTCAAACCTGACTCGTGCATTGATTCAGGATGTTGACAAGCCGTCTCCTTTCTCGCCTCGTCTCTTGCGCACCAAATCTTCTCAGAATCTACGACAGTTTGAAATCAAGTAGCCATTCCGTCTCTGCTGTCTTGTTGGAGGGCGTCGATGATGGCAGCAGCGGCCCGGTTTGAGCCACCGCAGCTGTCAACCGCCAGAGTGGTGTTAAATCGTTAACGTTACAATCTACAGCGACAGTGGTCTCAACCGGTAATCCGTTCTGCATATCTGGTCCACCAATAATCTGTGGTAATCCGTAGGTACGCAACTGAAGCCGCCAAAGTTGTGCATTGGATGTGTGACTGATTTGCCCGGCCACTCCTTCGCTCACGTTCAACACTCTGTGCAGACTGGTATTAATGTGATGTGGGTGGTCTGAAAAATCTGTAGGCGGGAAAGGCTGGAATGAACCACCGATGGAAGGATTTAGGCGAAGCATTGGTATCATGAATAGAAGGGTTGCCCGTACTGTCGTCCCCGATCGGTCTGTCAGGAAGTACACAATCTTTCGGCCAGTAAAGTCTCCCTCTGTCGGCAGTTCTATCGCAGTTAGTAAGGATTTTTTGTCTAAGACGGTTGGAGATGGAAAAAAGAGAGCTAGAAAGATGACGAAACGAACGCCACGCCAGAGGTGGAGCGCACCATGCTGGAGAGCTGTAAATTTTACAAATCCGGCACAAATTCTTGTTCTCGCAGGGTTCATTTTCTCACATATTCTTCTGGTCACGGTCCCCGCACAAACCACAACGCTCTCTGGTGTTACCTGTAAGGTAACCGCGGAACTGCGACCATTTGTCTCATAAACGCAATTTATCCCCATAATCTGTTTCTCGACTTGAACTTCCTAAGTTCGGGCTGCAGACGGCGACTATTAACACGCGCCTGGGTGGCCGGCTAGATATCCTTCGTTCGGGTGGGGGATCAGTTTGACCGCCCCGAGATCTCGGGAACTAAGAGAGCTAGAAACACCAAATTTACAGGGTATGTTGACCTGTACATGAACTCACTTAGATCAAAGTTTGAGGCTCCTAGATCATGACCTTCAGGTTAAATAAGGTCAAATAATGTCAAATTCCAGGCTGGTCTCCAAAGTGCCCCCAGAACCTGGATAACTGTTTTTAGGTTAAAAGTCACATGCCCATTTAAGGTCAATGACCTTGTTTGACCTTTTGGAGGTCATGGTGACTTAAATCACACCAGGCTGCTCTGAGTTTTGCACTTGAATAAGCGCAATGATTACGCTGGGCAGTATGCTGCCAAAAACAAAATGTCGACCTAGGTTATTTTAGGTCAATGGCCTATTCAGACCTCTAAGAAGTCCATGGAAGATGTACAATGCGGTTCCTACTTTCAATACATTCGAAATGAGTGATAAAACAGGTTGGTTTTGACCTTGGTCTGACCTTTATACCCGACCTTATGTCAATGTAATTGGCTCATTCAATATATGTGTTGCCTAAGAAAGCATCTCAGAGATGTATGGCCTCGTCTAACACTACGTTGTTGCATCAGATTGAACGATTTCCCTAGAAGTTGACTTCGCCGAAACCATAGCCTGGCTTTGATCTGCCTTAGGTCAGTGACCTTACAAGGTATATCTCAATTTGTTATATCACACGATCCATGATTCAGCTGTCTGCAGCTATGCAAAATTTAGCACCGCTACACCGCGCCGTTCGGAAACCATTCTGGAAAAACATTGGCGGGGTCAATTTGACACCCCCCGGAGCGTGTGTTAATCCGACGTAAAGCCGGCGCTGCCCACAAAAATACACCTTGGCCAGGGGTCCACAGTCAGGTAATCAAATCCAGTCTAAACTGAAACTAACCTCGGCAGCCCGTGTTAACGGGGTAATAGGAAATAACGACGGTTTCAGACTTAACCTGCGCCCGGCCAGGGTTCCAAGACAGCCGCACCCGACCGGGGAAGTTGCATTCCCACCTGGAATATCTAACTTTCAGACGTAGCATGAGAAAAATAGACACTGTTGTAAAGGTTCAGTCAAAGCGTGACGAATGTATGAAAATTGCGTTGCCTTAAGCCAAATATGAGGCCATGAGAGGCCACGAAAGGCAAAAAAACGGTGGTCCAAAAGATGTATTCAAAACCTATGCTTAGACGTCAAGACGGATATTGAAGGCATGTAGATAACCGTTAAGACTGTGGGAAGATCATTCAGACCATTTATGTTCTCCTCAAAGGTCAGGCTGGATCAGGTCACCGTTCAATGTTGGTCTACCAGAAACCTGTAAGAACAATACTTGTCATCGACGGCGGAAAAAGGACTTTGAGACATTTGCATTTTCTCCCACATACTTTTTGTTTCAAAGCTGTTCCTATCATCGCCATGGATGAAACAAGCGGCTTCCAGCGGCGCACGTCAAACCTCACGCCACTCGCCACGTCGTCTGACCCCGAAGCAAAAGGGTTCACTAAACTACACCAGCGGCCGTGCAGTGAGGCGACACTACTTCCCGGTAGTTCCTGTCGCTACACCATCTATGTAGTTCCTGTTCGGGTGTCATCTGCGAAGCACTCAGACGCGACCATTGTGCAAATAACAATGCTTTTTCACGATGTGCTTCGATATTGATGTTATAAGGTGTAACTGTAGGACAAACGCATTCGAAACACAAAATATCATTACAGACCGACATCCAGGTCATCTGAGCTAATCTTAGGTGAAATGCAGAAAGTACTCTAATGAAAAACACATTTGCACTGCTAACCGGGGCTGCGTGACCTGCGCAATGTTTTCTAAGGCCAGAAATGGTGTATTCAGTGGTGAAAAAGGCTGCAACTTAGCGGATATGATAGGTGACAAAAATGATCATAATGTGAGCTACTTGGTGACAGGATCGTGAAGACTGAATTATTTACACCAAAACGTACCAGCCAGATGGCACGCAAAGCACTCTCAAAAGCCTTCAGTGTGAGCTCGTGTAGACCATATGTCGGAACATGGACGTTTTCCTGTATGAGCAGGCTACGCCACCAAATGCTTCCAAATTTAGTTGGTTCCATCCGGATGTTATCTAGCAGATGACATAAATATACTAAAAAATATGCCAGATCAGTGCTTACGTCACAGATCAGTAGTGCCACAGCGTGTTTCCATTGCTCGTCACACTCAATATTTGAGCGACTTACGTAACGGTATAAGCTAACGAACAACTTCATAATGAGTGCAACATTATATCTTAAATATTTCCTAGATGAGAACAGCAAAAACAAGACATTTGAACTTTAAAACTATGGGAAGGTATAACGTTTTAATTCAGACACTGCAGTCTTAGACACAGATTATATCTAAGATATGGCACTGCGCAGCAATTTTCAAGTTACAAAATGTCTACGTCACATTAAGAAAAGAAAATAATTTGACATATATATATATATATATATATATATATATATATATATACATACATATGGATATGAACAGATACATATACATATATATACGTATATATATATATATATATATATATATATATACATGCCCTGAAATTTTGTTTCCATAGAGTGTGCCACACTGACAGTCAGAAAAAAGGAAACGAAAATCACTGATCTTCTCAGCTGAGTTGGACAAAATGGCCCGTTATCATTACACCGATCTAATCGCCTGGTGTATTTATGCAACATGTGACGCTTGCATGCGTTTCACCATTGGAAACATTTGATAACCTTCACCAACAACATCGTTTCGTTTCCACAGCGGCCCACATGCTCCGTGCGGCAACCAAGCTTGGTGTATAAGATTGTGCCACATCTCAGTTCAAACATTGGCCAGGTGTGGTAAAAGGACCGCTGACGTGACGCCCGCAGTGAGCAGCTCATCATTTGCCCTACGATCAACCCAAAACCCTGACTGGAGCTGTCTGTAGACAATACAGGAAGCTCCGATGTTAATACGTGGAAATCTTGTTGCTTACGAAAAGATTCTAAGTTTCAGAGTCGGTTCCATATTACAGAGGAATTCAGTTACAACAAAGAAAAGACCGATCAATATCATTCTTCGTATATCAAGATATTTCTGGCCCCTGGTATGCAAGAGGTAGTATGCCCTCCTTGGTTTACGGTGGTACTTTCAGAACAATTCAGTGCGCCATGGTGCAGTTTTGCCTTCCTAATTCAACGGCTTAATTGCAAGAAATCTGCGTTGCTCAAACTCCTACCATATCAGGTCTACGGTTTTGGATCTCGTGCCATGAATGCTTGTAGAGTTTCCCCGATCCAACCGTGGTGAACGTTGTATGAGGCCAAATCTTGTACATTACGTGACAACTATCATCAAAAGGCTACATCAAGGAACTAAAGCAGCTGAGGTACGTATGTGATGTTGCACTGGTCATATGGCGCAAAGGTCACACAAGGTCAAGTCGACAAACGACTTAGGGTGTTACTTGCAGGCTCAAACCATTGACGTGCTTCAGTATGGTTCGTGCGATGTAATCTACGGTCGGTCAAAGGCAATCCAAGTCACGTTCAAAGACGCTAGACGCCATGAAATGACCTCAGGCAGCCTTGCATCATCTTTCGGGCGTAAATGGTGAAAGCACCGCATCGCCATTGCTGTGCCATGTTTAGACCAGCTTTATCCTGTGAACATGCGCCAAGCCACGCAGAGACGGAACGAAGCGTAGTTTAAACTCGTTTGGGTGGCCTCACAGGTCAGCTGGTGTGCTGCAAAAGTTTGGATCGCCTCTTCGGCTTAGGCCAGCTTTTCAATATTTGCTGTAGAAGGCTGCATCACCCTTGACGCTGTGCAATGGGAGGAGGCAGACGAAACTGGTGGATGTGCACCAGTGTACACAGGAAACGTATCCCTGGTGAATGTGCACCAGTGTACACAGGAAACATATCCCTGGTGGATGTCACCAGTGTACACAGGAAACATATCCCTGGTGGATGTGCACCAGTGTACACAGGAAACACATCCCTGGTGGATGTGCACCAGTGTACACAGGAAACATATCCCTGGTGGATGTGCACCAGTGTACACAGGAAACACATCCCTGGTGAATGCGCACCAATGTACACAGGAAACATATCCCTGGTGGATGTGCACCAGTGTACACAGGAAACATATCCCTGGTGAATGTGCACCAATGTACACAGGAAACATATCCCTGGTGGATGCGCACCAATGTACACAGGAAACATATCCCTGGTGAATGTGCACCAGTGTACACAGGAAACATATCCCTGGTGAATGTGCACCAATGTACACAGGAAACATATCCCTGGTGGATGTCACCAGTGTACACAGGAAACATATCCCTGGTGAATGTGCACCAGTGTACACAGGAAACATATCCCTGGTGAATGTGCACCAATGTACACAGGAAACATCCCTGGTGAGTGTGCACCAGTGTACAAAGAAAACGTATTCCATTCGCTGGAGTTGAACCTACGCCCTCATCTGGCCTGCTTCCAGACGACATCAGAACGTCGGTGTAAAATGGGCTTATCGTGGCTGTGTTAAGGGGCTTAGAGCCGCCGGCTCCAAGGCATATGAAAACATCAAGGTCTGCAGTTTAGATAATTCGGGCGCTACTCTCTGTCATGCGCGCTTCTTCCACTCCATGAGGTAGCCTATTTGAACTACCGTTGTGTCTTTAAGATGTGGTCTTACGGTTATTTTCTGGAAAGATGGTCTGTAAATCTGGTGATCTTCTTTGCGAACAAGGTTGTAGACCGAGCGAGCCTCGCTTGAGCTATTCAAAGTCCTTCAACCAGAGCGACCGGGTTCGACTCAGCCGTCACGCTGCGTGCGAGGAATCTTCTTTGCAAACGGCGATGATAACTGATGCATGCGTCTGTTGGCAACATCAACAACAGCTCTACAACATTTCGTCCGGAAAATGTGCTGGACATCTGCATGCAAGTTTTTTGATCGCATTGGTTCTCCCTGCAACATGGCAACATCACCACGGTTCTACTCCATCCGTTCGATTAACAAAAAAGATAAGTTTCGTATTGCGAAGACCTGAACAGTATGGGTAACAGCTGGGGCGTGAAGGAATTTAAAGGGGCTTTCACCTTTGGGAAATATATAAAAGGAATACTCTGGTTAAAGCTCGGAACCAGTTATTAAACCTTGGGGAGCATTACGCATATAGCTTAAGACAGTATTAAGAGCCTTGACACTCGTAGAATAAACAGGAAAATAGAATGAAAGACGTCTGAATATCTATAGAGATAAACATCTATTCTCCCTTCTCCTGGCTATTTTGCTGGGAGCAAGGCTATTAATATTGTCCGAACTTTCATACTTGTCAGAACCTTCAAAACTGGGATGCAGTGGGCCCGACAGAGAGAAAACCCTACCCCGAAGACCAACAGTAAGACCTTTGGCACACACCCAGTGTGGGGGTCACACAGAATGTGTTCCGCCACACAGAATGTGTTCATTCATAGGTATGCATGACGCCAGTAGAAATGCATATTTGTGATTGGCGCAGCGGGCGGTGTGAACCATTCAGCGAGACTTGCATTGGTGAAAGTTTGAGCATGTGCGTTAGTAGACCCCGTGATATGTCACTGGTAAAGGCGGCCTTGCAACTAACTGAGCATCCAAGTAAGCCTCCTAAAGCACAGAGCACCCTTCTTAAATCGTGTCTGTTCTAAACACCAAACCAAACCAAAGCCTAAAGATGATGTCTTGTTGAATTCGCCTGATAATTGCCTGCTGTTCGCATGGCTTTTTCCCAATCAGCATTTAAGCTCCCGTATCATTTATTGCATAAGCTTTTGTTCGATCTATTGTAGTGAGAACATGACTTAGCACAAACACCGGGAAACGCAACGAAAATCAATCGTAACTTTCATGGCGATGAGCGGGGAGCCAATTGCCATTCCCCTTCTCGTTGCGGCTACTTCCAGTTGAAATTTGTATTTTGTTTGCTCTGCGTTCAATGCTTAAAAGGGCTTCTGACCACTCCAAGGTCAGGTCTCTGACTTTGTTCACCGCAGTGAGGTGTTAGTGGTTGCGGTGTTTACCACCGCGTTAGTTCGTCTTTTCATGTTCAATGCCTGATCTAGAACAAGCTGCTCGTCGTAGAAAGGTGTTAGTGGTGGCGACGTATACCACTTAACTGTTTGTCTTTTCATGTTCAATCTCCGATCTGGAACACGCACGACTTGAATGTATTGAGTTCGTCGTAATTCTTTACTCTACACAATCAGAGCTGATGGACCTCTTAATCGGTTTCTGAGCGCCGCTAATGCTCGAAAAAGGACTCATCAGCGTTGTTCGAGTTGGGCTAACTCGCAGACCGTTCGTGGGGAAGTGAGTCACTCAGATGATGTGCTCTGCTTGGGCTAATCATGTCGCGTGTAGTATATGTTCGAGACTAAAGAGGCATATGAGAAGATCGAAATGATTAGCTTAATGTCAAAGTTGTAGAGATCCACTATGTTCAGGACATTTGGTTTTGTAATGTAGGCATGCATTTCGAGAAAACTTCAAGCAATTGCGGTGCACCACAGGGGTTTTAACAGCTCTCTTCATCATGGGCACCGAGGCCGTCGAGGCCCGGCATAAACTAAATGATATGAGAGCTGTGGGAGGCTAAAGGGCAACTGGTTTGACCTGACATAAGCAGAACTATGCTTTTGTGAGCGAGAAATGTGACGCGGGTGCCATATATCGTGAAAATGGCTTGTGGAATTATGCGGACGGATAAGTTGGTCATGACCCCATTTTGAAACTGGTGGCTTAAAGATCAAAGACACGCGTACAGTTTTATCACTTACGAAACGAACAAACACAGTTGTATTACATGCACGTCAGGTACGCACAGATGTACGTGTGATAGGCACCGCTATTAGCGCTAAAATACCGTTATTATGCTCCCACTGGAGGCAGCTTATATAACTCAAGGAGGTGCTGCCGCATGCGTTAGTATCAGGCCTCATTTGGGAGATGGTAAAGCGTCTTTTTTTATTTTTGTGTGAGGTTTATAATAATAAAGCCCGTTTCATGACTCTGATCTTGACGCGTGAATTTGTGCTGATTATGTACTTGCTGAGTAATAATGGTGTTTGTTGATCTATAATTACTGCTACTTACTGCTACACTTGTACTTAGTACCGTCAATTTCATAGGTATATTCCACTTGTGAATGTTGCTACGTGTGCCCTACACCATAAGTGTTTACACCTACCTAATAATATGTTTTCTGGTTTTTCACTGTCGGAATCTCAGGTCTCTCAAGTGTCGTTAGTGTTCATGACTTTGGCCTTTTGCACCGCAATCCATCCCATTATTTATCTCGCCACGCTTTACCAGCACATTGTTGTCGACATGCCGTAAAGGAGATTCATGCCAATGTTGTGTATTTGCATACATGAACCTAAAATATTCCAATTGTCATATTGTGACATATATATGGTGCAAAACTTGTGTGGGTGAGGATTTCAGATGCCAGCTTTGAAAACCACTGCTGGCGAGACACACATTGTTTTTTGTTTTGTTTTTTATCAGCACCAAGACTGCACGGCGCGCCGCATTCGCCAATAGCAATCAAAACTTAAGCTCATGACCGGATCAATCACGTCCGCCGGTTACTGACTGGACCAATCACATCCGCCGGTTACTACCTGGACCAATCACGTCCGCCGGTTACTGCTTGGCTGAACAATGGTAGTATCGACTCTCGCAACGTCTTTCATGCTTCCCTTCAAATGTTTCCAATGTTTCGATTTTTCCAAAATTTCATTGTTTTCCTTCGAATGTGGCTTTTTATTGTTGGATTACGCCGATCGAGATGCCAGTTAAGTAGGATGTTCTCGTGAGGCTCCTACGATGTTCAAATGTTGTCATCTCAGTTCATGTTCCTATCGCGGTTCGCGCACCATTAAAATGTGGAACAGTTCTTTTCAGTGCAATCTGCATTTGGTATTTTTTCTTGATTTCAGATCAGCACATGAAACGTGCATGACATATGTCATCAGTGTCATATAAGACACAACCTTATTTGCCCACTTCCCTCCCCCCCCACCCCCCCCCCCCCTGAGGCACCGTCTTCCCTCGATGGGGGATGGTGTGCTCCAGTGATCCTGCTTTTCCTTGGGGAAGATTGCAAAGCATTCCTTCCGGCCAAAGGGAGTAGCCAGACTAAACGTGCCTCCCTCAAGGCCCCTGACTTTGGCCAAGGTGAGGATTAGCAACACCTCGGCCTCAGCTTTCAGTCTTATTAGGATTGCCGCGCCCCTGTCGTGCCCACAAGGGCGATGAGGGGGCCATGGGATGCTGAGGAGACCGCTTTGCGGGTCAGCCTTGGCGACCACCACTACACTCACCCCTTGGCCTGAATTGTCCCGCCTGCGGGTGGTGCCCCGTGTTGACTCCGCACGCGGGTTAACCGGCACGGTCAGGCGCCGTCCCAGTGCGACGCTGGCTGGGAGCCAAGCGGGCCGGGTGACGGGTGCCGGGGGGGGGGGGGGGGGGGGTGGTGTCGAACACAGTGCCCGCCTGATGCTTCCAGCTGTGGGGCTGTGCTCTGGCTTGCACTGGCGGGGTGCCTGGTCAGCCTTTCGTGAGTCAGGGCATTGGCTTCCGTGAACTCGTACCCAGCAGCTGCGCGGCGGCGCTTCTGGTGTTCCGGCTCGCGTATGGCGCGCAGGTGGTCCCTGGCGGCACAGTACTTGCCCAGTGGGCTCTGATGATGGTTATGGGGTTATTCTTGCTTGAGCGTATCGATTTTTGACCGAAAAAGCTCTCCACATGTATTTTACGAAAGAAGGTTTTCCCACAAGAACGCATCGAATACAAATTCTACCATACCGCGCTCCAGTCCAACGTCAACAGCATACAGCGTGCATTGACTAGAAGCCCTAGCTAACCTCACCTGCGTCATCAAAGCTATTCGGCGGCTGGCTCATAAGGCCGACAGCCAGGCTGAACGGTACGTTGAAGTGGCACTCAACTGTGCTATTTTCAACCATGTTGACGACAATTTTCACCCGGTTGGTTTGAGCTCAAATCCACTCTGAGGCCGGGTAGTTCCCCTCCGATACACCAATGTATTGACACATTTTGATTAGCAAAGTCCCAGACGGTATCTGAAGTCCATGCAAGCTTTGTGGGAGCACTGGCTCGGGAAAGCAATGAGGACACAATCAAGAGGAAAGGAAAAATCGGGACATTTGGTTGGCTTTTACAAAGCACGAAAACATCCTGCATTTCTTTGCACTTGATGTTCTGACAATGGTAAGCCCAAAGACATACAAATAATCTTGTTTTAATCTGTGACTGATGTAGGTGAACGGGAGAGGGGAAAGGAAACAATTAATAGTGATAACACCGTCCAATGAAAGCTGTAATGTGCATCCCTGTGTTAGATGCATCGTAATGTCTCATCTGTATGACAACCTTCTTACACGAAAAAGCCATCACTGGGCCTTCACTTGGCCAACGCGCCGTTCAGATGCAGGCGCGTACCCTTGTGCTTCTTGACCTGCTCGAGGAGGTGAATCCGCTCGGGCAGTGGAGGAAAAGGATCACGTTTTTAATTGGCGTCAACTGACTAAGAGCCGCGCGGCTATGGGATCCTTACTGCAAAAGCTCAAATTGGGGGAAATGACGGCAAGGGTCGTCTTTTCTGGCGATTTTCTGGCGTCTTTTCTGGCGATGCGACATAGGTTCCAGGTACTACCGCCTGCCAGCAGACATTTTCTTTTAATGAGTCCAGCAACAGGTACAACTTATTGTTTATTGGACTTCCAGTAGGTGCAGCGAAAGATAGGCCTGCCCCCCCCCCCCTTAATTCCGCATATTTTTTTTAGCTTTACAACCGGTTTTTGGTTGCCGCATGGGGAATGCTCGCTGAGATCCACCCCACCCTGTTACAAGAACAAATTCGGGCAGCGTCCGTCGTCTCTCAGATCTGGTACAATCTAGCCCCATCTTTGGAGAGCCCGCCTTGCACCCTTTTCGCAGCTGAATATTATGTTATCTTCGTGGGAAAGGCAGACGTGTTCATCGTAATCTTCGTCGGTTAATTGTGTTTGAGCCCATTTCATCCTGTCAAGGTGAATGGAGCACGTAGAGCACCATGCCTTATTAGTAGGCATTGTTCGGGAAACTTCAGTTTGTTGCACTTCTCTTGGGTCAGTCGATTGTAATGCCTCTTATATTTTTATTCCCGTAACGTCTTGGTCTGTCCACAACAGAGAGAGCTGGAAATGCAAAAAAAAATTTAATGCGGCTTAGGACGCCCCTCTGCTAGGGCATCGCGGCAATCCTTTACCAAGAGCTAGTGCCACAACCTTCCCTGGAGTCTGGGCTGTCTAGACTCGGGGCATCCCCGTCACATGTTACTGCCTAGACTTGGGACACAGCCTCACCCGGGGCTGGAGGACGCCACTCTGCTGGACTTGGGGCAT
>NW_023596921.1:45376292-45402960 GCF_011947565.3 Pollicipes pollicipes | reverse complement strand
GTACACAGGAAACATATCCCTGGTGAATGTGCACCAATGTACACAGGAAACATCCCTGGTGAGTGTGCACCAGTGTACAAAGAAAACGTATTCCATTCGCTGGAGTTGAACCTACGCCCTCATCTGGCCTGCTTCCAGACGACATCAGAACGTCGGTGTAAAATGGGCTTATCGTGGCTGTGTTAAGGGGCTTAGAGCCGCCGGCTCCAAGGCATATGAAAACATCAAGGTCTGCAGTTTAGATAATTCGGGCGCTACTCTCTGTCATGCGCGCTTCTTCCACTCCATGAGGTAGCCTATTTGAACTACCGTTGTGTCTTTAAGATGTGGTCTTACGGTTATTTTCTGGAAAGATGGTCTGTAAATCTGGTGATCTTCTTTGCGAACAAGGTTGTAGACCGAGCGAGCCTCGCTTGAGCTATTCAAAGTCCTTCAACCAGAGCGACCGGGTTCGACTCAGCCGTCACGCTGCGTGCGAGGAATCTTCTTTGCAAACGGCGATGATAACTGATGCATGCGTCTGTTGGCAACATCAACAACAGCTCTACAACATTTCGTCCGGAAAATGTGCTGGACATCTGCATGCAAGTTTTTTGATCGCATTGGTTCTCCCTGCAACATGGCAACATCACCACGGTTCTACTCCATCCGTTCGATTAACAAAAAAGATAAGTTTCGTATTGCGAAGACCTGAACAGTATGGGTAACAGCTGGGGCGTGAAGGAATTTAAAGGGGCTTTCACCTTTGGGAAATATATAAAAGGAATACTCTGGTTAAAGCTCGGAACCAGTTATTAAACCTTGGGGAGCATTACGCATATAGCTTAAGACAGTATTAAGAGCCTTGACACTCGTAGAATAAACAGGAAAATAGAATGAAAGACGTCTGAATATCTATAGAGATAAACATCTATTCTCCCTTCTCCTGGCTATTTTGCTGGGAGCAAGGCTATTAATATTGTCCGAACTTTCATACTTGTCAGAACCTTCAAAACTGGGATGCAGTGGGCCCGACAGAGAGAAAACCCTACCCCGAAGACCAACAGTAAGACCTTTGGCACACACCCAGTGTGGGGGTCACACAGAATGTGTTCCGCCACACAGAATGTGTTCATTCATAGGTATGCATGACGCCAGTAGAAATGCATATTTGTGATTGGCGCAGCGGGCGGTGTGAACCATTCAGCGAGACTTGCATTGGTGAAAGTTTGAGCATGTGCGTTAGTAGACCCCGTGATATGTCACTGGTAAAGGCGGCCTTGCAACTAACTGAGCATCCAAGTAAGCCTCCTAAAGCACAGAGCACCCTTCTTAAATCGTGTCTGTTCTAAACACCAAACCAAACCAAAGCCTAAAGATGATGTCTTGTTGAATTCGCCTGATAATTGCCTGCTGTTCGCATGGCTTTTTCCCAATCAGCATTTAAGCTCCCGTATCATTTATTGCATAAGCTTTTGTTCGATCTATTGTAGTGAGAACATGACTTAGCACAAACACCGGGAAACGCAACGAAAATCAATCGTAACTTTCATGGCGATGAGCGGGGAGCCAATTGCCATTCCCCTTCTCGTTGCGGCTACTTCCAGTTGAAATTTGTATTTTGTTTGCTCTGCGTTCAATGCTTAAAAGGGCTTCTGACCACTCCAAGGTCAGGTCTCTGACTTTGTTCACCGCAGTGAGGTGTTAGTGGTTGCGGTGTTTACCACCGCGTTAGTTCGTCTTTTCATGTTCAATGCCTGATCTAGAACAAGCTGCTCGTCGTAGAAAGGTGTTAGTGGTGGCGACGTATACCACTTAACTGTTTGTCTTTTCATGTTCAATCTCCGATCTGGAACACGCACGACTTGAATGTATTGAGTTCGTCGTAATTCTTTACTCTACACAATCAGAGCTGATGGACCTCTTAATCGGTTTCTGAGCGCCGCTAATGCTCGAAAAAGGACTCATCAGCGTTGTTCGAGTTGGGCTAACTCGCAGACCGTTCGTGGGGAAGTGAGTCACTCAGATGATGTGCTCTGCTTGGGCTAATCATGTCGCGTGTAGTATATGTTCGAGACTAAAGAGGCATATGAGAAGATCGAAATGATTAGCTTAATGTCAAAGTTGTAGAGATCCACTATGTTCAGGACATTTGGTTTTGTAATGTAGGCATGCATTTCGAGAAAACTTCAAGCAATTGCGGTGCACCACAGGGGTTTTAACAGCTTCTCTTCATCATGGGCACCGAGGCCGTCGAGGCCCGGCATAAACTAAATGATATGAGAGCTGTGGGAGGCTAAAGGGCAACTGGTTTGACCTGACATAAGCAGAACTATGCTTTTGTGAGCGAGAAATGTGACGCGGGTGCCATATATCGTGAAAATGGCTTGTGGAATTATGCGGACGGATAAGTTGGTCATGACCCCATTTTGAAACTGGTGGCTTAAAGATCGAAGACACGCGTTACAGTTTTATCACTTACGAAACGAACAAACACAGTTGTATTACATGCACGTCAGGTACGCACAGATGTACGTGTGATAGGCACCGCTATTAGCGCTAAAATACCGTTATTATGCTCCCACTGGAGGCAGCTTATATAACTCAAGGAGGTGCTGCCGCATGCGTTAGTATCAGGCCCTCATTTGGGAGATGGTAAAGCGTCTTTTTAGTTTTGTGTGAGGTTTATAATAATAAAGCCCGTTTCATGACTCTGATCTTGACGCGTGAATTTGTGCTGATTATGTACTTGTTGAGTAATAATGGTGTTTGTTGATCTATAATTACTGCTACTTACTGCTACACTTGTACTTAGTACCGTCAATTTCATAGGTATATTCCACTTGTGAATGTTTGCTACGTGTGCCCTACACCATAAGTGTTTACAACCTACCTAATAATATGTTTTCTGGTTTTTCACTGTCGGAATCTCAGGTCTCTCAAGTGTCGTTAGTGTTCATGACTTTGGCCTTTTGCACCGCAATCCATCCCATTATTTATCTCGCCACGCTTTACCAGCACATTGTTGTCGACATGCCGTAAAGGAGATTCATGCCAATGTTGTGTATTTGCATACATGAACCTAAAATATTTCCAATTGTCATATTGTGGACATATATATGGTGCAAAACTTGTGTGGGTGAGGATTTCAGATGCCAGCTTTGAAAACCACTGCTGGCGAGACACACATTGTTTTTTGTTTGTTTTTTATCAGCACCAAGACTGCACGGCGCGCCGCATTCGCCAATAGCAATCAAAACTAAGCTCATGACCGGATCAATCACGTCCGCCGGTTACTGACTGGACCAATCACATCCGCCGGTTACTACCTGGACCAATCACGTCCGCCGGTTACTGCTTGGCTGAACAATGGTAGTATCGACTCTCGCAACGTCTTTCATGCTTCCCTTCAAATGTTTCCAATGTTTCGATTTTTCCAAAATTTCATTGTTTTCCTTCGAATGTGGCTTTTTATTGTTGGATTACGCCGATCGAGATGCCAGTTAAGTAGGATGTTCTCGTGAGGCTCCTACGATGTTCAAATGTTGTCATCTCCAGTTCATGTTCCTATCGCGGTTCGCGCACCATTAAAATGTGGAACAGTTCTTTCAGTGCAATCTGCATTTGGTATTTTTCTTGATTTCAGATCAGCACATGAAACGTGCATGACATATGTCATCAGTGTCATATAAGACACAACCTTATTTGCCCACTTCCCTCCCCCCCCCCCCCCCCCCCTGAGGCACCGTCTTCCCTCGATGGGGGATGGTGTGCTCCAGTGATCCTGCTTTTCCTTGGGGAAGATTGCAAAGCATTCCTTCCGGCCAAAGGGAGTAGCCAGACTAAACGTGCCTCCCTCAAGGCCCCTGACTTTGGCCAAGGTGAGGATTAGCAACACCTCGGCCTCAGCTTTCAGTCTTATTAGGATTGCCGCGCCCTGTCGTGCCCACAAGGGCGATGAGGGGGCCATGGATGCTGAGGAGACCGCTTTGCGGGTCAGCCTTGGCGACCACCAACACTCACCCTTGGCCTGAATTTGTCCGCCTGCGGGTGGTGCCCCGTGTTGACTCCGCACGCGGGTAACCGGCCGGTCAGGCGCCGTCCTAGTGCGACGCTGGCTGGGAGCCAAGCGGGCCGGGTGACGGGATGTCGGGGGGGGGGGGGGGGGGGTGTCGAACACAGTGCCCGCCTGATGCTTCAGCTGTGGGGCTGTGCTCTGGCTTGCACTGGCGGGGTGCCTGGTCAGCCTTTCGTGAGTCAGGGCATTGGCTTCCGTGAACTCGTACCCAGCAGCTGCGCGGCGGCGCTTCTGGTGTTCCGGCTCGCGTATGGCGCGCAGGTGGTCCCTGGCGGCACAGTACTTGCCCAGTGGGCTCTGATGATGGTTATGGGGTTATTCTTGCTTGAGCGTATCGATTTTTGACCGAAAAAGCTCTCCACATGTATTTTACGAAAGAAGGTTTTCCCACAAGAACGCATCGAATACAAATTCTACCATACCGCGCTCCAGTCCAACGTCAACAGCATACAGCGTGCATTGACTAGAAGCCCTAGCTAACCTCACCTGCGTCATCAAAGCTATTCGGCGGCTGGCTCATAAGGCCGACAGCCAGGCTGAACGGTACGTTGAAGTGGCACTCAACTGTGCTATTTTCAACCATGTTGACGACAATTTTCACCCGGTTGGTTTGAGCTCAAATCCACTCTGAGGCCGGGTAGTTCCCCTCCGATACACCAATGTATTGACACATTTTGATTAGCAAAGTCCCAGACGGTATCTTGAAGTCCATGCAAGCTTTGTGGGAGCACTGGCTCGGGAAAGCAATGAGGACACAATCAAGAGGAAAGGAAAAATCGGGACATTTTGGTTGGCTTTTACAAAGCACGAAAACATCCTGCATTTCTTTGCACATTGATGTTCTGACAATGGTAAGCTCAAAGACATACAAATAATCTTGTTTTAATCTGTGACTGATGTAGGTGAACGGGAGAGGGGAAAGGGAAACAATTAATAGTGATAACACCGTCCAATGAAAGCTGTAATGTGCATCCCTGTGTTAGATGCATCGTAATGTCTCATCTGTATGACAACCTTCTTACACGAAAAAAGCCATCACTGGGCCTTCACTTGGCCAACGCGCCGTTCAGATGCAGGCGCGTACCCTTGTGCTTCTTGACCTGCTCGAGGGGGTGAATCCGCTCGGGCAGTGGAGGAAAAGGATCACGTTTTTAATTGGCGTCAACTGACTAAGAGCCGCGCGGCTATGGGATCCTTACTGCAAAAGCTCAAATTGGGGGAAATGACGGCAAGGGTCGTCTTGTCTGGCGATTTTCTGGCGTCTTTTCTGGCGATTTTCTGGCGTCTTTTCTGGCGATGCGACATAGGTTCCAGATACTACCGCCTGCCAGCAGACATTTTCTTTTAATGAGTCCAGCAACAGGTACAACTTGTTGTTTATTGGACTTCCAGTAGGTGTGCAGCGAAAGATAGGACTGCCCCCCCCCCCTTAATTCCGCATATTTTGTTTTAGCTTTACAACCGGCTTTTTGGTTGCCGCATGGGAAATGCTCGCTGAGATCCACCCCACCCTGTTACAAGAACAAATTCGGGCAGCGTCCGTCGTCTCTCAGATCTGGTACAATCTAGCCCCATCTTTGGAGAGCCCGCCTTGCACCCTTTTCGCAGCTGAAATATTATGTTATCTTCGTGGGAAAGGCAGACGTGTTCATCGTAATCTTTCGTCGGTTAATTGTGTTTGAGCCATTTCATCCTGTCAAGGTGAATGGAGCACGTAGAGCACCATGCCTTATTAGTAGGCATTGTTCGGGAAACTTCAGTTTGTTGCACTTCTCTTGGGTCAGTCGATTGTAATGCCTCTTATATTTTTATTCCCGTAACGTCTTGGTCTGTCCACAACAGAGAGAGCTGGAAATGCAAAAAAAAATTTAATGCGGCTTAGGACGCCCCTCTGCTAGGGCATCGCGGCAATCCTTTACCAAGAGCTAGTGCCACAACCTTCCCTGGAGTCTGGGCTGTCTAGACTCGGGGCATCCCCGTCACATGTTACTGCCTAGACTTGGGACACAGCCTCACCCGGGGCTGGAGGACGCCACTCTGCTGGACTTGGGGCATACCCGCCACCCGTCACTGCCTGAACTTGGGGCACGGCCTCACCCGGGGCTGGAGGACGCCACTCTGGCTGGACTTGGGGCATGTGCCCCTGTCACCCTGTCACTGCCTGAACTTGGGGCACGGCCTCACCCGGGGCTGGGAGGACGCCACTCTGCGTACTTGGGGCAGGTGCCCGTCACCCGTCACTCTACTGCCTGAACTTGGGGCACGGCCTCACCCGGGGCTGTGAGGACGCCACTTCTGCTGGACTTTGGGCATCCCCCCGTCATCACCCCGTCACCGCCTGAACTTGGGGCACGGCGACTCACCCTGGCTGGAGGACGCCACTCTGCTGACTTGGGGCATCCCCGTCACCCGTCACTGCCTTAACTTGGGGCACGGCCTCACCCGGGGCTGGAGGACGCCACTCTGCTGGACTTGGGGCATGCCCGTCACCCGTCACTGCCTGAACTTGGGGCACGGCCTCACCCTGGGCTGGAGGACGCCACTCTGCTGGACTTGAGGCATGCCCGTCACCCGTCACTGCCTGAACTTGGGGCACGGCCTCACCCTGGGCTGGAGGACGCCACTCTGCTGGACTTGAGGCATGCCCGTCACCCGTCACTGCCTGAACTTGGGGCACGGCCTCACCCGGGGCTGGAGGCCGCCTCTCTCCTGAACTTGGGGCATGCCCGTCACCCGCCACTGCCTGAACTTGGGGCACGGCCTCACCCGGGGTTGGAGGACGCCAATCTCCCGGGCCTGGAATGCCTTTTCCTGTGTTTACGGCGTCTATCCCTCTGGGCTTACCGTCGCCCGTTCATTATGACTTCAAAGCCCTTATGTGAGTCAACGATCTTCAATGCATCAGCGTGCAGTTGGTTAAATACTTCAATGCATCAGTACTGGTTAAAGGACTTAATAGAGCAGACGTTGGTTACATTGACAGAACTCGACATTTCCAGTCGTGCTTGTGATCGAGAGCGCGGCTTGGAACGTCGGGTAAGATCAACATAACCAATGTTTGCGCTTTCATGTCGCTTAGCCAGTACATCCTGCCATAAATATGGTCTACAACTCAGCATGGGGTAGTTGAATCGATAATGCTGAAACCTGGGCTTGTGGGGGTCGCCACAACTGAGCTCTGCGACGCTTCTGTTTTGGCTTATTGTGACGGGGGTATATCAATTAGACGAAAGAGCGACAAAAATACAGGTGCGAAGCAGTGTACAAACCTAGTTCTCCTCTCCCACCCACCCTACCTCTCCCCCTGGGCAAGCAAGCAAGCAAGCAGCCTACGAAAGCATGCCACTGAAAAGCACGATTTGCATAGACGTGCCTCCTTAAATTCACGCCTGGAACGGCCCCCTGAGTAGGGTAAGCTGCTAAAACGCTGTCGGGACATTTCACATTGATGATCAGGAAAGCCGCCAAATTTCAGCGCCGTAGCTAACACGGTTTGATCGTCAGATAGGCAAAACCAGAGACTGAATTGGTCGTCGCATAACAGTGAGACCAGAGAGGCTGAGCGAATTATACGCGCAAACCGGTCGAGCATCTGACAACCAGCACACCGCTCAGTGACTGCTTCAGACTGCTGGCTCTAAGGCTCTCCGAACTTGCTCTCAGGCAGTCCAAGTCTTTAGGCTGCCTCCCAGCGGCTCCATACTGACGCCCAGGCTCTCCAGAGTGACTCCCAGGCTCTCTCAATCGGCTCCAGGCTCTCCGGACTAACTTCCAGGCTTTCCACACCGGCTGCCAGGCTGTCATGATTAGCTCCCAGGCTCCCCGGGCTGGCTCCCAGGCTCTCCAGACTGGCTGCCAGGCTCTCTCAATTGGCCCCAGGCTCTCCAGACCGGCCGCCAGGCTGTCATGATTAGCTCCCAGGCCCCCCAGGCTGGCTCCCAGGCTCTCCAGACTGGCTCCCAAGCTCTCCAAATTGGGTCCCAAAGCTCTTCCCGAACGCTGGTCAAACTTCCCGACCGCTGGCTTTAAGGTTCCAATACTTATTTCCAACGCCTCATCTGTAGGGAACTCCGTCTTCGAAGCTCCGAGGTCTCCGGGTTCCCCGCCTCTTGGGACTTCTGAGTCCGTGACTGCTCGGCAGCCATAAATACCCTCAGAGGACTACGGTCATGGCAGTGATAATGACAAATCCCGCCAAATGGTGGGTCGTTTTCAGGACACGTTCGTCCAATTAACTGGCGCTATTAGGCCCCGCGTGTTTGCGCAGCAGTTCTGCAGCAGCGGTCCGCTGGTGGGGGCTCACTGAGCCTCCTCGATGTATTTGGGTCACCGTTTGCTGAGTCGCAGGAAGCGGCCGACAGAGCGGCTATGCTTGGGGCTGTACATGGGTGGGGTATGCTGTGTTTTTTTCATTTTTTATATAAATATATGACAAGTCATAGAACATGCACGATGCCCATCGCCACGAAAAGCTTCGAAAAGACGCATGCTGGGCCGTTGATCACCTGTAGGTAGCAGCCTCATTGGCGGAGCCATGTTTGTGACATATTCATGCGGCAAATCTATATGAGCGTGTGGACAGTCTTCAGGATTTACCGTGCCCTGGACGAAATAATTGTGCTCTGTGCTGCGAGCAATTTGCCTGCAGTGTTCCCTCTGAGGCGGACAGCTAGACGAGAGGACCGGGAGAGGGCGGGGATTTGTGAGGACTGCGCACCCTCTGAGGCGGAGGGCGAGATGGGAGGGCCGGGGGAGGGCAGGATCTTGTGATGACTGCGTATCCCCGAGACGGAGACCGTGATGGGACGGCCGGGGGAGGGTGACGACTTGCGAGGACCGTGTACTCTCCGAGCTGGAGACCATGGTGGAAGGGTCGAGGGAGGGCGGGGACTCGTGAGGACTGGGCACTCCCCGAGGTAGAGACCGTGAAGGGAGGGGGGGTGGGAGAGGACGGGGACTCGTGAGGACTGGGTACTCTCCGAGCTGGAGACCATGGCGAAAGGGTCGAGGGTGGGCGGGGACTCGTGAGGACTGGGTACTCTCCTAGGTGGAGACCGTGATGGAGGGGGGGGGGGGGGCGGGAGAGGACGGGGACTCGTGAGGGCTGTGTACTCTCCTAGGTGGAGACCGTGATGGAGGGGGGGGGGGGGGCGGGAGAGGACGGGGACTCGTGAGGGCTGGGTACTCTCCTAGGTGGAGACCGTGATGGAGGGGGGGGGGGGGGGCGGGAGAGGACGGGGACTCGTGAGGGCTGTGTACTCTCCTAGGTGGAGACCGTGATGGAGGAAGGGGGGGGGGGGGCGGGAGAGGACGGGGACTCGTGAGGACTGGATACTCTCCTAGGTGGAGACCATGATGAGAGGGTCGGGGGATGGCCGAGTCCGGTGAAGACTGCGCTGGTGGGGTACGATCGGTCACGTGGCGGTGTCATTGTAACTTTTTGCACAATAGCATTATAAGACAAAGACCTAACTTGGTACCAAACCTAGCATGGACGAAAGATGGGACAGACGGGGGTGAAAAATGTTTTTCCGTCGTCGGGTCGATCAAAACAATCCAGAAAGTGAACCATGGAAGCATTTATATGTCATCATTTACAGTTTGATAGTTGTTAATCTGAGTATGTTTCTACGTGTTCATATAACCGTATGTGTTATATGGCTCAATGTATGTTATATGATGGTATGTGTGATGCATGATTCATGTTTGATAAATAATTCGTGTGTTCTATGACGATATGTGTCATATGTTGATGCATGTGCCATGGGTCATTTATGCATGTTACATATGTGCTATTATTACATCGTCTAAAGTCATGCAGAGACCCTCCGCATAATAGCCAAGAGACCCCCGGCATAATCGGTTTTGCTCCTGCTCATCCAATTATTAGTGTGTTTCAGATTTGGTACCAAATTAGGTTCCCAACTACCAATGTTTGGGTGAATGTTATTCTGAGAGATGTATGCTAAGTATGTATGTTAAGAGAGAACAGTCCAGTGAAAGGGGATTCGCTTCAATGACCACCAGCGGCCATAGGTGCATGTGATGCGGCCATAGTTGCATTGAAATACACTGGTATGCGTGGAAATTGCGACTTCCAGATTCGGAAATGAATGTCCCTAAAGGTATGCGACCGTTCTTTGCTTCCGTGCCCCTCCACCTGCATCCCTGGGCTTTCAGTAGATAAGTTGTCATCTTGCGGCAGCTAAGTTTTGCCCGTTGGAGTACGCATACGACCTCCTTCACTTTTAAGTCTTCTCCTCTCCCTGGACTATTTCGTCGAAGCGGCGGATGAGGGACTCGAGAGCGGGGGTGTGGACGGCGTACCGATAACAGCGGTGTGCCGATGCTACCGTGGAATCGGTCCGCGTCTCCTGCAGATCAGCAACTGCTCCATCACAGCCCGGATATTTCCCGACCAGGGGAAAATTGCGTCCCATCCTTAAATCGGGTCACCTAACTGCACCAGTTAACACTAGGCACATATCTCTATTCAGAGTGCTATTAAAAACTATGTAAAAAGACGCTTACAGCCAGGTGAGTGCGTGTCTCTGAAGCAATGGTGTTATTTACCTTGCTCGACATGCCTAAGGGCAAGGCCACTGTACCGAGGAAGCTCTGCCGCCGTTGGAGGGCTGGTGAGGAACGACAGCGACAGCTTTCGACAGTGTTGATCACGGTTTGCTTACAACAAAACTGCAGTGTACGGCGTGGACCCTGGCTATTGGTCAGGTCCAAAGGCTATTTGAGTGGTCGGAGACAGGTGGTGCGTGGAGGGCTGACGACCCTGCCGGCAGCCCACGTAGCGCACAGGGTCCACAGCCGCTCCGTTGTTGCTCACCTTGTTCACAAACGACTTGCCCATCTCTCCATCACATGGACGCCTCATCTCATATGCGTATGGCACTCAGCTGCTGGACCACGCTCCTCCCAACAAGAAGACCCCCGGAGCACTAGAACACCGTCCGGAAATATCAATTTACGAACTTCAGGCTTGGTTCAGCGTAAACTCACTGAAAATTGCAAGGACATAAGCGACTTTGTTCTTAAACGTTTTTTTTATAAATTTGATCCGAGCCCTTTTGAACGGATGGATTTCTGGGATCAGCGCTCACGCCAAGCAGTGCTTGTTGTGTGAGCCCTGGCCCCTTCCATCCGATCGCGCAATCCCACGCAACGGCAGAATCTAGTGTCGAAAGCTTAATGTGCCGCAATGCTCGGCACGGTCCGTCCTGCCCTTCTGACGTCAACTGACCTTTAACGCGACCGCTGCCACCAGCCGCATGCCATACCTACCAAGGGCAAATAGCGAACGCTCTAAAGCGACTCGAACCCACCCTGCCACGGGTGGGTGGATCGGAAGGCGAGCGCTCCAACCAACTGAGCCAACGGGACGGGCAACTGGCATGTTCAAAACAAATTTCAAAAGAAACCTGCGATTTTCACTGGACGATAGATGGAAAGGCCAGCTCACCTTTACGGCACCTTACTTTTTCGGAGTGATCGTAAACTCGACGCTTTTGTGGAAAAGGCATGTCGGCAAAGTCGTGAAAAATTCAATGGAATTCTAACCTCGCTGTGCCACCTCAGGAATTACTTTACACATGATGTTCTTAAAGTTGTCATCGAAGGCTATGGGATTCCATTCACATCTTACCCATTATGCGTATGGGGTAGTGTGATCAAGCGTCAGATGCCGAGGAATCGAAAAGCTGTAAATTATGCCGCCAGGATTGTCTCTGGCGTGAAACGCAGCCAGCATAAATACAGACTTAACGATATTTGTGCCGATATTTATTTGTTTATTGTTATAGGGGCTTGCTTGTGCCGGCTCGGGATTGATGACTTGTTGAAGGAGAGGCACGTGCTGAAAATTTGTTGAAACCCCTAGCATGAAAAGACTCGCCACGGATACTCAATATCATTTCAAGCCACGTTCCTCTGTTTCAGTAACAGACGCGCTCCTCCATGTCAATGTCTCTCCACTTGCCCGGGTGCCGACTGGAAGCCACCAAGCTAACCTTTCTTTGTCGTGCCGCGGCAACTTGGAGCCGCCTGCCTCTGACGACCATTGCGTCTTCATCTCTGACTTCTTAGTGGTTAAATAATTGCATTTCAAAACGAAGATCTTAGGTCATGCGCCTTATTTCTACGCACATGTTAATTACTTGTGTGATTGTATGTCATATGTATGTGTGTATGTGATGTTTGCAAGTCAATGCAGGTCCCATGTACTCACAATTAGTTTCATTCATGTTTGTGTGTACCCTGGATTTGGCACATTTTGTTATCAATCTCGAACAAATTTCGGGTTCGTAGTTTGACTTCGTACGCATTTTATGATATCTCATTTCATCGTATTGTATTTTATCGCGTCACATTTTACAGTGTCATATAGCTAGTCCAGTTTGCCTAGTTCGTAATATCGTATTTTTTTTCGTACATTTTGTAGCATCGTGCTTCAACGTATTTCTTTAGCACGTTGTCACGAGTGAGTGTGGGGTGTAACGAACCAGAGCTAGCGAGCGTTGCAGCGAGCCGAGTACCTGAAAAGCCACCTCTCGATGATTCTCGAGCAAGCAAGTGCAAACACAGTTACTTAATTGGTCCTCCGTCTCCAGCGCCTGGCAAACCACCGTGTTTTCTGACCTCGTCTGCCAGGCCTCGGCTCGCACCAGGCGCCGTCTCCCCTGCATCTGGTGAGCCATCAGCCCTGACGGCCAGCACCTGGTGAGCGATCAGCCCCTGACGGCCAGCACCTGGTGAGCGATCAGCCCTGTCGGCCAGCAGCTGATGAGCGATCAGCCCCGAGGGCCAGCAACTGATGAGCGATCAGCCCTGAGGGCCAGCACCTTGTGAGCGATCAGCCCCTGACGGCCAGCACCTGGTGAGCGATGAGCCCCTAAAGACCAGCAGTGCCGGCTAACGGACACCGCGGCACCCGGCGGCGGCACCGTACACGATGCCGTCGTTAGCCAGAGCTGACGCTAACGACGCCCGGCCGAGAAACCTTGTCGCGCCGCCGTCGGCCTGGCGCACTTAGCCAATATCCGGCGGGCGCGCCCGTTTCCGGGCGGCGCCCGTCACCCCACGGGCGGCCGGCTGGCCCTGGGGCAGGCACCACCCCCGGGCGGGGCCCCAGCCCACCGGCGCCAGGCCGCGGCTCCGCTGGACGGTCGCCAGCCGGACCAGCGCGCCACATTATGCGTCATTATCGCGGGGGCAGGTTTTGTCGCTGATCAATGCGCGCCCTGCGGAGAATAGATAATTCGCTGCCGAGGCAAGCGCGCGACAGCCACGGCCAATCTGTAGGTGGGATTTCATTTGGCGCGCTTGTTAGGGCGTCTGACGCGCTCTGTCGGTCTGGCGGCAGAGGCGGGATGCCGCTCTGAGCCAGCGGCGGAGGGCCTGAGGTGATTGGGGTGGACAGTGGAAGACGCCGCCGCCCGCTGAGCGAGTTGGCCAGGCTTTAACGAGCAAAGTTGAGCCGTTCCAGCCCGTTCCATACCCAGAGAAGTTTAGCCGCCCAAACGGAGTGTATTCTTGGAATGAGCGTGGAAAATATGCTAGCGTCTCGCTGGAGAGCAACGAACAACGCTCTGAGCCATCATAACGAGCGAAGTTTGCATCGGAGTGCTGCTTCACTTGATCAGGTCTGGAACGCGAGCATATTGCTCACTTGGAACTAATCGCGTGGCAATAAAATCGCGCCTACTAAGTTGATCTAGATCCAGCTTTTGTTTTAAAAAAGGAATTCATCCGCAGCGCGACCGGTTGTTTATACTCGCCAAGGCTGAAGTGCGGGCTCTTAAAACGTCTCGTTCGCACGACCAGGTTCTATCCCTTTAGACACTTTAGATGCTTTAGAGAGCTTGTCACAATTCAACCTTCATCGCTACACGCAGCAACATAAGCTATGGTGGCTTTTTCCCAGACGTTTGCAGTGAATTTCATCACGTTTGGTTACGACAGCGTTTTTCAATACTGACCTTTTGGTGGGATTCAACCTCAATTGTATCATGTATTGTGTCAATTGCATCAATTGTAGCACGCGCTACGTTGTCCACAGTCCTAAATGGCCCCTTCGCTTATTAGTTTTGCTCCTCGATTCCTCCTCATGCGTGGGTCACGTGCCAGTCCTCATGTAGCAAACATGCATGGAGAAACTCAAACAGCATCTCAACCGCGCGAGAAGCTGCTGCAGAAGAGAACTGCATAAGCGGCTACATCGTCAATTCACATTTGCACACTTCGAGTGACATTCCAGGCCATGGCACATGGCATCCATAATTCAGCAGAGCCTCGCCGGGCGAAGCGACACGCCGCGCCGCCGCGCCGCCGCCGCTGCCAGAGTGCTCGGGCCGGTCCAGGCCGGGACGGGCGGACGCTCAGTCGCGGCCGAAGGCGCGCTGCCGGATCCAGTCCACGTACATGGCCACCCTCGTGTACACGCCCGGAAAGGTCGGATGTCCGCAGCCGACGCCCGTCGACACGATGCCCACCAGCTGAACTCGACCGGACGCCGGGTCACGGAAGGTCATGGGTCCGCCGGAGTCGCCCTGCAACCAGGGCGGCCGGGTCAGACGCTGCCGGGGAATGCGGAGGGCGATATGAAGGGAAAGAGGGAAGGGAGAGTGAGGGAGATAAACAGCGAGGGTAAAAACGAGAGAAAAAGAACACACAGAGAGAGATTTGTAGCTATAATGTATATATATATATATATATATATATATATATATATATATATATATATATAGGTAAAAAGGGAGGGAGAGTGGGAGAGAGAAAGAGAGAGAGAGAGAGAGAGAGAGAGAGAGAGAGAGAGAGAGAGAGAGAGAGAGAGAGAGAGAGAGAGGAGACGAGAGAGCGAGAGAGAGAGAGAGAGAGAGAGAGAGAGAGAGAGAGAGAGAGAGAGAGAGAGAGAGAGAGAGAGAGAGAGAGAGAGGCCGTGGTCGGATGTCCGCTAAGTCGTCCGTCATGTCGGCACATCCGACCGCTAGGATACTCGATCTTTGCCGATCCATGGCGGCGTCTGGCAGCTCCGAAGACAAAATGTATGCACATAAATGCATGAAGTACAATTTCTGGAAAGTTGATGGTTTTCTTTTTTCAAAGTCACTTTACACGGACAAAATTTAGCACTTAGTAAGGCGGCGACAGCTGTTTGTGGGTGCATGAGAAATGGCACAGTCCAAGCAATGCGACCAGCAGTCGGCCGTCCAGCAGGTACCGCAATTACGAAGCCACTGCTGAGCCCAGCAAGATTCCCACCCCGCTCCAAACCTGGCAAGAGTCCCTGCCGTGGCCCGTTGTGTCGTGGGCGCAGATCTTGGTGTCGCCGAACCCTGGGGCGAAGTCCTGCTGGAAGTTGTTGCCCAGCGTCCTGTAGTGAGCTTCGCAAGTAGCCGTATCGACCAGCGGCAGACGCACTTCCTGCAGAACGGCCGACGACTCGCCGCCTGCAAAACAGTAGTCCTGCGCTGCCAGCGTTGTCAAAACACCATTGTCTGTGTTCGAGATTGTGGAAGTTTTCGCGTCAGGTGCAACCAACATGGATGAAGTGATAGGACAGCAGCGTGCTGTATGAGGTAATAGTTGTTGCATAAGACGAGATGATATCAGGATAATAGATGATAGCTGGGTTATCTAACGACGCATTCAACGTTTTCGCTTATTTAGCGGCAACATGTCTCACGCCGCTCGCCGCTGGCGCTGTGCCGCATGGGAAGCACGGCTCATTGAGTATCGGGCTTTCCGTGCCATTCATCATGCATATGAGCCTCGAGATAGACGATGAAAATGAACGAGTTATCTGGTGAGCCGCAGTCTGGGTGAATCGTAAAGCCGATCAGAGCTGAAACCGTTTAGCTTGGAGCGGGCTGTCGGTTCCTGTATTTATGGCTAAGGCCAGCCATAAAATGAATTACGAGTGGTTTAAGGCGCAGGGCACGTCGCGGTAATATAATTCGGATTGGGTCGTTCGGGTGCAATCAGCTGAAGTCTGGCCTAGTTTACTTCGAGAGTCAAAGTCCATTGTGCGGATGTTTTGAAACCTGTGCCGTGCCGTAGATGCACTGCGACCAAATGCATGCAAGCGAAAGCAAATAAATCCCGAGCAAACATTGAAATGAACTTGATTTGGGAAAAGCCAAACATTCTTCAGGAAAACACGGAGCGGCAAAACACGGCGACGAGCTGAAAACTGGGACCTCCATCTCACCGTACAGGACTTGTGGCGCCAGTTCCGATCAACCGAGCACAGTCTGGCTGTGATCATGTGACGCGGCCTCCGCACCGCAGTGTCGGCCACTCACCGAAGTCGGTGTGGCCCCAGCCGGCCAGGGACGTCCACTGGCCGGTGAGGTTGACCCCGGCTGGCGGCAGGCACACGGGCCTCACGAGCGGCCCCAGTCGCGCCGCAGTGCTCAGGCGCAGCAGCGCCAGGTCGTTGTGCTTGCGGTAGTGCTCGTACGCCGGATGCAGGTAGATGCGATCCACCAGCAGATCCTGGTGCGCCGCGTCCGTGTCGTAGTGCAGGTCAAAGTCGCCAACGCGCACCAGCAGGCGGTTCCTGGCGGGAGGGTACGCGCCGGCCGTGATCGCCAGTCGCTGCTGGGCTCGGCTCCTGCGTGTGCAAAGGCAGGGTCTCGGGATGGTCTCCGGGGTCAGGTGACCGGCCATACGTCACCTCCTACTGTGTCAACAGGTCATCCCCGGCCCGTAACAATCTGTGTGTTCTGTGTGTTCGTCTTTAGGCCAGCGAATGTGCCTATGCTATGATGGCACAAACGAAGATAGCCAGATCACTGTGCACTGCGCAAGGGCAGAGAGAAGTTCCTTGTTGTGCGCTTTGGCACGTACGAGCCGCGCTTTCATGCTCGACACGCCCGAAACAAGGTCAGGTGCCCTTCTGACGACGGGCAGGGCCTGCAGGTCCCCAATTTAATACACACCTCATTAGAATGCATGGCCGCAGGGATGGAGACGCGCGGACGCGACCGTACGCGATCACACCGGCTTAGCCGCCTCGGCCGTCCCGCCGGCAGAGCCCAGGCCTCGGCACGCACGCCTGGGCGGTTTTGATATGCATTGAATACGCAAAGCGACTCGGAGATGGGCTCGGAGGCGACAGGGCGGAGCGAGAGGGCTGCTGGAGGGTGGTGACGCCACTCGAGCAGACAAGCCTGCGGCAGTGTGACAGGTTCGAGCCTGTTAGCTTTGCGACTCAGGCGTCGTGCGCATGCGTCCTTTTCCTTCCTATCTCGCCGGCGGCCCACGTCATGATCCCCTTATCTCCTTGGCTTACGCGACCAATTACGTGTTTCTGCCGGAGCTGAGCGCCGTATGTGCGTAATTCTGTCCCCGCTCCCGTCAGCATCCCGCATCTCTGCCGCATCGCTTCCGTCGAACCTCCACCTCTCTCCTCGTCACTGTCTGGTCACTGTCAAATGAGGGCCGTCCATGGAGGCACAGTAACGTTTCAGTTACCACCGGGAACCCGGGGGTCCACATCGCGGACCCAGGGCCCCACTTCGTCACTGAAGGCGATTTGACTTAGAATTCGGTGAGCTTTTTGGGCTCTGGTTCCCATTTTGATGTCTTGGAGAACCATTTTGCATGTTTTAGAAACCCCGCGGACGTCTTAAAACCAGGCGTTGACCGGTATATTCAACGGCACACTACTGACAAAGGTAGGACAAATTTACCCCCTTCCCCCACCCCTCTCTCTGCTCACTTCAAGAACGGCCGGGCCGAATTCAAAAGTTTAAATAGTACTCAGCAGCGACGTGGCGTGCGGTCAAACAGATACCTCAAAACAGACCTACGCCTCTCCGCTGCCCCGTCAGAGCGTCAACGCGGCAGACCTGAGCCTCGTCGCTGCTGTGGGCCCGTGCACATCTGGGCTCGGCCAATGTGCTTTGTGATGCATTTCAAGCCACTAATCAGTCATTGCCACAGGTAGCTACTTGAAACGTAGTACAGGCAGTTCTCATACTCGTATTCAGGCTACCTTCCTCCATTATGTGATAATTTTTAGTCTAAGGTCAAACATTTTTAGCGTGGATTTTACAAATAGCTTTATACTTTGGCATGCCAACATTTCAATGTGTAACATCGAAACAACACAACCGGGCGTGCCGCTTGGGAACTAATTGGCTCTTAAAACCCGTTCACGGACGTTGGAAATATTTTTCCGTTTCAGTCATATACCAATATGCGTACAGCAATGCACTTTTGCCAAAAGACAGCAAACATGACGTTACTCTGACGTCACTCGCGCTCGATCTGCCGCGGCCCTACAGTTGTTATTTTGGCCTAAAGCATATAGTGTGTCCATTAACAGCTGCTACAAATTTCGCGCCGGTTCTCGGCGCCTTTCTGAGATATCTCGAACATTCGATGGGAGGCGTGAATTTGATCACGCTGCTCCAGGCTAATGCTTGGTTAAGCTGCAAATAGGCACTGAGGTCTTCGGTCCAGGAGGCCCCATTACTTCCAGGCGGAGTGGGTTGGGGAATGGTCCCAAAAGTCCTTGGCTACACCACTCTCGTGGTTCCACATTACAGAATTATCACATAACACGCTTTTCCATGAAGTTACGTTTGTCCATGATCTGCAGCATGTTCAACTGGTTCACAAAATCCCACGTTTTTTTAAAGAAAGTTGCTATATCTTAAACAACATTAGTACTGATCAGGCGTAACAGCTTCTCATAAAAATGCTGCCCTCACGCCGACACCGCAAGACGGAGCAGGAATCTTTCACCAGTAAGTCTTCGTCAGAGAAGGCTTCTGAACGCATCGCGTGGCATTGTGCGCCTTTTCCTTCGATTTGGGCTGCGGGCCGGTGCGAGAAAGGCGCGGCGCCAGCATATCAATGCCGTTCCCAAGCACCAGGAAACAATCAGCAATCAAGAACAACAGGGCCGGCCGGCGTAGTGTCATCATCCGGCTTCGCACGCGCGGCCGACGGCGGGGCCTCACGCATACAAAGCTGCTGCACTCACTTCTGGAACTGGCCGAGGCAGTGGGCGGCCGTAGCAACGAACCGCTCGTTCAACAGAGCGCCGCCGCAGAACCAGCTGATGCGGCTCGGCCGCTGCTCGCCGATCAGCGCCTGTCGGGCGATGGGGGGGGGGGGGGACAAGTGTGAGAGCGGTGCGGCTGGAAGATGAGAGCTACGCCGCAGCTGCGCGCCGGACTGCCGTCTCCTCTCGTGGCCAGCCGCCGTAAATCACGGTCGGCCTAACGGCTTTGTGGTTCGAGATGTATGTTGGCGGCAGCGTTTTCAATCAGCAGTCGGACGTCGGGGCAGGAGAAAAGCGCCGTGAAATGGCTGGGTTTAGAATCGTTGCTTCGGTTGAGAACGTTGACAAGTTTCGTGAGGAGGCTACCGTCGTTGTCCGGGTACAGCGCGGTCGGATTGCAAGACGACTGCTGCGCTCGACATGCGGCAAGTGAGCAAAAAACGTGATGTCCAAAAGCAATTTAATCTCTGAACTTCTTCGAGTTGTTTGTGTTGCACGGCTCCACCAGCCGTCCAAAAACGTCGCAGGCCGGTCGACACGCTCGAGCGTCTTATTGTAATCTTACCAGAGACAGCGATTGATCGCGCTCATTATTTCTGTTGGCAACCACAACACGGGGTCTTAGGCTTGAGGTTGGCACAGCTGTAGCATCAGAGCGTGAGTGGATGCCGGGGGTGGCATTTAAATTTTGACCGGCAAAATTAAGGCTGAGAATGTGATGTTAACGTGGTGGATAACAAAACAGCTTTAAAACCAGCTTAAAAGAGCTTGCAATGCCAACAACACGTGTAGCTATTGTGCTGTGAACGTAATTAATCGGAAAATTCGAAAAAGATCAGATTAATGGGGTGTCCAGCGATGCTTGAAGCCGTATGGTTACGTCAGCACCACCGTTATCCCCAAGAAGCTATTGCATAACATATTGTAAACTACAGTATTTATAAGTGATATTATGTAACTAACTGAAATAATAACTGAAAGGACCTGGGAATGAATTAAGGATAAATAAACCCAAACGAACAGAGCAGAGCGTCAGGAGAATCTCTGACGTGCTTTGCCGGCTGTGACGATCTGTGCACAGCCACTATTCGACGTGGCACGCATCAGAAGTCCGACAGTCGGTGCAACTTACGATCCACGGCCAGCGACCGATGATGGCGTCCTGGCCTCCGGTGATGAACTGCACCTCGCCCAGCTGCTGGCTCACGCGCCGGCGGTACTCCTCCGAGAAGATCCCGAACGGGTCGTGTAGCGCTCGTCCGCCGGCACGGCGCGACGCCCCGCCGGCCGCGGGCGGCGGCTCCGTGTACGGCGCGAAGTCGGGGTCGTACTCGGCCGTGTCGTACTGACGAGCGTCGAAGCGGTCGAAGATGTGGTCGGGCGGCGAGGCGTGGGAGCGGTCGAGTGCCCGCCGCCGCCGCCGCCGCCGCAGCTCCAGCTCGTCGAAGTCGGCGCGCACCGTCGGGGTGACGAGGCCGCAGTCTGGCGGCGGGCAGCGGCGGGTCAGGGGTAGGAGGGCGGGCAGCCGCAGGTCAGCGGCAGGACGTCATGCCACCTGCCGTGTGACATGGCGCCAGTTTGGCGGCGAGCAGCCGCAGGTCAGGGGCAGGACGTCATGTAACCGGCCGTGTCGGCATCCACCCAGTCTACCCTCTCTAGTCTATACCCAGAGCCAGCTCAGCTAGCCAGGTAGAAGTTAGCGATCTGGGTAATTCGTCAAAGCCAGCATCATATTCCAAAGCAGGGGCGACGCTTGATGACTGTGACTGGAAAGACAGAGTGTCATGCAAGCCTAAATGTAGGTTACAGTTGCACAGCGCACTGTCAAAGGCGATGTTCATGTAGAGAGTAAATTTTGCGTTGAAATTGCCTGACTGAGCTTGAGGCGCTGAGTGCGAGCGTTAGCGTTACGACGTTTAGTCATATCTAATGTTTCTTTTATTTGAAATTAATGATGCGCCTTTCCTTCCGCTTAAATTTTGCATGCATCTTCACCGCGCTCCTAGCCTTACTTAAAGTTTTACCATGGCACAGGAAGTGGGCGGCTGGGAGGGAACTGGGATGAAACCCTCATGCAACTCTAGACAGGTTCAACCTCTGGAATAAATCGCATAGCCCTCTACCTTACTCCTTGAACAATGGCTAATTACATTGTCCCAAGCTTTCCTAGGTTCCTGTGCTCCACCGTTGCCCATCGTTCTCCGGTGAGAAATTAATTGTTTTAGCTTATGTTGTCGCCCACCAGATGGCCGTCCTTGACTATCGTTATAGCCGCAGCCTAGCGTAGATAAAATTAAGCCAGCTTTGTGCATTCCTTCCCAGGACTCGAGCTAGGGATGCCCAATGAATCAACAGGTTTACCATTATGGTCTTGCCCATGGTCAGAAATTTGAACAATAGTTTAATCCGCCTCCCCCCCCCCCCCTCCCCGAAGCGTCATGAGAGATTTCGGCGCTGATTGACCTTGTTAAACCCAATAACGACAGCCGCGGTCAGAGCAATGGTAGCTTATATTCAAAGGCAGACAGCAGCAGCCATCGCAACGCAGTCGTCCTTTTCTCGAACGCACAAATAAGCAAAACAAAAATACTGCTGACATTCAGGGCAGAGGCAAAGATGGTTTGACGGTTTCAGCCAGCTCGACTCCTCTGCACACGCTGCCAATGCGTACTAATTGTTCCAGGGCGCATCACGACAATCCAGCCTGCCTTTAGCCCAGTTCGCCAGCTGCGAGAGAACTCATGTGGAGGCTGTCACTGGTGTAGCCGCGACTTGCCTGTAACATGTAGGTGCCTTTTCCTGCTCACACGCGCTTGAGAAGTTCAGCCAGCAACTGAACACCGGTAGGTGTCTTACATCACGCCAGACTAAAGCCCACCACATCACCTGTCTCACATCACGCCAGACTAAAGCCCACCACATCACCTGTCTCACATCACGCCAGACTAAAGCCCACCACATCACCTGTCTCACATCACGCCAGACTGAAGCCCACCACATCACCTGTCTCACATCACGCCAGACTAAAGCCCACCACACCACCTGTCTCACATCACGCACAGACTAAAGCCACCACATCACCTGTCTCACATCCACGCCAGACTAAAGCCCAACCACATCACCTGTCTCACATCACGCCAGGCTGAAGCCCACCACATCACTTGTCTCACATCACGCCAGACTGAAGCCCACCACATCACCTGTCTCACATCACGCCAGACTAAAGCCCACCACATCACCTGCCTCACATCACGCCAGACTAGAGCCTACCACATCACCTGTCCCGCATCACGCCAGACTGAAGCCCACCACATCCCCTGTCTCACATCACGCCAGACTAGAGCCCACCACATCACCTGCCTCTCTGCAGCTTACACGTACTACAACTCACCTTAGTTTGGAAATAGCATTTTTTCCAGATGCACCCAGGCGCACGTAGATGCTTAGCATAACTCGTATTACTTCACTTTGGTTGTCAAAGTCGGCACAACTCTCTGTAATTCCATTTGTCCTAAACGTTTGCAAGAAAGTTAAGAAGCCCTGGGAGTTACCACTATTGGGATAGCATCTCAGTTTGGGCAGAACTATGAGTACCCTTAGGGAATGAATAGCTTATTGGGTTGGATACAGATTTGGTGAAAGCTAAGTGTAGGGGCACGGCTAATGGCAATGCGTTTAAGAAATGTCGGGCTGATTTCTCACAATACCATACAGAGTTAAAGGCTACAGTTTTTTTAGTAATGACTAGCTCTATGCACACTGCTTTTGCAATGATAAAAGCAAAAGAGCAGGTTGGGTTATACACTTTCCAGAAACTCTTGCCCAATTTAGCACGTAAGAAACACGCATACGAGTGGGTAACGGGTGGATCAAACTGATAAGGAAAACATAGACGGTGTTGTGGATACAGTCCCATGGGAAGAGCTATGGTTTGAATAAAGGAATTTTGATCTGTGAAGGCCTCTACCCTAAATGCAAATGATTCAGTGTGAAGCAGGCATTAACCCACGCTCAGGTGGGGAAAATTTGACCTTCGATTGTGTTTTCCAGAATCGTCCACGCCAAACCTTATAAGGCTATAACCAATCAAAAAATCGATTGGCATAAAAGCACCTTAAAAGCTCTTTGAACTATGGTAGGACAGAGTCAGTCCATGACTGTTAGCTGAGGCAACCCTCCGCCCCCCCCCCCTCCCCCCCAAAAAAACAACTAAATCACTCTTGTACTGCGGAGCTGGACAAAAAGGGTAGTTTCCGACGCTCACTTTGAATATCATAATCACGGGAATATCAGGCTTACTACATCCATCAGACATCCTATTTAATTGTTATGAAGGTCAGGGGAGGTCACTGGCCTGAAATGACCCGAGAAAACCTTTGGGTTTTGGAAACAACCACCAATCGCAGTCTTTCATGCTAATCTGACTCAAAGATAAAACCAATCTTGCGGGCTTTTGGTATTCTTGGCCTTTTGAAGGCCAAATAAGGTCACTGAACTGACATAATCACCTGTGACTTTTACTTAGAAGAGATATTTAGGTTACAGGTGGTTGCATGAGGGGGTCTGAGTACACCTTAGATATAAATCCGGTGTTTCGCCTCGTTTGACCTTACTTTGCCAGAACTTCACGGCCTAGTGACCTCAACATTTGGTGCAAGTTCACTTATGAGCCTGCGTGCCCAATCAAGCTAGTATTTCTGTCTCACTTAGCTTTTGAGGTATCACAGGGTCAAATTGCTCCCCAGCCCCTCCCACTCGAGTGCGTCGCGTTCAACCGGCCACCCGGGCGCGTGTAGAATTGATCACGGCACCAATGTGAACAATCAGACGCCCCCACCAGATTGCTGCCTTTGTATGAGCATTCGATGGTATTCAGTGGTCTTGGCAGGAATGACCTACCCTAGCATCGCCGTTGCATGGTCGAACACCGGGTGATTATTGCACGCCGCTATGCCGTGACTGCTACGCATTTGCTCCAAACTTAGCAACTTAGACTAGCAACAGTACATTTCTACCAAGAGCCATGGGAACACAACAGATAAATGACACTGACTTAAATATTTTTTTTAAATAAGCAGTTCTGAACCCTTGCCTTCCCACCATAGACTTGCTCATCTCTCATCTATGGCTGGAGACATCATGGGTGTAATCTTGGTTTCACATAAATGCAGGTTTTTCCCTGCCCTGAAAGCACACAGTTTCCGAGGCAGTGCATGGCTGTAATGTAGGTGCATACGCAGAATTTTGCAACGTTAAGCACAACTAACTTTTTTACTGGAATCCCAGCTAGGCACATTAAATCTCTAGCAATCAACACTTCACGTTCATGATTTATTTAGGTTTACGTGTCTATCTCGAATATTACATAATCAACGATTAGTCACGCACGTACCCACGCCTTACATAAAGAACAGCTGACGCCACGTTCTAACAACTTAGATAGGGGAGCACATTCTCCCGGTCATTACTACTACTAAGCTCCTGCTATTAAGAGATTTATCGAACCTTACCCAAGACACTCCGATTCCGTTTATTACTTGAGTGAGGCGAAATATGTGATCTCAACAAGGTCACCAATCAAACCCATGTCATCAAATCAAATGTCATCATCAGGTCATGAAAAACTGAAATGTCAACACTTTTGCACTGCATCGTTCAGCTGACGGGGACACAGCGTTTTAGCCTTGTGCTGCAATGTACACACTTGTCTTCCATAGGATCGATGTTCAAGCAAAGCTTTACTTGAATATCGCATCACAAAGAGTGAACGACAGCCAAAAAACGGACCCGCGCCAATCGGGAGTACCTGCCTCTTGTTTCCCATTTATTTACACCACGTTTTTAGAGGCGCCCATTCCCGCCGCGGTACATCAACATCATTGATTTTGCCCTCGCCTTGTGCCGCTGACCATACCACCAGCCGACCAGCGTCAGCTGCCCTCCGAGTGCGTCAGTTTTAGCCCGACTGTGAGCATTCCCACGGCCTACAAGCCATCTGACGCTGCGCGCGCGGAAGCTTATGCAGTCCTTTGTTGATTATTCGAATTAGGGCCCTTTGTCTGTCGGTCGAGCGAGCTGTTTGCACAGGCATTCTCGTGCGGCAGTGCCGCGGCGCTGCCAGTCACGCATGAACCGCTCCACAAACAGGTTGCTCCGGGAAAACGCTTTGGGAAACGCCAGCCGAGCGCCGGCGAAGCGCAGAAAATGCAGATAATTGCAGGGCAGCCAGTCACCAGACGCACAGAAAACAACAATCGACGCAGAACAACGCTGGGAAACGTCGGCAGGGAGAGAAATGTACATCCGGAGGCAAGGGAAATAAAAGACGTGTCAGAACAGCAGCGGATAAGTCAGGACGACTTTGAGTCGTAGGCAGACTCACACTGTTAAACCAGTGAAGACGAAGACGATTCGCTATTTTCGCCTCATGTTTTGTTGCGAAAAGCTATATTATTTATACATGCGGGACAATTTTTGCCAGATTCACCTGACAAAGTAATCATTCTGTAATGAAGTTTTAAAGGAAGTATTCCAAACATTTATATGCTTCGCTCGTATTTGAATCACGTGCGTCCGAGTTCATAAGTTATAGCAGTTCCCCTGGAAATCTTTCTGAAGCATCGGAAGCTTTTTGTGGGGCTGACATCTCCTACGAGTCCTCTTCCGCCACGCCAATATCAGCTCCGAGCTTTGGGCTGTCTGTCGCAAAGGAGACGAGTTGGCGGCCATTGAGAGCAGCGCTGGCAGAGAGAAAGCAAAGTAATCACGCCAGATTGTGTTTTGCGGCAACTCGTTACTGATGATAAGACGGTTAGACGATGTGGCAGAGACCGGCTTTACACGGGGGCCTGCCCGTTTGTCGTGCGCAACTTTCGCCGTATGTGTGCGCAGAATTACACTTTTTCGTTCCAAGCAATGCGCTAGCGATTGTTGGCAAATATGTTGGGGCGTCAGCTGAACATTAACGTGAGCTGGAACTGCGACCCCAAGCAAAGCACGATGGAGCAAAGGCAATGGCGGTGTTTCGGATGAAAGACAGAACTCGTGAACACCCAATGCAAAAAGCCAACAGATTGGCGCTAACTTTCAGCACCACTTGGGCGATCAATGCCAGCACCGCGCTTGTCTCTTCAGTGCACGGAATGCAACATCTGGCACTAGTGGAGCACTTAGTGCAAACGCTTTCTGCTCATATCCATTGAACCCGAAATGCGCTTTTAGGATGTCCAACATTCCGGGTGATAATGGATACAAAGCCAACGCTGTTCGGCGTCGTAAAAACTAATGCACCAAACGAGCTGAGTTTGCAGTTTTGCTCATGTTCCATTAAAAAAAAACGATCTCCCATCCACCAAATGCCCCCCCCCCCCCCATAATGGCAGCGAATGACTGTAACGCCAGACGGGGGGCTGAATACCCATATCGCCAGCCTGACCAGTGTCTGCGCCACAAATCGCGTGGATCGCTATGAATCTTGTGTATGCCATACTCGATGACCTTCCGCGGGCCTTTCAGGTCACGCATGTGTGCGTTGTATGTGCATACACGACAGGCGTTCCATTTTGAGGCATGCCAGCACAGCA
>NW_023596921.1:45357118-45375292 GCF_011947565.3 Pollicipes pollicipes | reverse complement strand
TACTCGATCTTTGCCGATCCATGGCGGCGTCTGGCAGCTCCGAAGACAAAATGTATGCACATAAATGCATGAAGTACAATTTCTGGAAAGTTGATGGTTTTCTTTTTTCAAAGTCACTTCACACGGACAAAATTTAGCACTTAGTAAGGCGGCGACAGCTGTTTGTGGGTGCATGAGAAATGGCACAGTCCAAGCAATGCGACCAGCAGTCGGCCGTCCAGCAGGTACCGCGATTACGAAGCCACTGCTGAGCCCAGCAAGATTCCCACCCCGCTCCAAACCTGGCAAGAGTCCCTGCCGTGGCCCGTTGTGTCGTGGGCGCAGATCTTGGTGTCGCCGAACCCTGGGGCGAAGTCCTGCTGGAAGTTGTTGCCCAGCGTCCTGTAGTGAGCTTCGCAAGTAGCCGTATCGACCAGCGGCAGACGCACTTCCTGCAGAACGGCCGACGACTCGCCGCCTGCAAAACAGTAGTCCTGTGCTGCCAGCGTTGTCAAAACACCATTGTCTGTGTTCGAGATTGTGGAAGTTTTCGCGTCAGGTGCAACCAACATGGATGAAGTGATAGGACAGCAGCGTGCTGTACGAGGTAATAGTTGTTGCATAAGACGAGATGATATCAGGATAATAGATGATAGCTGGGTTATCTAACGACGCATTCAACGTTTTCGCTTATTTAGCGGCAACATGTCTCACGCCGCTCGCCGCTGGCGCTGTGCCGCATGGGAAGCACGGCTCATTGAGTATCGGGCTTTCCGTGCCATTCATCATGCATATGAGCCTCGAGATAGACGATGAAAATGAACGAGTTATCTGGTGAGCCGCAGTCTGGGTGAATCGTAAAGCCGATCAGAGCTGAAACCGTTTAGCTTGGAGCGGGCTGTCGGTTCCTGTATTTATGGCTAAGGCCAGCCATAAAATGAATTACGAGTGGTTAAGGCGCAGGGCACGTCGCGGTAATATAATTCGGATTGGGTCGTTCGGGTGCAATCAGCTGAAGTCTGGCCTAGTTTACTTCGAGAGTCAAAGTCCATTGTGCGGATGTTTTGAAACCTGTGCCGTGCCGTAGATGCACTGCGACCAAATGCATGCAAGCGAAAGCAAATAAATCCCGAGCAAACATTGAAATGAACTTGATTTGGGAAAAGCCAAACATTCTTCAGGAAAACACGGAGCGGCAAAACACGGCGACGAGCTGAAAACTGGGACCTCCATCTCACCGTACAGGACTTGTGGCGCCAGTTCCGATCAACCGAGCACAGTCTGGCTGTGATCATGTGACGCGGCCTCCGCACCGCAGTGTCGGCCACTCACCGAAGTCGGTGTGGCCCCAGCCGGCCAGGGACGTCCACTGGCCGGTGAGGTTGACCCCGGCTGGCGGCAGGCACACGGGCCTCACGAGCGGCCCCAGTCGCGCCGCAGTGCTCAGGCGCAGCAGCGCCAGGTCGTTGTGCTTGCGGTAGTGCTCGTACGCCGGATGCAGGTAGATGCGATCCACCAGCAGATCCTGGTGCGCCGCGTCCGTGTCGTAGTGCAGGTCAAAGTCGCCAACGCGCACCAGCAGGCGGTTCCTGGCGGGAGGGTACGCGCCGGCCGTGATCGCCAGTCGCTGCTGGGCTCGGCTCCTGCGTGTGCAAAGGCAGGGTCTCGGGATGGTCTCCGGGGTCAGGTGACCGGCCATACGTCACCTCCTACTGTGTCAACAGGTCATCCCCGGCCCGTAACAATCTGTGTGTTCTGTGTGTTCGTCTTTAGGCCAGCGAATGTGCCTATGCTATGATGGCACAAACGAAGATAGCCAGATCACTGTGCACTGCGCAAGGGCAGAGAGAAGTTCCTTGTTGTGCGCTTTGGCACGTACGAGCCGCGCTTTCATGCTCGACACGCCCGAAACAAGGTCAGGTGCCCTTCTGACGACGGGCAGGGCCTGCAGGTCCCCAATTTAATACACACCTCATTAGAATGCATGGCCGCAGGGATGGAGACGCGCGGACGCGACCGTACGCGATCACACCGGCTTAGCCGCCTCGGCCGTCCCGCCGGCAGAGCCCAGGCCTCGGCACGCACGCCTGGGCGGTTTTGATATGCATTGAATACGCAAAGCGACTCGGAGATGGGCTCGGAGGCGACAGGGCGGAGCGAGAGGGCTGCTGGAGGGTGGTGACGCCACTCGAGCAGACAAGCCTGCGGCAGTGTGACAGGTTCGAGCCTGTTAGCTTTGCGACTCAGGCGTCGTGCGCATGCGTCCTTTTCCTTCCTATCTCGCCGGCGGCCCACGTCATGATCCCCTTATCTCCTTGGCTTACGTGACCAATTACGTGTTTCTGCCGGAGCTGAGCGCCGTATGTGCGTAATTCTGTCCCCGCTCCCGTCAGCATCCCGCATCTCTGCCGTATCGCTTCCGTCGAACCTCCACCTCTCTCCTCGTCACTGTCTGGTCACTGTCAAATGAGGGCCGTCCATGGAGGCACAGTAACGTTTCAGTTACCACCGGGAACCCGGGGGTCCACATCGCGGACCCAGGGCCCCACTTCGTCACTGAAGGCGATTTGACTTAGAATTCGGTGAGCTTTTTGGGCTCTGGTTCCCATTTTGATGTCTTGGAGAACCATTTTGCATGTTTTAGAAACCCCGCGGACGTCTTAAAACCAGGCGTTGACCGGTATATTCAACGGCACACTACTGACAAAGGTAGGACAAATTTACCCCCTTCCCCCACCCCTCTCTCTGCTCACTTCAAGAACGGCCGGGCCGAATTCAAAAGTTTAAATAGTACTCAGCAGCGACGTGGCGTGCGGTCAAACAGATACCTCAAAACAGACCTACGCCTCTCCGCTGCCCCGTCAGAGCGTCAACGCGGCAGACCTGAGCCCCGTCGCTGCTGTGGGCCCGTGCACATCTGGGCTCGGCCAATGTGCTCTGTGATGCATTTCAAGCCACTAATCAGTCATTGCCACAGGTAGCTACTTGAAACGTAGTACAGGCAGTTCTCATACTCGTATTCAGGCTACCTTCCTCCATTATGTGATAATTTTTAGTCTAAGGTCAAACATTTTTAGCGTGGATTTTACAAATAGCTTTATACTTTGGCATGCCAACATTTCAATGTGTAACATCGAAACAACACAACCGGGCGTGCCGCTTGGGAACTAATTGGCTCTTAAAACCCGTCCACGGACGTTGGAAATATTTTTCCGTTTCAGTCATATACCAATATGCGTACAGCAATGCACTTTTGCCAAAAGACAGCAAACATGACGTTACTCTGACGTCACTCGCGCTCGATCTGCCGCGGCCCTACAGTTGTTATTTTGGCCTAAAGCATATAGTGTGTCCATTAACAGCTGCTACAAATTTCGCGCCGGTTCTCGGCGCCTTTCTGAGATATCTCGAACATTCGATGGGAGGCGTGAATTTGACCACGCTGCTCCAGGCTAATGCTTGGTTAAGCTGCAAATAGGCACTGAGGTCTTCGGTCCAGGAGGCCCCATTACTTCCAGGCGGAGTGGGTTGGGGAATGGTCCCAAAAGTCCTTGGCCACACCACTCTCGTGGTTCCACATTACAGAATTATCACATAACACGCTTTTCCATGAAGTTACGTTTGTCCATGATCTGCAGCATGTTCAACTGGTTCACAAAATCCCACGTTTTTTTAAAGAAAGTTGCTATATCTTAAACAACATTAGTACTGATCAGGCGTAACAGCTTCTCATAAAAATGCTGCCCTCACGCCGACACCGCAAGACGGAGCAGGAATCTTTCACCAGTAAGTCTTCGTCAGAGAAGGCTTCTGAACGCATCGCGTGGCATTGTGCGCCTTTTCCTTCGATTTGGGCTGCGGGCCGGTGCGAGAAAGGCGCGGCGCCAGCATATCAATGCCGTTCCCAAGCACCAGGAAACAATCAGCAATCAAGAACAACAGGGCCGGCCGGCGTAGTGTCATCATCCGGCTTCGCACGCGCGGCCGACGGCGGGGCCTCACGCATACAAAGCTGCTGCACTCACTTCTGGAACTGGCCGAGGCAGTGGGCGGCCGTAGCAACGAACCGCTCGTTCAACAGAGCGCCGCCGCAGAACCAGCTGATGCGGCTCGGCCGCTGCTCGCCGATCAGCGCCTGTCGGGCGGGGGGGGGGGGGGGGACGTGTGAGAGCGGTGCGGCTGGAAGATGAGAGCTACGCCGCAGCTGCGCGCCGGACTGGCGTCTCCTTCGTGGCCAGCCGCCGAATCACGGTCGGCCTAACGGCTTTGTGGTTCGAGATGTATTTGGCGGGCAGCGTTTTCAAATCAGCGGACGTCGGGGCAGGAGAAAAGCGCCGTGAAATGGCTGGGTTTGGAATCGTTGCTTCGGTTGAGAACGTTGACAAGTTTGTTCGTGAGGCTACCGTCATTTGTCCGGGTACAGCGCGGTCTGGTTGCAAGACGACTGCTGCGCTCGACATGCGGCAAGTGAGCAAAAAACGTGATGTCCAAAAGCAATTTAATTCTCTGAAACTTCTTCGATTGTTTGTGTTGCACGGCTCCACCAGCCGTCCAAAAACGTCGCAGGCCGGTCGACACGCCGAGCGTCTATTGTAATCTTACCAGAGACAGCGATGATCGCGCTCATTATTTCTGTTGGCAACCACAAACGGGGGTCTTAGGCTTGAGGTGGCACAGCTGTTAGCATCAGAGCGTGAGTGATGCCGGGGGTGGCATTTAAATTTTGACCGGCAAAATTAGGCTGAGAATGTGATGTTAACGTGGTGGATAACAAAAAACAGCTTTAAAACCAGCTTAAAGAGCTTGCAATGCCACCAACCGTGTAGCTATTGTGTGTGAACGTAAATTAATCGGAGAATTCGAAAAAGATCAGACTAATGGGGTGTCAGCGATGCTTGAAGCCGTATGGTTACGTCGCACCACCGTTATCCCAGAAGCTATTGCAAACATATTGTAAACTACAGTATTTATAAGTGATATTTGTACTAACCGAATAATACTGAAAGGACCATGGGGATTAAGGATAAATAAACCCAACGAACAGAGCAGAGCGTCAGGAGAATCTCTGACGTGCTTGCCGGCCTGTGACGATCTGTGCACAGCCACTATTCGACGTGGCACGCATCAGAAGTCCGACAGTCGGTGCAACTTACGATCCACGGCCAGCGACCGATGATGGCGTCCTGGCCTCCGGTTGAAACTGCACCTCGCCCAGCTGCTGGCTCACGCGCCGGCGGTACTCCTCGAGAAGATCCCGAACGGGTCGTGTAGCGCTCGTCCGCCGGCACGGCGCGACGCCCCCGCCGGCCGCGGGCGGCGGCTCCGTGTACGGCGCGAAGTCGGGGTCGTACTCGGGCCCGTGTCGTACTGACGAGCGTCGAAGCGGTCGAAGAGTGGTCGGGCGGCGAGGCGTGGGAGCGGTCGAGTGCCCCGCCGCCGCCGCCGCCGCCCAGCTCCACTCGTCGAAGTCGGCGCGCACCGTAGGGGGGGAGAGCCGCAGTCTGGCGGCGGGGCAGCGGCGGGTCAGGGGTAGGAGGGCGGCAGCCGCAGGTCAGCGGCAGGGACGTCATGCCACCTGCCGTGTTGACATGGCGCCAGTTTGGCGGCGAGCAGCCGCAGGTCAGGGGCAGGACGTCATGGTAACCGGCCGTGTCGGGCATCCAACCGTCTACCCTCTCTAGTCTATACCAGAGCCAGCTCAGCTAGCCAGGTAGAAGTTAGCGATCTGGGTAATTCGTCAAAGCCGCACATATTTCCAAAGCAGGGGCGACGCTTGAGACTGTGACTGGAAAGACAGAAAGACGGACAAGGCAGACAGAGACAGACAGACAGACAAAGACAAAGACAGACTGGAAAGACAAAGACAAAGACAGAGTGTATGCAAGCCTAAATGTAGGTTACAGTGCACAGCGCACTGTCAAAGGCGATGTTCATGTAGAGAGTAAATTTTGCGTTGAAATTGCCTGACTGAGCTTGAGGCGCTGAGTGCGAGCGTTAGCGTTACGACGTTAGTCAATATCTAATGTTTTTCTTTGTTGAAATTAGATGCGCCTTTCCTTCCGCTTAAATTTTTGCATGCATCTTCACCGCGCTCCTAGCCTTACTTAAAGTTTTACCATGGCACAGGAAGTGGGCGGCTGGGAGGGAACTGGGATGAAACCCTCATGCAATTATAGACAGGTTCAACCTCTGGAATAAATCGCATAGCCCTCTACCTTACTCCTTGAACAATGGCTAATGACATTGTCCCAAGCTTTCCTAGGTTCCTGTGCTCCACCGTGCCATCGCTCTCCGGTGAGAAATTAATTGTTTTAGCTATGTTGTCGCCCACCAGATGGCCGTCCTTGACTATCGTATAGCCGCAGCCTTAGCGTAGATAAAATTAAGCCAGCTTTGTGCATTCCTTCCCAGGACTCGAGCTAGGGATGCCCAATGACTCAACAGGTTTACCATCATGGCTTGCCCATGGTCAGAATTTTAACAATGTTTATCCGCCTCCCCCCCCCCCCTCCCGAAGCGTCATGAGAGATTTCGGCGCTGATTGACCTTGTCAAACCATAACGACAGCCGCGGTCAGAGCAATGGTAGCTTATATTCAAAGGCCACCAGCAGCAGCCATCGCAACGCAGTCGTCCTTTTCTCGAACGGCACAAATAACAAAACAAAAATACTGCTGAACATTCAGGCAGAGGCAAAGATGGTTGACGGTTTCAGCCAGCTAGACTCCTCTGCCACACGCCCATGCGTACTAATTGTTCCAGGGCGCATCACGACAATCCGCCTGCCTTTAGCCCAGTTCGCCAGCTGCGAAGAAACTCATGTGGAGGCTGTCACTGGTGTAGCCGCGACTTGCCTGTAACATGTAGGTGCCTTTTCCTGCTCACACGCGCTTGAGAAGTTCAGCCAGCAACTGACACCGGTAGGTGTCTTACATCACGCCAGACTAAAGCCCACCACATCACCTGTCTCACATCACGCCAGACTAAAGCCCACCACATCACCTGTCTCACATCACGCCAGACTAAAGCCCACCACATCACCTGTCTCACATCACGCCAGACTGAAGCCCACCACATCACCTGTCCTCACATCACGCCAGACTAAAGCCCACCACACCACCTGTCTCACATCACGCCAGACTAAAGCCCACCACATCACCTGTCTCACATCACGCCAGACTAAAGCCCACCACATCACCTGTCTCACATCACGCCAGACTGAAGCCCACCACAATCACTTGTCTCACATCACGCCAGAACTGAAGCCCACACATCACCTGTCTCACATCACGCCAGACTAAAGCCCCACCACATCACCTGCCTCACATCACGCCAGACTAGAGCCTACCACATCACCTGTCCCGCATCACCGCCAGACTGAAGCCCACCACATCCCCTGTCTCACATCAACGCCAGACTAGAGCCCCCACAATCACCTGCCTCTCTGCAGCTTAACGTACTACAACTCACCTTAGTTTGGAAATAGCATTGTTTGCCAGATGCACCCAGGCGCACGTAGATGCTTAGCATAACTCGTATTACTTCACTTTGGTTGTCAAAGTCGGCACAAGTCTCCGTAATTCCATTTGTCCTAAACGTTTTGCAAGAAAGTTAAGAAGCCCTGGGAGTTATCACTTTTGGGATAGCATCTCAGTTTGGGCAGAACTATGAGTACCCTTAGGGAATGAATAGCTTATTGGGTTGGATACAGATTTGGTGAAAGCTAAGTGTAGGGGCACGGCTAATGGCAATGCGTTTAAGAAATGTCGGGCTGATTTCTCACAATACCATACAGAGTTAAAGGCTACAGTTTCTTTAGTAATGACTAGCTCTATGCACACTACTTTTGCAATGATAAAAGCAAAAGAGCAGGTTGGGTTATACACTTTCCAGAAACTCTTGCACAATTTAGCACGTAAGAAACACGCATACGAGTGGGTAACGGGTGGATCAAACTGATAAGGAAAACATAGACGGTGTTGTGGATACAGTCCCATGGGAAGAGCTATGGTTTGAATAAAGGAATTTTGATCTGTGAAGGCCTCTACCCTAAATGCAAATGATTCAGTGTGAAGCAGGCATTAACCCACGCTCAGGTGGGGAAAATTTGACCTTCGATTGTGTTTTCCAGAATCGTCCACGCCAAACCTTATAAGGCTATAACCAATCAAAAAATCGATTGGCATAAAAGCACCTTAAAAGCTCTTTGAAATATGATAGGACAGAGTCCGTCCATGACTGTTAGCTAAGGCAACCCTCCGCCCCCCCCTCCCCCCCAAAAAAAACAACTAAATCACTCTTGTACTGTGGAGCTGGACAAAAAGGGTAGTTTTCGACGCTTACTTTGAATATCATGATCACGGGAATATCAGACTTACGATATCCATCAGACATCCTATTTAATTGTTATGAAGGTCAGGGGAGGTCACTGGCCTGAAATGACCCGAGAAAACCTTTGGGTTTTGGAAACACCACCAATCGCAGTCTTTCATGCTAATCTGACTCAAAGATAAAAACCAATCTTGCGGGCTTTTGGTATTTGCTTGGGCCTTTTGAATGGCCAAATAAGGTCACTGAAACTGACATAATAATCACCTGTGACTTTTTACTTAGAAGAGATATTTAGGTACAGGTGGTTGCATGAGGGGGGTCTGAGTACACTTAGATATAAATCCGGTGTTTCGCCTCGTTTGACCTTACCTTGCCAGAACTTCACGGCCTAGTGACCTCAACATTGGTGCAAGTTCACTTATGAGCCTGCGTGCCCAATCAAGCTAGTATTTCTGTCTCACTTAGCTTTTGAGGTATCACAGGGTCAAATTGCTCCCCAGCCCCTCCCACTCGAGTGCGTCGCGTTCATAACCGGCCACCCGGGGCGCGTGTAGAATTGATCACGGCACCAATGTGAACAATCAGACGCCCCACCAGATTGCTGGCCTTTGTATGAGCATTCGATGGTATCAGTGGTCTTGGCAGGATGACCTACCCTAGCATCGCCGTTGCTGGTCGAACACCGGGTGATTATTGCACGCCGCTATGCCGTGACTGCTACGCATTTGCTCCAAACTTAGCAACTTAGACTAGCAACAGTACATTTCTACAAGAGCCAATGGGAACACAACAGATAAATGACACCCGACTTAAATATTTTTTTTAAATAAGCAGTTCTGAACCCTTGCCTTCCACATAGACTTGCTCATCTCTCATCTATGGCTGGAGACATCATGGTGTAATCTTGGTTTCACATAATGCAGGTTTCCCCCCGCCCTGAAGCACACAGTTTCCGAGCAGTGCATGGCTGTAATGTAGGTGCATACGCAGAATTTTGCAACTTAGCACAACTAACTTTTTCTGCTGGAAATCCCAGCTGGGCACATGAAAATCTCTAGCAATCAACACTTCACGTTCATGATTTATTTAGGTTACGTGTCTATCTCGAATATTACATAATCAACGATTAGTCCACGCACGTACCCACGCCTTACATAAAGAACAGCTGACGCCACGTTCAACAACTTAGATAGGGGAGCACAATTCTCCCGGTCATTACTACTACTAATGCTCCTGCTATTAAGAGATTTATCGAACCGTACCAAGACACTCCGGTTCCGTTTATTACTTGAGTGAGGCGAATATGTGATCTCAACAAGGTCACCAATCAAACCCATGTCATCAAATCAAATGTCCATCATCAGGTCATGAAAAAACTGAATGTCAACACTTTTGCACTGCATCGTTCAGAGCTGACGGGGACACAGCGTTTTGGCCTTGTGCTGCAATGTACACACTTGTCTTCCATAGGATCGATGTTCAAGCAAAGCTTTACTTGAATATCGCACCACAAAGAGTGAACGACAGCCAAAAAATGACCCGCAGCCAATCGGGAGTACCTGCCTCTTGTTTCCCATTTATTTACACCACGTTTTTAGAGGCGCCCATTCCCGCCGCGGTAACATCAACATCATTGATTTTGCCCTCGCCTTGTGCCGCTGACCATACCACCAGCCGACCAGCGTCAGCTGCCCTCCGAGTGCGTCAGTTTTAGCCCGACTGTGAGCATTCCCACGGCCTACAAGCCATCTGACGCTGCGCGCGCGGAAGCTTATGCAGTCCTTTGTTGATTATTCGAATTAGGGCCCTTTGTCTGTCGGTCGAGCGAGCTGTTTGCACAGCATTCTCGTGCGGCAGTGCCGCCGGCGCTGCCAGTCACGCATGAACCGCTCCACAAACAGGTGCTCCGGGAAACGCTTTGGAAACGCCAGCCGAGCGCCGGCGAAGCGCAGAAAATGCAGATAATTGCAGGCAGCCAGTCACCAGACGCACAGAAAACAACAATCGACGCAGAACAACGCTGGGAAACGTAGGCAGGGATGTACACCCGGAAGCAAAGGAAATAAAAGACGTGTCAGAACAGCAGCGGATAAGTCAGGACGGCTTTGAGTCGTAGGCAGACTAACACTGTTAAACCAGTGAAGACGAAGACGATTCGCTATTTTCGCTCATGTTTTGTTGCGAAAAGCTATCATTATTTATACATGCGGGACAATTTTTGCCAGATTCACCTGACAAAGTAATCATTCTGTAATGATCCAGTTTTAAAGGAAGTATTCCAAACATTTATATGCTTCGCTCGTATTTGAATCACGTGCGTCCGAGTTCATAAGTTATAGCAGTTCCCTGGAAATCTTTCTGAAGCATTCGGAGAGCTTTTTGTGGGGCTGACATCTCCTACGAGTCCTCTTCCGCCACGCCAATATCAGCTCCGAGCTTTGGGCTGTCTGTCGCAAAGGAGACGAGTTGGCGGCCCATTGAGAGCAGCGCTGGCAGAGAGAAAGCAAAGTAATCACGCCAGGTTGTGTTTTTGCGGCAACTCGTACTGATGATAAGACGGTTAGACGATGTGGCAGAGACCGGCTTTTACACGGGGGCCCTGCCCGTTTGTCCGTTGCGCAACTTTCGCCGTATGTGTGCGCAGAATTACACTTTTTTCGTTCCAAGCAATGCGCTAGCGATTGTTGGCAAATATGTTGGGGCGTCAGCCTGAACATTAACGTGAGCTGGAACTGCGACCCCAAGCAAAGCACGATGGAGCAAAGGCAATGGCGGTGTTTCGGATGAAAGACAGAACTCGTGAACACCCAATGCAAAAAGCCAACAGATTGGCCTTAACTTTCAGCACCACTTGGGCGATCAATGCCAGCACCGCGCTTGTCTCTTCAGTGCACGGAATGCAACATCTGGCACTAGTGGAGCACTTAGTGCAAACGCTTTCTGCTCATATCCATTGAACCCGAAATGCGCTTTTAGGATGTCGAACATTCCGGGTGATAATGGATACAAAGCCAACGTTGTTCGGCGTCGTAAAAACTAATGCACCAAACGAGCTGAGTTTGCAGTTTTGCTCATGTTCAATTATTAAAAACGATCTCCCATCCACCAAATGCCCCCTCCCCCCCCCCATAATGGCAGCGAATGACTGTAACGCCAGACGGGGGCTGAACACCCATATCGCCAGCCTGACCAGTGTCTGCGCCACAAATCGCGTGGATCGCTATGAATCTTGTGTATGCCATACTCGATGACCTTCCGCGGGCCTTTCAGGTCACGCACGTGTGCGTTGTATGTGCATACACGACAGGCGTTCCATTTTGAGGCATGCCAGCACAGCAGTCTTGAACACTTGCTTGCTGTCGGGGTCCTCGTTATGTGCAGATTTAACTTTCGATCCCTAGCTCTCGATCCTAGTTCTCGATCCCTAGCTCTCGATCCCTAGCTCTCGATCCTAGCTCGCAGACCCCAGCTCTCGATCCTAGCTCTCGATCCTAGCTCTCGATCCTAGCTCTCGATCTCTAGCTCTCGATCTCCAGCTCTCGATCCCCAGCTCTCGACCCCTAGTTCTCGATCCCTAGTTCCCGACCCTAGCGCACGATCCCCAGCTCTCGATCCCTAGCTCTCGATCCCTACCCCTCGATCCCTAGCTCCCGATTTATCGGGCTTTGTGAACAGGCGACCGCTCCAGCGGGCCAGGCCAAGTCATACCATCGGCGTGGGTAAACGGACTGGCCTGTCTCTTTCAAGACTGACAATGTCTCTGACCTCCATGCGACGTCTGCGGGTTGGCATAAGAGATGTTCATGGATGGGATAAGTCCATGGGTTGTTGGTTCATTCCCGGATGGGGTTGGTCGATTTCGTAGCATGAGACAGAAACGCAAATATGGACCGGACCGAATTTTCAGATTTTCCAACTCACATGAATTGGACGGGTGGAAAACGAAAGTACTACAACAATCACAAGCTTGCTCTTCATGTGTGACATTGAGACATTAATTGAGAGAAGAATCGCAAGCCGACAAGATGTGGTAGTTTTAATGTTAAGCTTTGTGAAAGAAGAGTAAATAACTCATTTACACATTCTATTGACAAATTTTCTATAGAATAGATACCACTGGCAGATTGGAGCCAATAAGTCACAAACATAAAAGGCGATCTGAAAACCTTAAATTTTCAGCAAGGTAACTTAAGCTCTCAATAACTCTCACACTTGTCTTGATGCAGCACAAATAGCGGATGTCATCGTACTGGCAGTAACCCCTTGTAACCCAAGTGGGTGGCATGACTTGATTGTCTTGACATGACTTGACTTGTCTTGAGACAGCACAAATGGCGAGTACCATCGTATTGACAGCAATCCCTTGCAACCCAAGTGGGTGGCATGACATTTACTTGCATGCTGTAAATCGTTTCCTTCATGCATCATGCAAAAAAATCATGCCCTGGGAAGACATCGAAGCACGCACGGATTTTATGCTTTGTATATCTTTTTTTCATTTTCCACCACACTTGCGTAATTTCGGGATCAACTATGCAGTTTGGAGGATATGCTTCCATTTGTAGCCGTTTAGAATGGCAAGGACTCATTATATAGAGAGCCAGGACGGCCAGCTGGTGAGTGGGCGTCCCACCACAGACAGTTCGGTCATGACGTCACAGCTGCGGGTCAGCTGCGGGCCTCTGCAGTCAGCTGCAGTCCTGCACACCTTAGCAGCTGGCTATGATATATGCGGATATCATAGCGTGGCACGTGAAAGGTGGCATCTGCATTTCACATGCCACATTTGGAAAACATTGAAACACCTTTCGTAGCCGCAGAAGAGGCGCTCAGGGCGCATGAATGGAGTGATGGGATGCCTGGTAAAGTAGTTACGACACCTCCACGGCTCCATGACACTTCAACGACACCTCCACGTCGCCTCCACGGCAAACAAAGCTCAAAGTCAAAACCGAGTGGAAACATTCAACACGTCGAATGTAGCATAGGTGGCAAGAATCCGTGCTGACTTCTACGCATGTCGACCTATACAACTGCGTAACGCGCGGCAATGCACTCAAATGTGCAATAACTTCAGCACCTTTTCGTCTCAGAGGCGGGCAAAATGAAACAAAAGAATATGGCAGCACTTGGCATTCCAGCAGCGGAGTGAATGCCACAACTGTCTTGTTCTTCCGAGCATTGTGACAGTATCTCACCAGATAATCGCGTCGTCGCGATTCGGGCCCATCCAGTAATCTGGCAGGAGCAAACCAGCTGCGCTAGTTACTTCTTAGCTCTCGTTTACGGGAAGGAAAACAACCTTGGCGCATCTTGATTGAGGCGAAACATCTGCTTAATATTACCAGAAGGGATACGGAATTTGCAACAATTTTGAATTATGATGCATATTCATTTGAACATAACTGTCTAACTGTCTTTGCCGCTTGAATCCCTGTCTGCTGCTGTGCAGGAGTTATGCCAACATTGTTTTGAGTTCTTATGCCGACAACAGTCGGCCTCCAGCATGCAATAAAGTTCTGGCCAGACGATGCTATCAAGGGAACATCGCTTATGCGATCAAAACTCAAGTAAAAAACGCATGGTCAAACCATTTAGCTTCGACAATGTAGCCAGTGTTTGCCCGATCGCGTTGTTTAACCAGTACCTGATGGTATGCTGGAGGTCGATCTTTGGCACCCCGAACTGATAGTGCAGAAAACACATGAGCTTATTCCAGCAAAACTTTTAAGTGTCATACAGATGGGCTGTGCCAAAATGAAAGTCCTGAAATGAGCAAACCTCTCATGGCATTACGCTGCTTCAGTCAGATGTGAGTTGTTTCACTTCTTGTCGTGATGCATTGGAAATATGGGTTAACAACAACTAAGACACAATAAGCAATGTTATCGCTCTTGCTTAGGCCCGATGTTAATGTAAAATTATATTCCGAACGGGTATCAAAGACCAATGGATCATGCTGACACTTCTGAATAGGTAAAACTGATTGGACAAGTTATTTGCAGTGCTGATGGATAAATCAGACGAATGAAATAAATCGGCCACTGAAGTGTATGTAACACATGTTTGTGTTCATGACGAAAAGGATCAAATGAAGAAGCCGGTTAGGACAGATTCATAAGACCATATTTTCATTGTGAGCCGAATCGGACCGGTGTGGATCTATACCTTCTTCGAAAGGTGGAAAGTTGCGCAGATTTTGGTCTAGATTAGCCTGACGGGACCAGACCAGGTCCTGAAAGTTCAATCCGCTGTGAGCCCAAGTTCCGCAAAACGCTAATCTCCCGTCTTGGCGACCACTCCCCAATCGCCGCTATCTCCTGGACAGCAGCCGGTCGGTCGGGAAAACCGTACCGCAATCCGGGCTGAATTTATGTCTCTCTGCTACCTTGGTTCCCGCATCGGCCAATTGTCCTACTACCGAGGTGGTCCGTTACGGGCTGGAAACAGCTCACGACTAGGAGCTACACGGCGCGGCACCCCGAAACGCCCAATGAGTACCGCATTCAACGGCAGTGAGTAGCCTCCCCCCGTCAGATTGTCGAAAACACGGTCATCACGGCCGCTCAGTGAGGACTCGAGCTCGAGCCTACCTTTGTGGCCGATGAAGTTCTGCTGGACTGCGTGAGGGGCCGAGGGTGGGCTGACGGGAGGGCTGACGGGTGGGCTGACGGGTGGGCTGACGGGTCGGCTGACAGGTCGGCTGGCGGGTCGGTTGGCGGGTCGGCTGGCGGGTCGGACGGGCTTCTCGCCGTCGCCGCCCTGGCCCGGGTAGGCGATGGGGGTCGGTTTGGGCGGCTGCCGGACGGCGCCCGGCTTCCATGGCACGCGGGTCGGCGGCGGCCGGTCGATGAATAGGATGGGCCGCGCCGTCGTGATGAACTGGCCATTCAGCTCTGGAACGCGATAAAGTCGCCGAAGAGCAGCATAAGTAATACATCACGATGCAGACGACCGATAGCTCCGGCAAGCATTGTTTGCTCGAGTTAATAGATTGTGCCCATGAATCATATCACTTTCTTGAAGCTGGCATACAAAAGCGTGGCGAATAGCTTTGTCACCGCCACCTACTTCCCTTCTTCCACAGGCAGGGCGCTGCACATTGAACCACCATTAATGGACAGTAGCGGGCGGGGTGAGAGCAGGGGGGGGGGGACGATATTGACGAAACATTCCGGAGGCGTGTGAGTGAGGCTACCAAGAATACAAAGCACCCACCCATTGGGTCCTTATTGAAAACACACGCTTCGCACTGTAGAGTTGTGGAGCACCACTTCAAGGAGAAAGTCAACCACCAATGAACACTGACGGCTGGTGGTGGACACTCACTTGTAGGGCAGCAGACGATGGGGTCCTTGGGCCGGTACAGACAGACGGTGGGCTTTTTGGCCGGGTACTCCTGCCGCACGACGCGGCAGTAGCGCCACGGTCGGCAGTCTCCCTGCCTCCCGTCAGCCGTGAAGCACGCCAGTGGGTCCACTTCGTTCTTCACCGGGCTCTCGCCTGCAACCCGGAGCCAACTCACTCCGTCCGCTAGTTGGATGGGTAAGACGGGAAGTTCCAGAATGCACGCAGCTGCTGGATGTGTACAATGTTAACAGTCGTTTCAATGCAACAGTACGGCCTGCTCACCTGAGACCGGTTGGAGCCAGGCGGCGCTGGCCAGAAGGATAGTCAGCCAGAGCGGAGCTGTGGCGCGCGCCATGTTGCCCCACGCCGATCACGTGCCGCCTCGGGACACGCCGCTGGCGAGGCGTGTCGAACCTGATGGCCGGCGCCGAATGCGATTTGGTCTCGAACGACAGCGCTGGCGGTCGTGGATGATGAGGGAAATGGGATTTCCGAAAATAGTGTACGATAATCTTCGGTGACGGGAACGATGTGGACTTTGGAGCGCTTTAATATTGCCAGTGACGGATGGCGCGATCTCACCAGAGACGAGCACGAGCGATATGCGTCTGGGTCGCTGCTCACAGTCACGAGAGACGCTCGATCACGTTTGCCCGCATCAGCCGGCGGCGTGCTCGGGGGGCGGCCGGGCTCAGTGGCTGCAGCGAGCGCGACAGGGGTCGACTGAGCGCGGGCCGACAGGCGCCGGCTGGTCACAGTCGCGCCCGGGCGCGGCCCTGACCCGCGGCGGCTCGCGACGGGCGGCCGGTCACCGCAGAGCCGCACTCCCTGCAGCCGGACCTCTGCGGTCAGCGCTGCTTTGTCGTGATCTGGCCAGATGGCGGGGTAGATAGCAGCGGGCCAGCAGGTCACACGTCGCCTGACAGCCCGCAACGGGCTCAGCAGTGTCCGCTCACCCACGTGCTCTGCAGGCTTCAAAGGCACGTTATCCCTGGCTGAAGACGTAAGAGTTGTTTGTTATGCAGTTGTCACGCGGTCGGGTGGGACCAATTTGACCCCAAATTCTTTTCCGGAATGATTTTCGAAATGCGCCGTGTAGCTGCGCCAAATTTTGCATAACTGTAGGCAATTAAGTACCGGCTCTTTTGGTATAAGAACAGATGTATTTTGTACGATGGCTGACGCTTAATAGGCCAAAGTCAGGTCATGACTGACAGCGAAGATCATTTCTAGGGAATCGTCCAACCTGACGCGACAACGGAGTGCTAGACGAAGCCATGCACTTCTGCGATAAGGTCTTAGACAACTAGATAAATGTATTTGGAATTATGACAAGTTCTAGTGACCTTGGGTCCAGCATGAAAGGCAGGCTGAGGTTAAGACCAAGCCGTATTTTATTTCCAAGTCCGAGTCCAACCTATTCAAAACGTGAATATATTCGCTTGAGTACGGGTCCCTGAATGCCTAAGTCGGGATCTCATCGCGCCGCGACCCATGCCTGTTGAATAGTTGGCCTAGGAATAGATGGTGTATCTCGACCGCGCCTCTGTGACACGGTATCACGCACCCCGCATACCTGGCCCAGAAGCGCCGTCCTCGCTCGGAGCCTGTCTCTTGCGGTGCGGTATCTCCGCCCGCGCCCGCGCGGGGCAGCCCCGGCGGCGGCCTGACCGCCCCACTTAGGGCAGCGGGCGCAGCGCTGCAGGATCCGGCTGGCAGGCCGCATCGCTGATGATAATCCGAGCCGACCCACCTCGGCTCGGGTCGGGATCAGCGCCGTCTCCGTGGCTAGAGGCACGCGACGTGGCCGAACCCACCGGGTCAAGGTCGGGCAGCAGCAGGCAACCGCCCCGGCCAAGTGTCCGACACAGACCAACTCGGGCACGCCCAGCACGTCCGACGGCCAGCGTTTTCTGACGAATGCCGTCATCAAACTGATCTATGAGGTATGTTGCCAATTTGCGGAATTTCATATTGCTGAGAATTTAGCAGGGTATATTTTTTATTTACGTTAAGGATGGCACGCGCCTTCCCCGCCAGACGATTCCTGTGCCGAGGAAGGCAATTATTTCTTGCATTATTTCAAAGGAACTATTCTCTGGGCCTCAGCAATACTAATTTCTTGAGCACAAAACTTAGCACGCTCGTTGCTGATGTCAAAAAGCGCGAGGAGCATTGTGCAGAAGAAAGATCTCCCGAGCGCGCCTCTTTTGCCGCTGGCTCCCCTTCTTCGGCCTGCTATCACGCGCTCCTCCCACATCACTGCTGACACGTCGGCCAAATAGTGCAAGCTGATCGCCGAGGGGCGGCGGCCACGGTCGGCCGACGGCAGCGCGCGCGTCCGCCGCCGGAAAGGAGAACATCCCGCCGGCCGGGCGCGGTCCCCGGGGTGCGATCGGCCCGGCCGGGGGCGGCGCAGCGGCGGACGCTCGCCCTGTCAGAGCGGATTAGCAGGCTTGGCCGGCTGGCAGAGGGCGAGGCGCAGGGGCAGGAGGGAAAGAGAGAGAGAGAGAGA
>NW_023596921.1:45332118-45352118 GCF_011947565.3 Pollicipes pollicipes | reverse complement strand
CCCCAACTGGACCGATGTTGCTCCGCACGCGCTCAGCGGTCACGACCGCGTGGTGACATCCCCTCGTCGGGAGGCGGGCGCTGGCGCTCCTCGTCACATCAGCCCGCGCTCTGCAGAACCCCTGAGCAGGGGCAGGCGGCGCTGCCTGGACTCGCTTACCGCCGACTGCATACCTCCCACCACTTCGGGGTGCCAACCGAAAACAACAGGACGTGTGGCTTTCCGTCTGAGGTGACCTGCTCGGCCTGCATATGCCAGGGTCCGGAATTCTCGATCCCTTTGGGTCCGTGGAGATGAAGACACCGGACACATCACGCACGACAGAGGAAGCATGCGGCATGACAGGGACGCACACCCCACCCACGTGCTCCGGCAGGCGCGCCGTTGGTTCCGAAATGCTGTCGGACCGGCTGGCCACTGCGAGGTCATTTTGTTTCAAAAGTCCTTCGTCAACGCAAGACACGCACAATGAAAGGACATTGGCATGCACGTACCTTGTGTCGGCTGCAAGACCTGACTCGCCGGCGAGCCACTCTGGTGTCACTGACCTGTGTGGGTGTTTAGCGTCACTGACCCTGTGTGGGTGGACCGCTCAAACCACCGCTTCACGTCCTGCGGGCCAGATCTGCTCCCAGAACTGTCGGTCTTCCTCAAGCAGATGGGAAATCGAAAGTGAGTGGTGTGAGTGGTGCAGCCGCACAGCCACTGGACCTGTCTTTCCTGTTATTGCACGTCATCGTTTCATTGTTGTAAGGCGCTTGCTGATATATGGCCATGTGACACCCATTTGGAACACTGTCATTGGTTCTCTGCTTAAATGTGAAGATGACAGCCGAATAGCTTTGGGCCCGGCCCTGTGATTCGATGGCGTGGTTAATGCGAGGAAGTGGTCAGCAACCAGCTCGTCTGACCTGTTCGACGACGATATGTTATGCCCTGCTCCGTGGACTCTGCCCGGGTCACTGGACGGAGGCGACAGTGCCGCGCGCTTTCGATATGCCGGTCAGGAATACATATATGATCGAGGTTTCGTGACGATATGGGCCAAGACAGCTACCTAAAAGGGCTTCGACAGCGTGCAGCAGCCCGGCCAACGCCGAATCAGCAGTCACTGGCTTTGTGGCCGGCTCGAGGGCCACACTCAGTCCATGCACTCAACTCTAATGGCGTGACATGACCTCCTGACACCCACAGCGTAATTCAGGGGCACTCAGGGGTCGGCTTTGTTTGCATTTGACTGGCGTCGTGCCGTTGTCTTTACACTCTGGACATTCGGTTGTGGCAGAGCCGGGGAGCGTAGTTTACTATTTAGCTGCCTCTGATCCCCTTCCCAGCTTGGGGAACGAAGTGGGCCGAATCCGGGCAAACATCCGTTTGTTGGTGTATTTTGGGGCAGGTTGCGTAATTTCCAAATGCTTAGCCGCAGTGTCGTTGCGTGTTTTTTACTCTGACTACGTCACCCGGCCTGAGCTCAGACAGATCAAGCGTTCTGTCTTGATTCGTGGTCCGCCATAGTCTTGATCGTGGTCTCTGCATCTTCTTGCTGAACTGCGTTGGCAGGCAGTTGTGTCGGCTCCAGCCTCTCAGCTTCCCTCCCATGAGAAGTTATGCTAGCGTGTAGCCGATGCCGTGAGGTGGCGCTGCTCAGGATGACAGCAGCGTCAGCCGCGGATCTCACCTTCTTAAGACGTTCTCCACCGTTCGCACCGCCTTATCAGCTCCTCAATTTCTCCAGAGGTAAGTGAAGTGAAGTTATCGTATGCACGGATGTCTATTCAGCCGTGTGGTCCTTGAGCGTGTTACTGCCAAGCCGGGGCCCTCTGTCAGCTACGGCTTCACACGGCAGGCCGTGCCTCACGAGAGCCGACCTCACTCTGACGACAGCAGCGCCACTGGAAGGTGAGGGCGGCGCCAGCAGGCCACGGTATCACACGGCAGGCCGTGCCTCACGAGAGCCGACCTCACTCTGACGACAGCAGCGCCACTGGAAGGTGAGGGCGGCGCCAGCAGGCCACGGTATCACACGGCAGGCCGTGCCTCACGAGAGCCGACCTCACTCCGACGACAGCAGCGCCACTGGAAGGTGAGGGCGGCGCCAGCAGGCCACGGTATCACACGGCAGGCCGTGCCTCACGAGAGCCGACCTCACTCTGACGACAGCAGCGCCACTGGAAGGTGAGGGCGGCGCCAGCAGGCCACGGTAGCTTGAGTGATGATAAGTTTACAGGTGGCTACCTTGGTCTTCATGTCTGGGCTTAACCCAGGTCAAGAGACGAAATCACTGGCCAACTGGCGGCGCTTGTTCGGACCGATGTGGTCCTGATGGGGCTAATCTAGGATCTCTTCTCTTTACTCCTCCAGGATTGCGGCTAATCACTCGCTAGATACAAGAAATCTTGGACGGATAAAGAGTTTTCAACTTTGGGGCTTGCGGCAGTACCAGGACACTCCTCTACAGCAAACTTCATCGCCTTCGTCAATGTCTGGTCCGTTGCTTGCACATACCAAACAACTGCAGCCTTGCACCTTCAACCACTGCAGTAATTACATTATCAGCATAGGTCTTCACCATATCACCAAGATCAGTGTCATCACACTTCTCGCTCACGTCGCTCCCAGTTGGCCGCATTGACATCACATATGTAATCTGTATAACATTACAAGGGTGGATCTCAGGTTGGAAGTTGTGCGGGGGCAAGCAGAGTAACATCCTCCGATAGCGGACTGGGGCTACATCAGCATCCTTCATTCTCGACAATAGCACGAAGGGGTTATGGTCTGTCACAGCCCTGAAGACCTTCAGCCTATGCAGGCATTTGTGGAACTTGCCGCGAGCAAAAGTTGTCCCAGACGCTCGTCCTCGACGCCTTCAGAGTGTTGTTCATAGGGCGACAGCGTACGCGACCAGATCATCACTTGCCGAAGTGATGATCTGTAATGTTCCAAGAAGAGAACACCCTCATCTCGTAACCATCGCGGCTGTAGACACCATGGATGGAAGTTTCGGGTTATGGACCCATAGCGTGGGTGCTTCGGACACGTGCTGCTTGATTGCATTCGAGGCCTGTTCTGGGTGAGGGTCAACTGAGGCTGACCTCCAGTTTCAGACTTGACCTTTCGGAAGGAGATCGTCCAGAGGCTGCAGCACTCCTGAGAGATGGGGAATAATCTCGCCATTATAGTTCATCATACCTGGTAGTTTCTCAGCTCTTGTGACGCTCAGCTCAGCTCTGTGCACGGTCCTCTTCAAGTAAACCTTTCACCAATGATGTGGCCAAGATACCCCAGGTTTTTCTGCTTGATTTGGCGCTTGCTTTTGTTTAGTGTTGGGCCACCTGCCTCCATCGTGGTGAGTACATATGCCAGACGCTGGTTATGTTCGTCTTCAGGCGATCCACAAAAAAGAACATCAGTCACGTAGCGCAGACTTTCTCTGCACATCTACGCAGCAAGCGATACATCCTGTACTGATACAGTTCTGGCGCACAGAATATGCCTGGAGACAAACCCTTCATTTCGAGCCTACCACCGGACGATTTGCGCTGAATGGGTCAGAAAGATGATTTGTTAGACTTCTGTAGGTTGGATAAAACATTGACCTTGTGAAATGCGTCTTGCGGTGATTATCTTCTAAAGGACGTTGCCCCTTAGGCAGTCAGGTTTTCAGCGCCGACAGAACTGAGCGGCTCTGTTCGATCGTGCATCTTGCCATCTCTGACACTCGCGAGCCTCGTTTCAACCCATTTAAATGGCTTGCACCCCGCAATGTAATGTGGGATTTGAACGACATCTGCCGAAAATCCTGTCGAAGGCAACAATCCACCTTCCACCACAATTACTATCGGCATGCCTATTGAGTCACTCACCAAATATCCGCCTGTTTTACTTGCCCCGCCCTTGCCAGCACAGCTTGGGCCGTGCAACGCCTATCGCCGTGCCCCTCCACCCCCCTCCACCTAACGGACGGTGGCCGTGATGGCTGGTCGGGGAGGATGGGACGCGCGCCGCTCACACGCGCGGGCCGTGCGGCTCGCAGAGGTGGCGTGCGGCAGAAGCAAACGTGCCCTTCGCACGCTGTCACAGGTGGGCTGTTCAGGTGGGAATGTGGGTCCGTCATCTTTGGGACGTGTGTGAAAATGAAATGGTTGTGAATAAGAAGACTGCGGTGATAAGGCAGATGCTGTTGGTGATATGACATTTGCTATGTTAACGAGGACGAACAGAATCACAATTACAATCATCGGTCTTCAGTTTACTACAAAAAGACGGTAAACCGACGACACATGCAAAACAGAAATAGATCTCTCGATTAGACATGAGCATAAGGGCCGATTAGAAGACGGACGCAAGTCATAAATAGAAAATCGAGACACATGACAGCTATACTGAAAATGTTTGCCATCTTAAACAAGGAAAAGGGAACCAGACCTCAACGTTCCAAGCAATGTAATCGTTCATCAATCACCTCGCATCTAAGATCTACAAGGGAGGATGTAGACACGACGGCCATAGTATGCAGCGAATGATGCGTGATGCATGCCGGCCGATCGTACAAGTTCATATTTAGATGTTCAGAATGGCGTGTATTTGTGCCAGCTGGCGGGTGTACTGTGCCGAGACGGCCGGCCCGATTTCCGTCAGTGTGTCAGCGGTTTGTCGCTAACGTTCGTGACTTTGCTTTATGCAGCTGACTGTGTTTTGGTCCCGTTTTTCGGTTGGTCGTAAGCCGGAGGGTCAGCTTCAGCTTCCCCTAATCCGGCTGGAGCGTGGGCGTGACTAATAACATCTACTTTCCCATCCCTCTGGGAATTTTACATGCATTTTGTCATCGCACCAGTGCCTTGATATCGATGTTAAATTGCATGGTCCCAAAGCCATTGAACCAGTTGCCTGTTTCATTCGGATTCATCTGAGATACCGCCGGTACACAAAACCCTTAAAATCTTGCGAAATTTGTCGTCCCTGAATATCATCCACGGCCCACGAACATCTTACGGGGCGGACGAGATGGCTTTGTTGACGACACACCGCTCTTTTAAACGGTCAGGGATGGTATGTGCTTGCTGTATACCTGGCTGGGCGTAAAAATTCATTAGGCGCTCACTCGACACCCTTCAACATCCAGGCTCACGTATTGTGACGAGACGTGGAGAAAGTTTGGGACGTCACCGGCTGCGAGCCTTTTGGCCGAGGCCTGGAAGCTATCGCTGTCACTAAAAACAAGCGTGGTATACGTGTTCAGCCTATTTTGATTTTGAAAACACCCGGTGTATTGCATCGGTCTTACAACGTCCAACTTTTGACGCAAACAAACCATCGGCTCATACCATTTGGCGCAAGAGCGCGCGACTCGCTTCGGACATGCAGTAGAGCATGCGCCGAGATGAGCCTCCTGGTCATCCTGGGCAGCCCCCCCCCCCTTCCTCCTCGCTTTTCACGAATTGGCACACGTAGCGCTGATCCATCACGGGCGTGAATCCAGAGCGGGCACATACATCCGGAAACGCTGCCGAATGCATGCCACAGCACACGTTGCAATATATTGTGGCCATGCAAACACAAACACAGGGGATTTCAAGAAGAACAATAGTATGGGTGGGGGGGGGGGGGGGCGCCCTCGCCTGCGTCTTTGCCAGCCATTCATCAGTTTTGCCATGTTATACATCTGTTTACCTCTGAGACCAACTCACTTATTCCAGCGGTTGGCTTATGCCATGTGGTGATATTTAACGCCATGCTCCACCTCACAAAGTGCGGCTTTTTCATTCGTCATCGCCGCCGCTTTTGTCGCGGTTCCTCAGCCCTTGCGGTTTGATCACATCCTCGGGCTATCCGACACATCATCAAAACGAATCAGCGAAAACAATCACGCGCTTTGTACGTCATTGCCCACCACTAATATGCATGCGTTTACTTCGTTTGTATGACAAGTGACAGGCGGACTGGGAATTATTGGACGCGAACCAGCTGGGAGTGCAGCAGTCCCTACCCGTCCTTGCAAAAGGAGAGACGAGCGTGTATCGTATGTCCCCTGTAGCAGTGAACACATTTTTGCCACTCATTGGCATTCGCTGTGCGATGGCGAGACGCCCCACCGTCCTCGCTGTGCGGTGGTCGGACGCCCCACTTTCCACGCTGCGTAGTGGTGAGATCCTTCTTCCTATGTTCTCGCCGCGTGGAGGTGAACCACCCCACTGTTCTCGTTGTGCGTTGGTGAAACGCTTCTTTGTCCTCACTGTGTGGTGGTGGGACGTCCCCCTGTCCTCACTGTGTAGTGATGAGACGCTTCACTGTCCTCACTGTGTGGTGGTGGGACATCCCTCTGTCCTCACTGTGTAGTGATGAGACGCTTCATTGTCCTCGCTGTGCGGTGGTGAGATGCTGCTCCCTATGTTCTCACTGCGCAGTGGTGAGATGCTCCTCTCTCCTCACTGTGCGGTGTTCAGATGTCCTTGCTGATGTTCCGACTGCGCTGAAGTATCACCAAGGAGCAAATGATCCTCATATCGAGCCGAGCGTTGAAGGTCTTCACTACGTAGGTATCCTGGATAGCGGCGCTCATCTTATGGAAACTGGGCGAGTCTTTTATCTTATCTGAGCTGCAAGATAACATCATGCGATTCTCGTATCCATCTTTTGCTTTCCGGATTAAAAGGGCTTGAACTGGTGCGACGAACACGCGCTGATCTACCACGTGGCGTGCTTTGTGAACGCTTTGGTGCCTTCTGAATGCTCCTCGCTGAGTGGCATCACGCGGCCATGGCGCTACATGTAGAGGCCCTGCCAGGATTTCCTTGAGATGGGGGGGGGGCTTGGTAAAGGTATCGTGCCAATTTTCACTTTCAGTTGGGAGCCGCATGAGATAAAAAAGAAAATGCGGCTGTAATACGCCCTCAAGCGATTCTGTGTCCGCACTCCCGGTTACATGACTGATCCGCCGACATGTCGTCAGACTGAAGTCAGCATTTCTATACTCGTGCACAAATCACGGATAAATATGGCAGAGATTAGTCCTGTACCGCAGGCTTAGTCATGTGCCATTGTCTGCATCTGAAAGAAAGCTATGACACGCGATGTAGCCCGCATGCATCCACGTCCCGCATGCGAGGCCCCACCTGGCTCGCAGCATCAGAATCCTCTGCGCGCCCAGCAGGTGCGCCGCTGGCACGATCAACGAATGCCGACCAGCCGCGGTCAGGAGTTTCTCGGCCACCTCCCCACCGCATTACCGTAATAGCTTGCATGCCTCCTAATCCCCAACGGAGGGAGGCCAAGGTACGGCCCTCTCTCGTCAGCCGCGGGGCTCGAGCCGCTGCGGCTGCGTGCTCAGCACACGCCACAGCGGAGCGACCTCGCGCCGGTGACTACCGTCGAACGCCGGGTGCAGGGGGGCCCAGCGATGACCAGGCTGAGGCCAACTAAGCCATGCGCCTGGTCGGTCAAGCGGAGGTTTGACCCACGGGTGGGCTATAACACGGGCAAGCGGGCAGGACCCCGCGGTATCGAGGCTGCTATAGGCGGGATGAGCCTCAGACGGTACCTTGTGAAGTGTTCGGGCTGGTCCAGGCGAGTGTGGCTGGTCTTCTCTTACGGGCAGCGGCGTAGGTGTTCTGTTCATTTGGGGGGGACATGGGGTTTTTGAGTTCCAAACCGTTGGCTAAAGACACCAACTCGTGAAAAGAGTTTACCCATGGTATGTAATGATGGCACATACGAGACTGTAAGTTACAACCATCTCTCTGTCATCTATCTGACGTCCCGGAGGACGGGCAGTCATGTGGAGGTAGGAATGTCCCGGAGGACGGGCAGTACTTGTGGGGTAGGTAGGACTGTCCCGGAAGGAACTGGCAGTACTGTGGGCAGGGTGGGACTGTCCCGGAGACGGGCAGTACTGTGGGCAGGTAGGACTGTCCCGGAGAAGGGCAGTCCTGTGTGTGGATAGGACTGTTTCAGAGATGGGCAGTACTGTGGGTGGGTAGAGCTGTCTCGAAGATGGGCAATACTGTCGGTGTGTGGGACTGTCTTGGGCGTCATTATCGATGGCTCGGACGCCTGAGGCATGACTGTGCTGGGTAGGACTGTCTTGAGCATCACTGTGGGTTGATAAGACTAGAAAAGGGGCTTCAAACAGTGATTGTCGTTGAATAAGACCGGATCAAGGTCTGCTGTGGGTGGCTAAAGCTGTTTCCAACATAGACTGTGGGTGGATGAGGCTGTCTTCAACGTGAAACGCTAGTGCAAATGGATAAGGTTTACTCAAATATTACTGCGGGTGCGTGGGACTGCCTCGTAGATTACTGTGGTTGGCGCAGGCTTACTCACACGGGACCGATAGTTTGGCATCAGAAGCTGCTAGAGGTCCGGCACCAGTTGGGTAGCGCTTGGCATCAGTTGAGCATCGCTCGGCACCAGTTGGGCAGCGCTCGGCGTCAGTTGAGCAGCGCTCGGCGCCAGTTGGGCAGCGCTCGGCGCCAGTCCAGCCCTGCGCTGTCCGCGTGTCGACTTCCATTAGGCGGCGGCGGCGGGCCCGCTCCAGGGCGGCCAGCACGGTCGCTGCGCCGCCAGCGAGCCCCGGCCCACCGCAGCAGGCCGCTGCGGCGCCGACCGGCGCTGCCCGGCCACAGATCCTCTGCTGACGGACGGGCCGGCGCTGCCCGGCCGCGGATCCGCTGCTGACGGACGGACCGGCGCTGCCCGACCGCGGATCCGCTGTTGACAGACGGACCGGTGCTGCCCGGCCGCGGATCCGCTGCTGACGGACGGACCGGCGCTGCCCGGCCGCCGATCCGGTGCTCACGGACGGACCGGCGCTGCCCGGCCACGGATCCGCTGTTGATAGACGGACCGGCGCCGCCCGGCCGTGGATCCACTGCTGACGGACGAACCGGCGCTGCCCGGCCGCAGATCCGCTGCTGACGGACGGACCGGCGCTGCCCGGCCGCGGATCCGCTGCTGACGGACGGACCGGCGCTGCTCGGCCGCCGATCCGGTGCTCACGGACGGACCAGCGCTGCCCGGCCGCAGATCCGCTGCTGACGGACGGACCGGCGCTGCCCGGCCGCGGATCCGCTGTTGACAGACGGACCGGCGCTGCCCGGCCGCGGATCCACTGCTGACGGACGGACCGACCCTGCCCGGCCGCCGATCCACTGCTGACGGACGGACCGGCGCTGCCCGGCCGCCGATCCACTGCTGACGGACGGACCGACCCTGCCCGGCCGCCGATCCACTGCTGACGGACGGTCAGCGGCCAACTGGTGACGCTGAGACGGCCGGAGCAGCTTGGCTGGCTGCTCATCCATGGCCCCGCCATCACGAGAGTTACGCACAGCGGCGCGGCGCTGCGGCCGGCCGACGACAGCTGGCGTACAACGGAAGCAGTCGACGGAGACACACCAGCGGCGCGCACATCAAGGCGTAATCTTCCGTAAAAGCCCAGGATTCGAAGGGATCAGGCGGATCTGGGTCGGCTTCTGGGCCAGCGATACAGATTGGTCGAATTCCAATCCAGAGGGCGCACAATTAGGAGCATTGCCATGTGTTGGATGGATAGACGTCTGAGATTTATTGAAAGCGCATTGATTGAATAAAGGGATTTCGGGAGGCAGCGGTGGCGGGCCCCACCCTACCCAAACAGTCGCGGTTAAACACATATCATCGGACACCATTCCACACGCCTGTGGAACAGATCTTTGACATACAGTTCAACAGATCTTTGCAAATGGTACAGGATGGAATTTTTGAGCACTTTTCTAGTTTATGAATATCTGAGGAGCTGGCATTAGGCATTCACAAATGTGGTGAGAGTTTGCTCAGCTTTCAAGTGACGCAATTATTAGGAGATATCCTGTCATGAAGCATTTTAAAGCATTTTCTATTAGTGCGAGCATGTGTTTACTCTGCCGCATTTCGTTGCTTACTTCAGACACTTTTTCGCATTTTTGGCCGGTGGTCATGGCTCCAAACGGGGTCAGAACATTGCCTGCGTAGAAGCTGTGCAACGGTATCGTTCTTCTTTGCATGCTTGTTTTTTGTGCAAGTCCTGGTCGCGGAAATGCTGTTCAGGTAATTAAGAAGGGACAAGAAATGTTTTAGCAAGTCGGGGAACGTTGTTAACATTTTTACCAGATCTTTGCTAGGAATTGCTTTTGAACCAAAAAATTCGGGGAAAGCTGGCTGCGAGGTCCCTGGGCTCGCCTCTGCAGACAAAAATGCAGCTAGTTCGTCAAATATGCTCCTGCCGACATGTTAACCAAATAGTTCGCACGGATCCTAAAAGCGTCACGCAACACGTGCCATGTAGCGTCATTCAGCCCTCTCGGTTAATGTCGATCGACAGCGCTCGACGAGGCGTCATGAGCGGCATTTTGGGGCGCAGACTCCCATGTCTGCCTCGCAGCAGCCAGCTTTCATTAGGATGTGACGTAATCAGCATCATAGGAGCTTCATCGTTTTGCATTGCTCCATTATGTTGTTCCTTTAAAGAAAGAAGCAATGGCGTTGCTAAGCATCATAAATGTTTGGTTCGCGCCTGTTCTCTTGAAAACACGTGTAATTCATATACTTTCAAGTAAAAGGTTTATTGCAGTCCGGTTCAAGATCAACGCCACTGATCCAAATATTGTCAGCCGAAATAAAAATGTCACGAGTGCTGTAAAAGGTTTAGGCTGAGAAAAAACGGCACACTCACTTAGCTCCACGGTTCTCGTCTGGCTCTTCGAGAAAGTGTGGAACGAATTGCGACGATCAATGCTCACCGCTCCCATAGCTGGGTGGACTCGCTCAGCACTGGCATTGAGAGAAGGCACCAAGTGTGACAAGCTGGTCAGCATGTCTTCCCTTTTTAAAGATCGCTTCAACAAGGATCACTAACTCAACGTCATCAGCCCAGAATATTTCCTCACTCACGCACATTGCTAGAGCAGACGGACCGCTTTAATCGTCTTGATCTAGAGACAGACAATCCACTGCATCAATTCTAACCATGCCCGTGTGCATCAGGTATATGCGAATTATGGGCAGCTTTATAGCAACAGTTAGTGAGAAATTGTTCAAAATAGTACTGATGTAAACAGCTGCGGTAACAATGCAGCTGACCGTCTTCACCTTTTTCGCCTGGAATGGTTTCTTCTCAAGGCACTCCGCGCGTCTAAGGGTTTGCTACAATTTTCATACAGACAATATCGAATCACGATGAACAGGCTCATAGTTGGGGCCTGAAGGCACGCTTTGTCGGACGTCTCTGTGTCTTCAAAGACGCATCAGAACTTGTTCTGCTGTATCCAGTCCAGATAGGCACTGACGCGAGTGTACACTCCGGGGAAGCCGGGAGTGCCGCAGCCCACTCCGGCCGACACGACGCCAATCAGCTGATACTTGCCGTCGGCACCCGTAAGCACCATCGGTCCGCCAGAGTCGCCCTGCGGACGACAGCAGAAACACACACTTTCCACATGGTATATAGGTGGCAGAAGTAAGCCATGGTCAGTGTTATTTTATGGAGATCGACAATGTAACTTGTGATGCGTCGAATTGTATGCTACGTTTTTCAAAAAGATGTTACGCAGAAATGTTTCCACAAGTATGTTATTCCCGGCATATAGGATTGGCTTCAGGGCATGGTGCACTGATGTGTGAAGATGCTTACAATGACAGTCTTATGCGTTGAATCTGCTCTGTCGTATAGAATACGCTACCATTTAACAGGCGGTGACTGACATTCAAGCGACTTACAGCTGTAACATAGACGCGGCTTAGAACCAGTCAGTCCAGTTAGACAGAGGTGACCAGTGTGAGTATGCACTGATCTAGCCGGTCATATGTACGTCAGTTAGCCGTAGTGGCTATGCGTCAATCTATAACGGCTCGGCAGGGAACATATTCCTCATCTAGTCATAGAAGACTGAATGTGACACTGTACTGATGGCCAGAGGTGAACGGACGTGACCCTGAACTAATGGCCAGAGGTGAACGGACGTGACAGTGCACTAATGGCCAGAGGTGAACGGACGTGACCCTGAGCTGATGACCAGAGGTGAACAAATGTGAACCTGAACTGACGACCGGAACTAAACAGGCGTGATCTTGAACTGATGGCCTGAGGTGACCAGACGTGATCCTGCACTGACCTGGCACGCGTCCTTGCCGCCGTCCTTCTCGGCGGCACACAGCTTGGTGTCGCCGAAGCCGCCTGGGAACTGTCTCTGGAAGCTCGACGCCGACTCGTACTTGGACTGGCACTCGTTGATGCCCACCACAGGCAGGCTAACCTCCTGCAGCACGTTGCTGGCATCGCCACCTGCCGGAACGGAAGGAACACTTTGGCGACTGGCCAAGGCTGGATACGGGGGAGACGCAGAGTACGTCAGGGTCGACCGCCGAAAAGGTCGAAAAACGCTGGGCGAAAGGACGCTGGTTGTACGAAGGATGCTGGTGGACGTAAGGACGAAAAGTCGAAAGGACGCTGGTGTGCATCTGGCACACAGCACGACTGTCGATGGCTGACAGGTGACGCTGACGTACATCCAGCACACAGCACGACTGTCGATGGCCGACAGATGACGCTGACGTACAGCCAGCACACAGCACGACTGTCGATGGCCGACAGGTGACGCTGGTGTATATCTAGCACACAGCATTGCACTGTCGACGCTTTCACTCGACAAAAACGGTGAGCATAGGCGTCGCGGCGCGCGCGCCTCTGTCGCACGACGTGACATGTTATGGCATCGTTCATCTCGTGCTCTTAGACGAATAATTTTAACTTATTTGCCATTACAACCAGGAGGTTCGAATACGCATACCGTGCAAAAATCCTTATCCGACTGAGCCAAATAGGGATTAATCTGGCGTCTATCACAGCTTTTAATGCAACAGTATGTATGTACGTATGCAGTTCAACGGATCCACCTTACCACCCAATTAATTCGGTGACGAAATCCATGCAAAGTGATGCTTCCCTCGTGGTCAATTCCCCAGTTTCAATGACACCGTGGAATACAAATCATCCAGTACCAGAGGGAGGCGTCGATGCTAAACCTCAAACGAGGCGTCAGAAAGGAGCCCCTGAGGAGACCACATGCTGTGCATGGGGCGCCGTCGCCACACCGCAACCTCTAAAGCCCCAGCCGGCCGCACGTGGGCGGCGGCGGCCGGCCTTACCGAACTCTGTGTAGCCCCAGCCAGCCACGTCTATCCGGGAGCCGGCGTAGTCGCCGCTGGAGCCGGGCGGCAGGCAAATCGGCTTGATCAGGTCACTGTACGGCACCGGACTGGAGAGCTTCACCAGCGCGATGTCGTCGTGCAGCTGCGGGAACTGCACGGACAGGCGTCGTCAGCACCACATCGCCACAGCTGTCGGCGCGCGGCCATCCTGTGCAAGGCTCGAAGCACCCTGTAACTTGGGCGAGGCTATGCTCGCGAGCACTAACGTTTGAAGTGCGTTGTGGCGTTCGGCCCGAGGGTGGTATCGTGTCACCCATGACGTCATCGCGCTCTTCACGGGTCAGCCATCGCTGAGGCGCTTTGACACCCGGGGGGGGGGGGGCGGGCTGACCTTGAAGTTGGCATGATTGGTGACCCGCTCCACGGTGAAGTCCTGCGGGTTGGCGCCGTCGTTGTCGTCGGTGGTGTCGTACTCGCCCAGGCGCACCACCAGCTTGCTCCTGGCAGCGGTCAGAGCCGTCGCAGTGAGCAGCGCCTCACGACATGCGGATACCGGTGACGCTCGGCGCAGCACGCACCGCTCTTTCCGAAGTAAAAGCTCGATGGCTGCCCGGGATTTCCTCGGGATTTCCTTGGGGTCGGAGGCGAATCATCGCAGACTGAGAAGGCAGCTTCTAGTCGGGTGACGGATCCACCAACCGGACTCGACATCCGCAAACGTCAGCTGACGCTTACCAGTTCTCTGAACGGAATGGTATCCTGCACGGTGATGAAACCTCCGGCGGAAGGATAATGCACTATAACGTGACGCAACGCCACTCCTATCAAGCCTTATTGTGTAAACCACATCGCGCCTCCCACCTTTAAGACGCCACCCTTCGCCCAAATGAGCAGCCGATGGCTGCGAGAGCCCCGTGTGGGCTGAGGGTGACGTCACCTGCAGTGTGTGACGTCACTCACTGGTCGAAAGATCGCGGCCGGAGACAGTGCGCCGCCGTCAGTATGTACTGGCTGTCGATCAGGGCGCCGCCGCAGAACCAGAACGGCTTGCCACCGTCCTGTCGTGTGCCCAGCAGCGCCTGCCGGCCAGAGCAACAGCGTTCGAACTCGCCCCCAGCAGAGAAGCTGAGGCATCTTCCTTGAGCGGAATCCCAGCCGGTGGGGGATATCACGCACGTGATGAGCTCCGACTAAAATGCGCCAATGATTTCGCCATTTCACCATTAATTTGAATGCACCAATTCGTGGCTTCAGATTCGAAGGGAGTTTAAGACACTGGGCAGCAGTTCTATCGTTCGCTTAAAAACAAAGCAGCACCACCTAAAAGTTGCATCAGCCGAATAAAGATATAGCAAATTGTGTAGCAAGTTACATAGCGCCTACTTGGCGTACCTAACAAAGCCAAACGAGGTCAGTGACGCTGCCAGGCGGCACTGGAAGACCAGACCCCTGCGGTGTGAGCCCACACCGCCCCGCAGGTACTCACGATCCAGGGCCACTTGCCGATCTCGGCGTCCTTCCCGCCGACGATGAAGGGAATGAAGGGCCCTGGCGTGGCGCGGCGCTTCCGCGTGACCGACCGCTGCCAGGCCGGCGGAATCCGGATCGGAGTAGGCACACCACACTCTGCCCGAACACGCCCACCGTCAGCGTGCGCTTGGCACACCAACTGCTTTCTAAACCACGGCAGGGGTAACGCGGTATGGGCACGCCACCCCTCCCCTAGCATAGCAGTATAGACAATTTAGCACTGGGTGGCTGCGTGGCAAGGTGGGTGTGCGTTGCATTACGGCTATTCTGGTTTGTTGCACCCGATGCTATTAAAACACGCGGTCAAAGCAGTGTTAGCGCCGAGAGAAACCATGACATCTTATCGAAACATGATCGATATCACAGGGCGTGTATGTCACGTCCTGCAAACCATACTTGTGGGGGCGTCATGATGGCAGCACGCATCGAGAAATATCATCTGGTGTTACTAACACCAGGTGCAACACACTCTTAAAAACGTCCGGTCATGCCACGATGTAAGAATGCAACACCCTGTATAGCAACGCTGGATGACATCAAGTAATCTCAGGTAACTTCGGATGGAATTGGGGGTCGGACCATACTTCAACAAAGCTGTCACAGTCGTGGCCAGACATAGTATCTGTTCAACAGACTAGCATACATACATCGTTACAGTCGCGGAGTAACGTGCAGTACTAGCACCACAGACCAGCATGCATCGGTTAAAGTTGCAGGGTAACATGCATTACTAAAGCTCGATAGCATGCTGGTCTGTGCCAAGGAGACTCGCCATTTACGCTGCCTACTGGGTGCATTGGCTTCGTCACTATTTGTACTTGTATTTGCATTTGCATCATGGATGTCATTGGGGGGCACCAGTTTTACCGATGTTTGGAAAGAAAAAAAGAAAAACTTTTAAATTTTCTGACAAGTTTCTTTACAAAATGTTGGCGATTCGCCCCCTACCCCTGCTCTAACGAGGACGATATTTCTGGCTATATCCAATCAGCCAAGTGAAGAAAGGTGACTGGCCGTGCATAAACAGTAAATAATTGTACATCTGCCAGCAATGTGATGTTCATCCGGTTTCGAGGTCATAATAGACATAAAAGAGGCTTTTCAAACAAATATTGCGCAACTGCTTATTGGGATTTTCGGGCACGCCGATTGCAGATATTTGCACATTTATCCACCAAAAAGCTTATGATAGCATAAGTCATCGCACACTCTTCGCACAGCTAGGGGGAAACATGGGGAAAAGGGGCAAATGTGTAGAGCTAATAAGAGATTGTTTGCAAAAAGGACTCAGAAAGCAAAAATTAGTAAAACGTTATCTAATAATAAGTATTAATTGGTGCATCCATCAGGGGCCTCTAATCGGCATATTGCTATTCATCATGTAAGTAAATGACCTAGATAGTATGTCACAAGATTTAAGCTTTGGTCTTTTTCAGTGACTAACTATGCCAACGTAAAAACAAGAATGATTATCTGATTATTACTATTTGATTTTTAATTCAACTTTGTTTTTTACTTTATTCATTTTACTAATTAGATTAATAATTAGATTAATAGATTATTTAGATTACTATTGTGTTGGAAATCGATAAAAACATGGTTTGAAAATCTATAAATCAGCACTGAATGCTGCGAAAACCAGTGGCATAGTGTTCGCAAAATCAATAAATGCTGCGCTTTCTGTCTTATCCAAGGCAATATGCCCATCAAATACTCGTCAACGGTAAAATTTCTGTGGATGTTCGTCGACTATGCGCTAAAGTTTTAAGTATCATAGTCAACTAACTTGCCTCCTAGGCAAACCAGGCAGTAGTTGAAAAGTAGCCTTTTTCTCCATGCTATGTGCTTTCTTTGAGTAATAGCCGCCTGGTACGGAGCATAAGCTATCAATGAAACCTTGCTGCATTTTCAAGGTGCAAAAGCGCCTAACCTGAACTTTTCTAGGAATAACCTTTCAAGCGGTCACTTCAAACATTAAAGCTGTTGCAACCCGCCATGTTTACAGCTTAATGTGTTCTAATTCAAACGCTAGGAGTCACCCATGCGGTCACCTTAAGCCCAAAGTTTTAAACGTTGGATTTCAAACCTAAGGAGTCACCCCAAAATTGCGCTGACTCTTTCAGTCCACCCGGCAATAAGCTCCGCTTAGTTGGGTAAGGTCATTGGAGACAAGACAAAAGCAAATAAGAACATGACCAGCTGAGGTCAGCTCCCTTTGGCCCGTTTGTGTGAACGGTGCGAAGTACGGATTAACGTGACAAATGCAGCGGACCTTGGATGGTTAAATGAGCAGTAATTGCTGACTTCAGCTATGACTGATTTCAATATTATTTTATGGTATGTGCACGTGCCTCACACTGATCCCGTTAAACATCTTACGTCTTTTTGCTCGTCACATGTCACATTGCTGGTAGGTGTACTTTTTCACCGTTAAGACATAAAATTTCAACTCTTTGCAGGGAGTGCCGTGACTCGTTCCTCACGTTCTTTGGTGCCAACGTTTAGTCGAGTGCGCCGTTGAAACTGTGAGAGGGCACAGCTAGCAGCTTATGTACGGGAATGACTAGACAAAATGTCTGATGTTTAGCCATTACAAGCCTGCGAGAGCATGGCTACCATCACCCGTCATAAGCTATAGACAGCGTCCCAGACAAACTAAGGAATGGTTTAATCATTAGCAACCACAGGTTAGAGAACACAAAGGGAAATTAGATGCCGACAAGCAGCAGTATGAACAACTCACCAATTGAGTTTGCATGTTGACTGAAAGGAGCAGTTGGCAATCATCCCAAACGGAAAGGCATCCTAAATCGATCGGGGGTCCCCACCCTTAGTGTTCTGAACAGTGAACTAGATATTCTGGCCATAGTTGTAGGCGTTCGATTTAAAGCTAAATAATGTCTATGTGCATCGGTATCTGCATTGATCTTTCCGGCATTACCAAGACATACTATTTTTGCCACCTTGCCTTATAGCACATCACATCTTTCATTACCACGCATGTTTTCGAATGTCATATAGTTCACTGCAAGGAAAAAGATCCATTATCCCTGTGCTATGTGCGATGAATCATTTTACCGCCAATTTGCTCCGCACAATCAGTCCGCATTTGGAACAAAAGAGAGCAGCGGCACAAAAGACGCAGACCTGGTCTGAGCCTGGATATCAAACTGCGGTGTAGAGCCATAGGTTACCTGTCAGACGCTCGGGCGTGGAGGGAACTGTTGGCTTCTGGGTGGTAGTGGTAGTCGTCGTCGTTGTAGTTGTAGTTGTAGTTGTGGGTTTGGTAGTGGCTGGCGGGAAGCCACTCCACCGCCGCCACCGACTACTGGGATGCAGCACACTTGGTTACCTCCACTGCCCGGATTGACAAACCTCCGGCCGCCCCGAGTTGTGCCGCCTCTCCACTGCCCGGCATTGAAACCTCCGCCAGAGTTGTTTTCCGCTTCCCAGGTTTTCGGCGCCTTCCGCCATTACCGCCCTGACATCATGTCAGTTCGCTTTTTCCCGAATGGGTATCCCTGAACATGTTGTATCTATTGACGTAGATTCCAGACACTTACACTTACACTACACTTGCACTTAGCTTCAGTTGTGGAACGGAAAACAATGTACATCACCAGGTTCCATGGGCGATTTTCCCCGTAAATCTGATTTGTTTAATACAAAATTATTTGTCCAATGGGGCGCCAACAATTTAGACTCTTTACTTACATTCAAGCCCTTCTTATGGACGGCCGCGCCCAAACGTCGCAACTACACGTTTTTGAAGGTGAGCGGCACGGCAACACCCCTAATAGAATGTGTGATCTTGGAAACTGTCCACTTCTGGATGGCTGATATGTTAACCTTTTTAATTCCGCGCCGAGTATGCCTGGGCTCAGGATAAGACGGTAGTAATAGCCTTATTCTTCGGAGAAGAAACAGGAGAATGGGAGAGGTAGATGGGTTCATATTTCGGCAACATGCCTTTATCGAAACAAGGGCAGAAGTGAATTCTGAGGGAACCACACAGTTATAAACTTTTGGTAAGGGTCCTGCCGCCCACCACTGATGATCATATATGTATACATTCATAAATTTTACATCATGACATTAAATTAACAAATTGACAGCAATTAATACAACCAGAAGTAAATTACAGCAATTTACAAATTACAAATTTTACATCATCACCTCTGCCGAATGACCGAAGTCAGCAAGACTGTTGTTGGAGACGAGTCATATGAAGAAGGAACATGCACAAGAGATTAAGATATACATTAAAAACACGCACAGACGAAACACACACACACACACACACACACACACACACACACACACCACACACAACACACCCACACACCACACACCACACACCACACACACACACCACACACACACACACACCACACACACACACACACACACCACACACACACACACACACACACACCACACCACACACACACACACACACACACCCACACACACACCACACACACACCCCACACCACACACAACACAACACACCCACACACACACACAACACACACACACAACCCCACACACACCCACACACACACACACACACCCACAACACACACACAACACACACACACCCACACCCACACACACACCACACACCCACACACACACACCACACACACACACCCACACAACACACACCACACACACACACACACCCACACCCACACACACACACCACACACACACACACACACACATATATATATATAATATATAATATATATATATATATATATATACCTAAACTTCACGCATAGTCAATAAGCAGGCAGTGTAAAACCAAGAATGTCGTACAAATAAAAGGTAATAGCCATCGGTGGAAGATGGGCCCATGTGACCGCAAGCTTGCATTGTCCTCGTGCCTGTCTGGGCCTGCCCCCCCCCCCCTCCTCCCCCCACTCCCTCCTCCCAAAAAACACAGCACGCTTATGTTTCTTTTTTCCCAGAACTTCACCCCCTCCTCCAAGGCCGCCACAAGGCTTAATGCCGGGCCGACGATACCTTGTCGCCGCCTGGGGCAGCAGACCTTCCTGCGCCGGCCGCGGCCCCGGCCGCGACCCCGGCCCCGGCCCCGGCCGCCGCCGCCGCCGCCGCCCGGGCAGTACGTGACGGAAGAGCTCAGTGCCAGTCGGTCATCGGGGCAGCGTCGCTCCTTCTTGCAGACGCCACGCAGACCGTCGTCGGTGGTGCAGAGCTCTCGGCGCCGGTTACCCTGCTCGAGGTCCTCCGGGTCGAGCTCGTCGACGAACTCGCCGCCGCCGCCGCCGCCTGCGGCC
>NW_023596921.1:45316675-45331118 GCF_011947565.3 Pollicipes pollicipes | reverse complement strand
TGAGTGATGAGTGAGTGAGTGAGTGAGTGAGTGAGTGATGAGTGGTGGGTGGGTGGGTGGTGATGAGTGATGAGTGAGTGAGTGAGTGAGTGAGTGAGTGACGTGAGGAGTGAGTGAGTGTGTGTGTGGTGTGGTGTGTGTGTGCGTGTGTGTGGTGTGTGTGGTGTGTGTGTGCTGTGGTGTTGTGTGTGGTGGTGTGTTGTGTGTGTGTGTGTGCGTGCGTTGGTGTGTGTGTGTGTGAGTGGTCTTGCTGGTAACCATGGCTTGGCTTTACTCCGCCACAGGTCAGTGGTCTTTAAAGGTATTCTTGTTTGATATGTTGATATTTCTGAACTTGGTTAATATTTGTTACGACACAAAATCAGCTGTCTGACTGTGAACAACTATATAGAGGTTGCCGTCGTCGTGCAGAATCTTTAAAAGGTGTTTTGATAAAACTGCACAGGGGTTAAATTCCCCTCTCCCCACCTCGAGCGGGTGTTCACTCCAGCTTGCGACACCGCACAATTAAAGTTTGCAGAGAAACGACGCCGAGGACGATGAACCGGGTTCCTTTCCCAATACGCCGCCAATGTCATCCATGCAAGCGTCACTAATGAGGCTATTTTCGCGGTTTGCACCGTTCGAATCCCGCGAGCGCAACATGCAGGGGTCTGCGGCTCGTTGCCCCAGATTATGCCGGTTCTAAAAGAGGTATGGCATCCCTTTCCACCAACCAATGCAATCACCCACGATCTACCGAATCCATCGCCGGCCGAGAGCTGTACCGAGAGGTCAAGGCGAGCGATCTCCGCCGCTTCATCCCGTCTGGCTGGGGCCAGCGTGACGTCAGGCCGTGGTCGGATGATGCACCTATGTCGCTCCCGGAGCGAGCTAGCGCTGCGTCTTGCGCCCGAGGCGTCGCGTTCTGGAGCGGAGACACCGTGCGGATCACGACGAGTGATGGAGTCTCAATCTCCCGCCAGAACGTGGCCTGGCGACGAGCGCGTGCCTGACCCTGCGTCAAACCGCGCGCTGGCGACCGGTGATTCCGGTGATGCTCGACGGTGATGCTCGACGCCCCCGTCATGTAACCCGAATCTGAAGCGTCCTTGAATACAAAACACACACCACAGATAAACTGGCATCCGCTTATACGAATTGGCCGATGACGTCCTCTGCTCGAATGACTGGACTTGAATGGGCTCCAGTCAAACAAGGCTGTTGTTCAGCAGCACCTGCACCAGCGGAATGATCCGTCGGTCGGTACACCTCATTGCAATGCTAACCCGCTGCTCCAGCGATCCACCTGGCCCATTTCGAGATCACCCAACCACGAGTCACCACGACCCCAACTCGACCGATGTTGCTCCGCACGCGCTCAGCGGTCACGACCGCGTGGTGACATCCCCTCGTCGGGGGGCGGGCGCTGGCGCTCCTCGTCACATCAGCCCGCGCTCTGCAGAACCCCTGAGCAGGGGCAGGCGGCGCTGCCTGGACTCGCTTACCGCCGACTGCATACCTCCCACCACTTCGGGGTGCCAACCGAAAACAACAGGACGTGTGGCTTTCCGTCTGAGGTGACCTGCTCGGCCTGCATATGCCAGGGTCCGGAATTCTCGATCCCTTTGGGTCCGTGGAGATGAAGACACCGGACACATCACGCACGACAGAGGCAGCATGCGGTATGACAGGGACGCACACCCCACCCACGTGCTCCGGCAGGCGCGCCGTTGGTTCCAAAATGCTGTCGGACCGGCTGGCCACTGCGAGGTCATTTTGTTTCAAAACTCCTTCGTCAACGCAAGACACGCACAATGAAAGGACATTGGCATGCACGTACCTTGTGTCGGCTGCAAGACCTGACTCGCCGGCGAGCCACTCTGGTGTCACTGACCTGTGTGGGTGTTTAGCGTCACTGACCCTGTGTGGGTGGACCGCTCAAACCACCGCTTCACGTCCTGCGGGCCAGATCTGCTCCCAGAACTGTCGGTCTTCCTCAAGCAGATGGGAAATCGAAAGTGAGTGGTGTGGGTGGTGCAGCCGCACAGCCACTGGACCTGTCTTTCCTGTTATTGCACGTCATCGTTTCATTGTTGTAAGACGCTTGCTGATATATGGCCATGTGGCACCCATTTGGAACACTGTCATTGGTTCTCTGCTTAAATGTGAAGATGACAGCCGAATAGCTTTGGGCCCGGCCCTGTGATTCGATGGCGTGGTTAATGCGAGGAAGCGGTCAGCAACCAGCTCGTCTGACCTGTTCGACGACATGTTATGCCCTGCTCCGTGGACCCTGCCTGGGTCACTGGACGGAGGCGACAGTGCCGCGCGCTTTCGATATGCCGGTCAGGAATACATATATGATCGGGGTTTCGTGACGATATGGGCCAAGACAGCTACCTTAAAGAGCTTCGACAGCGTGCAGCAGCCCGGCCAACGCCGAATCAGCAGTCACTGGTTTTGTGGCCGGCTCGAGGGCCACACGCAGTCCATGCACTCAACTCTAATAGCGTGACATGACCTCCTGATACCCACAGCGTAATTCAGGGGCACTCAGGGGTCGGCTTTGTTTGCATTTGACTGGCGTCGTGCCGTTGTCTTTACACTCTGGACATTCGGTTGTGGCAGAGCCGGGGAGCGTAGTTTACTATTTAGCTGCCTCTGATCCCCTTCCCAGCTTGGGGAACGAAGCGGGCCGAATCCGGGTAAAGATCCGTTTGTTGGTATATTTTGGGGCAGGTTGCGTAGTTTCCAAATGCTTAGCCTCAGTGTCGCTGCGTGTTTTTTACTCTGACTACGTCACCCGGCTTGAGCTCAGACAGATCAAGCGTTCTGTCTTGATTCGTGGTCCGCCATAGTCTTGATCGTGGTCTCTGCATCTTCTTGCTGAACTGCGTTGGCAGGCAGTTGTGTCGGCTCCAGGCTCTCAGCTTCCCTCCCATGAGAAGTTATGCTAGCGTGTAGCCGATGCCGTGGGGTGGCGCTGCTCAGGATGACAACGGCGTCAGCCGCGGATCTCACCTTCTTAAGACGTTCTCCACCGTTCGCACCGCCTTGTCAGCTCTTCAATTTCTCCAGAGGTAAGTGACGTGAAGTTATCGTATGCACGGATGTCTATGCAGCCGTGAGGTCCTTGAGCGTGTTACTGCCAAGCCGGGGCCCTCTGTCAGTTACGGCTTCACACGGCAGGCCGTGCCTCACGAAAGCCGACCTCACTCCGACGACAGCAGCGCCACTGGAAGGTGAGGGCGGCGCCAGCAGGCCACGGTATCACACGGCAGGCCGTGCCTCACGAGAGCCGACCTCACTCCGACGACAGCAGCGCCACTGGAAGGTGAGGGCGGCGCCAGCAGGGCCACGGTATCACACGGCAGGCCGTGCCTCACGAAAGCCGACCTCACTCTGACGACAGCCAGCGCCACTGGAAGGTGAGGGCGGCGCCAGCAGGGCCACGGTATCACACGGCAGGCCGTGCCTCACGAAAGCCGACCTCACTCCGACGACAGCAGCGCCACTGGAAGGTGAGGGCGGCGCCAGCAGGCCACGGTATCACACGGCAGGCCGTGCCTCACGAGAGCCGACCTCACTCTGACGACAGCAGCGCCACTGGAAGGTGATGGGCGGCGCCAGCAGGCCACGGTATCACACGGCAGGCCGTGCCTCACGAGAGCCGACCTCACTCTGACGACAGCAGCAGCGCCACTGGAAGGTGAGGGCGGCGCCAGCAGGCCACGGTATCACACGGCAGGCCGTGCCTCACGAGAGCCGACCTCACTCTGACGACAGCAGCGCCACTGGAAGGTGAGGGCGGCGCCAGCAGGCCACGGTATCACACGGCAGGCCGTGCCTCACGAGAGCCGACCTCACTCTGACGACAGCAGCGCCACTGGAAGGTGAGGGCGGCGCCAGCAGGCCACGGTATCACACGGCAGGCCGTGCCTCACGAGAGCCGACCTCACTCCGACGACAGCAGCGCCACTGGAAGGTGAGGGCGGCGCCAGCAGGCCACGGTAGCTTGAGTGATGATAAGTTTACAGGTGGCTACCTTGGTCTTCATGTCTGGGCTTAACCCAGGTCAAGAGACGAAGTCACTGGCCAACTGGCGGCGCTTGTTCGGACCGATGTGGTCCTGATGGGGCTAATCTAGGATCTCTTCTCTTTACTCCTCCAGGATTGCGGCTAATCACTCGCTAGATACAAGAAATCTTGGACGGATAAAGAGTTTTCAACTGTGGGGCTTGCGGCAGTACCAGGACACTCCTCTACAGCAAACTTCATCGCCTTCGTCAATGTCTGGTCCGTTACTTGCACATACCAAACAACTGCAGCCTTGCACCTTCAACCACTGCAGTAATTACATTATCAGCATAGGTCTTCACCATATCACCAAGATCAGCGTCATCACGCTTCTCGCTCACGTCGCTCCCAGTTGGCTGCATTGACATCACATCTGTAATATGCATAACGCTACAAGGGTGGATCTCAGCTTAGAAGTTGTACGGGAGCAATCAAAATAATATCCTCTGGTAGCGGACTGGCGCTACATCAGCATCCTTCATTCTCGACAATAGCACGAAGGGGTTATGGTCTGTCACAGCCCTGAAGACCTTCAGCCTATGCAGGCACTTGTGGAACTTGCTGCGAGCAAAAGTTGTCCCAGACGCTCGTCCTCGACGCCTTCAGAGTGTTGTTCATGGGGCGGCAACGTACGCGACCAGATCATCACTTGCCGAAGTGATGATCTGTAATGTTCCAAGAAGAGAACACCCTCATCTCGTAACCATCGCGGCTGTAGACACCATGGATGGAAGTTTCGGGTTATGGACCCATAGCGTGGGTGCTTCGGACACGTGCTGCTTGATTGCATTCGAGGCCTGTTCTGGGTGAGGGTCAACTGAGGCTGACCTCCAGTTTCAGACTTGACCTTTCGGAAGGAGATCGTCCAGAGGCTTCAGCACTCCTGAGAGATGGGGAATAACCTCGCCATTATAGTGCATCATACCTGGTAGTTTCTCAGCTCTTGTGACGCTCAGCTCAGCTCTGTGCACGGTCCTCTTCAAGTAAACCTTTCACCAATGATGTGGCCAAGACACTTCAGGTTTTTCTGCTTGATTTGGCGCTTGCTTTTGTTTAGTGTTGGGCCACCTGCCTCCATCGTAGTGAGTACATATGCCAGACGCTGGTTATGTTCGTCTTCAGGCGATCCACAAAAAAGAACATCAGTCACGTAGCGCAGACTTTGCCTGCACATCTACGCAGCAAGCGATATACCCTGTACTGATACAGTTCTGGCGCACAGAATATGCCTGGAGACAAACCCTTCATTTCGAGCCTACCACCGGACGTTTTGCGCTGAATGGGTCAGAAAGATGATTTGTTAGACTTCTGTAGGTTGGATAAAACATTGACCTTGTGAAATGCGTCTTGCGGTGATTATCTTCTAAAGGACGTTACCCCTTAGGCAGTCAGGTTTTCAGCGCCGACAGAACTGAGCGGCTCTGTTCGATCGTGCATCTTGCCATCCCTGACACTCGCGAGCCTCGTTTCAACCCATTTAAATGGCTTGCACCCCGCAATGTAATGCGGGATTTGAACGACATCTGCCGAAAATCCTGTCGAAGGCAACAATCCACCTCCACCACAATTACTATCCGCATGCCTATTGAGTCACTCACCAAATATCCGCCTGTTTTATTTGCCCCGCCCTTGCCAGCACAGCTTTGGCCGTGCAACGCCTATCGCCGTGCCCTTCCACCCCCCTCCACCTAACGGACGGTGGCCGTGATGGCTGGTCGGGGAGGATGGGACGCGCGCCGCTCACACGCGCGGGCCGTGCGGCTCGCAGAGGTGGCGTGCGGCAGAAGCAAACGTGCCCTTCGCACGCTGTCACAGGTGGGCTGTTCAGGTGGGAATGTGGGTCCGTCATCTTTGGGACGTGTGTGAACATGAAATGGTTGTGAATAAGAAGACTGCGGTGATAAGGCAGATGCTGTTGGTGATATGACATTTGCTATGTTAACGAGGACGAACAGAATCACAATTACAATCATCGGTCTTCAGTTTACTACAAAAAGACGGTAAACCCACGACACATGCAAAACAGAAATAGATCTCTCGATTAGACATGAGCATAAGGGCCGATTAGAAGACGGACGCAAGTCATAAATAGAAAATCGAGACACATGACAGCTATACTGAAAATGTTTGCCATCTTAAACAAGGAAAAGGGAACCAGACCTCAACGTTCCAAGCAATGTAATCGTTCATCAATCACCTCGCATCTAAGATCTACAAGGGAGGATGTAGATACGACGGCCATAGTATGCAGCGCATGATGCGTGATGCATGCCGGCCGATCGTACAAGCTCATATTTAGATGTTCAGAATGGCGTATATTTGTGCCAGCTGGCGGGTGTACTGTGCCGAGGCGGCCGGCCCGATTTCCGTCAGTGTGTCAGCGGTTTGTCGCTAACGTTCGTGACTTTGCTTTATGCAGCTGACTGTGTTTTGGTCCCGTTTTTCGGTTGGTCGTAAGCTGGAGGGTCAGCTTCAGCTTCCCCTAATCCGGCTGGAGCGTGGGCGTGACTAATAACATCTACTTTCCCATCCCTCTGGGAATTTTACATGCATTTTGTCATCGCACCGGTGCCTTGATATCGATGTTTAATTGCATGGTCCCAAAGCCATTGAACCAGTTGCCTGTTTCATTCGGATTCATCTGAGATACCGCCGGTACACAAAACCCTTAAAATCTTGCGAAATTTGTCGTCCCTGAATATCATCCACGGCCCACGAACATCTTACGGGGCGGACGAGATGGCTTTGTTGACGACACACCGCTCTTTTAAACGGTCAGAGATGGTATGTGCTTGCTGTATACCTGGCTGGGCGTAAAAATTCATTAGGCGCTCACTCGACACCCTTCAACATCCAGGCTCACGTATTGTGACGAGACTTGGAGAGAGTTTGGGACGTCACCGGCTGCGAGCCTTTTGGCCGAGGCCTGGGAGCTATCGCTGTCACTAAAAACAAGCGTGGTATTCGTGTTCAGCCTATTTTGATTTTGAAAACACCCGGTGTATTGCATCGGTCTTACAACGTCCAACTTTTGACGCAAACAAACCCTCGGCTCATACCATTTGGCGCAAGAGCGCGCGACTCGCTTCGGACATGCAGTAGAGCATGCGCCGAGATGAGCTTCCTGGTCATCCTGGGCAGCCCCCCCCCCCCCCCCCTCCTCCTCGCCGTTCGCGAATTGGCACACGTAGCGCTGATCCATCACGGGCGTGAATCCAGAGCGGGCACATACATCCGGAAACGCTGCCGAATGCGTGCCACAGCACACGTTGCAATATATTGTGGCCACGCAAACACAAACACAGGGGATTTCAAGAAGAACAATAGTATGGGTGGGGGGGGGGGGGGGGCGCCCTCGCCTGCGTCTTTGCCAACCATTCATCAGTTTTGCCATGTTATACATCTGTTTACCTCTGAGACCAACTCATTTATTCCAGCGGTTGGCTTATGCCATGTGGTGATATTTAACGCCATGCTCCACCTCACAAAGCGCGGCTTTTTCGTTCGTCATCGCCGCCGCTTTTGTCGCGGCTCCTCAGCCCTCGCGGTTTGATCACATCCTCGGGCTATCCGACACATCATCAAAACGAATCAGCGAAAACAATCACGCGCTTTGTACGTCATTGCCCACCACTAATATGCATGCGTTTACTTCGTTTGTATGACAAGTGACAGGCGGACTGGGAATTATTGGACGCGAACCAGCTGGGAGTGCAGCAGTCCCTATCCGTCCTTGCAAAAGGAGAGACGAGCGTGTATCGTATGTCCCCTGTAGCATTGAACACATTTTTGCCACTCATTGGCATTCGCTGTGCGATGGCGAGACGCCCCACCGTCCTCGCTGTGCGGCGGTCGGACGCCCCACTTTCCACGCTGCGTAGTGGTGAGATCCTTCTTCCTATGTTCTCGCCGCGTGGAGGTGAACCACCCCACTGTTCTCCTTGTGCGTTGGTGAAACGCTTCTTTGTCCTCACTGTGTGGTGGTGGGACGTCCCCCTGTCCTCACTGTGTAGTGATGAGACGCTTCACTGTCCTCACTGTGTGGTGGTGGGACATCCCTCTGTCCTCACTGTGTAGTGATGAGACGCTTCATTGTCCTCGCTGTGCGGTGGTGAGATGCTGCTCCCTATGTTCTCACTGCGCAGTGGTGAGATGCTCCTCTCTCCTCACTGTGCGGTGTTGAGATGTCCTTGCTGATGTTCCGACTGCGCTGAAGTATCACCAAGGAGCAAATGATCCTCATAGCGAGCCGAGCGTTGAAGGTCTTCACTACGTAGGTATCCTGGATAGCGGCGCTCATCTTATGGAAACTGGGCGAGTCTTTTATCTTATCTGAGCTGCAAGATAACATCATGCGATTCTCGTATCCATCTTTTGCTTTCCGGATTAAAAGGGCTTGAACTGGTGCGACGAACACGCGCTGATCTACCACGTGGCGTGCTTTGTGAACGCTTTGGTGCCTTCTGAATGCTCCTCGCTGAGTGGCATCACGCGGCCATGGCGCTACATGTAGAGGCCCTGCCAGGATTTCCTTGAGATGGGGGGGGGGCTTGGTAAAGGTATCGTGCCAATTTTCACTTTCAGTTGGGAGCCGCATGAGATAAAAAAGAAAATGCGGCTGTAATACGCCCTCAAGCGATTCTGTGTCCGCACTCCCGGTTACATGACTGATCCGCCGACATGTCGTCAGACTGAAGTCAGCATTTCTATACTCGTGCACAAATCACGGATAAATATGGCAGAGATTAGTCCTGTACCGCAGGCTTAGTCATGTGCCATTGTCTGCATCTGAAAGAAAGCTATGACACGCGATGTAGCCCGCATGCATCCACGTCCCGCATGCGAGGCCCCACCTGGCTCGCAGCATCAGAATCCTCTGCGCGCCCAGCAGGTGCGCCGCTGGCACGATCAACGAATGCCGACCAGCCGCGGTCAGGAGTTTCTCGGCCACCTCCCCACCGCATTACCGTAATAGCTTGCATGCCTCCTAATCCCCAACGGAGGGAGGCCAAGGTACGGCCCTCTCTCGTCAGCCGCGGGGGTCCAGCCGCTGCGGCTGCGTGCTCAGCACACGCCACAGCGGAGCGACCTCGCGCCGGTGACTACCGTCGAACGCCGGGTGCAGGGGGGCCCAGCGATGACCAGGCTGGGGCCAACTAAGCCATGCCGCTGGTCGGTCAAGCGGAGGTTTGACCACGGGCGGGTCTAACACGTGGGCAAGCGGGGCAGACCCCGGCGGTATGGCGGCTATAGGCGGGATGAGCCTCAGACGGTACCGTGAAAGTGTCGGGCTGGTCCAGGCGAGTGTGGCTGGTCTTCTCTTACGGGCAGCGGCGTAGGTGTCTGTTCATTTGGGGGACTGGGGTTTGAGTTCCAAACCGTGGCTCAAGACACCAACTCTGAAAAGAGTTACCCATGGTATGTAATGCTGGCACATACGAGACTGTAAGTACACCCATCTCTCTGTCTATCTATCTGACTGTCCCGGAGACGGGCAGTACTGTGGGCAGGTAGGACTGTCCCGGAGACGGGCAGTACTGTGGGAAGGTAGGACTGTCCCGGAGACGGGCAGTACTGTGGGCAGGTAGGGACTGTCCCGGAGACGGGCAGTACTGTGGGGCAGGTAGGACTGTCCCGGAGACGGGCAGTACTGTGGGGCAGGTAGGACTGTCCCGGAGACGGGCAGTTACTGTGGGTAGGTAGGACTGTCCCGGAGACGGGCAGTACTGTGGGTAGGTAGGACTGTCCCGGAGACGGGCAGTACTGTGGGCAGGTAGGACTGTCCCGGAGACGGGCAGTACTGTGGGTAGGTAGGACTGTCCCGGAGACGGGCAGTACTGTGGGCAGGTAGGACTGTCCCGGAGACGGGCAGTACTGTGGGTAGGTGGGACTGTCCCGGAGACGGGCAGTACTGTGGGCAGGTAGGACTGTCCCGGAGACGGGCAGTCCTGTGTGTGGATAGGACTGTTTCAGAGATGGGCAGTACTGTGGGTGGGTAGAGCTGTCTCGAAGATGGGCAATACTGTCGGTGTGTGGACTGTCTTGGGCGTCATTATCGATGGCTCGGACCCTGAGGCATGACTGTGCTGGGTAGGACTGTCCTTGAGCATCACTGTGGGTTGATAAGACTAGAAAAGGGGCTTCAAACGTGATTGTCGTTGAATAAGACCGGATCAAGGTCTGCTGTGGGTGGCTAAAGCTGTTTTCCAACATAGACTGTGGGTGGATGAGGCTGTCTTCAACGTGAAACGCTAGTGCAAATGGACTAAGGTTTACTCAAATATTACTACTGCGGGTGCGTGGGACTGCCTCGTAGATTACTGTGGTTGGCGCAGGCTTACTCACACGGGACCGATAGTTTGGCATCAGAAGCTGCTAGAGGTCCGGGCACCAGTTGGGTAGCGCTTGGCATCAGTTGTGAGGGCATCGCTCGGCACCAGTTGGGCAAGCGCTCGGCGTCAGTGAGCAGCGCTCGGCGCCAGTTGGGCAGCGCTCGGGCGCCAGTCCAGCCCTGCGCTGTCCCGCGTGTCGACTTCCATTAGGCGGGGCGGCGGGGCCCGCTCCAGGGCGGCCAGCACGGTCGCTGCGCCGCAGCGAGCCCCGGCCCACCGCAGCAGGCGCTGCGGCGGCCGACCGGCGCTGCCCGGCCGCAGATCCTCTGCTGACGGACGGGCCGGCGCTGCCCGGCCGCGGATCCGCTGCTGACGGACGGACCGGCGCTGCCCGGCCGCGGATCCGCTGGTGACAGACGGACCGGTGCTGCCGGCCGCCCGGATCCGCTGCTGACGGACGGACCGGCGCTGCCCGGCCGCGGATCCGGTGCTCACGGACGGACCGGCGCTGCCCGGCCACGGATCCGCTATTGATAGACGGACCGGCGCCGCCCGGCCGTGGATCCACTGCTGACGGACGGACCGGCGCTGGCCCGGCCGCAGATCCGCTGCTGGACGGACGGACCAGGCGCTGGCCCGGCCCGCGGATCCGCTGCTGACGGACGGACCGGCGCTGCTCGGCCGCGGATTCGGTGCTCACGGACGGACCAGCGCTGCCCGGCCGCAGATCCGCTGCTGACGGACGGACCCGGCGCTGCCCGGGCCGCGATCCGCTGTTGACAGACGGACCGGCGCTTGCCCGGCCGCGGATCACTGGCTGACGGACGGGACCGACCCTGCCCGGCCGCCGATCCACTGCTGACGGACGGACCGCCGCTGCCCGGCCGCCGATCCACTGCTGACGGACGGACCGACCCTGCCCGGCCGCCGATCCACTGCTGACGGACGGTCAGCGGCCAACTGGTGACGCTGAGGACGGCTGGAGCAGCTTGGCTGGCTGCTCATCCATAGCCCCCGCCATCACGAGAGTTACGCACAGCGCCGCGGCGCTGCGGCCGGCCGACGACAGCTGGCGTACAACGGAAGCAGTCGACGGAGACACACCAGCGGCGCGCACATCAAGGCGTAATCTTCCGTGAAAGCCCAGGATTCGAAGGGATCGGCGGATCTGGGTCGGCTTCTGGGCCAGCGATGCAGATTGGTCGAATTCCAATCCAGAGGGCGCAAATTAGGAGCATTGCCATGTGTTGGATGGGGTAGACGTCTGAGATTTATTGAAAGCGCATTGATTGAATAAAGGGATTTCGGGAGCCAGCGGTGGCGGGCCCCACCCTATCCAAACAGTCGCGGTTAAACACATATCATCGGACACCATTCCACACGCCTGTGGAACAGATCTTTGACATACAGTTCAACAGATCTTTGCAAATGGTACAGGATGGAATTTTTGAGCACTTTTCTAGTCTATGAATATCTGAGGAGCTGGCATTAGGCATTCACAAGTGTGGTGAGAGTTTGCTCAGCTTTCAAGTGACGCAATTATTAGGAGATATCCTGTCATGAAACATTTTAAAGCATTTTCTATTAGTGCGAGCATGTGTTTACTCTGCCGCATTTCGTTGCTTACTTCAGACACTTTTTCGCATTTTTGGCTGGTGGTCATGGCTCCAAACGGGGTCAGAACATTGTCTGCGTAGAAGCTGTGCAACGGTATCGTCTTCTTTGCATGCTTGTTTTTTTTGTGTGCAAGTCCTGGTCGCGGAAATGCTGTTCAGGTAATTAAGAAGGGACAAGAAATGTTTTAGCAAGTCGGGGAACGTTGTTAACATTTTTACCAGATCTTTGCTAGGAATTGCTTTTGAACCAAAAAATTCGGGGAAACTGGCTGCGAGGTCCCTGAGCTCGCCTCTGCAGACAAAATGCAGCTAGTTCGTCAAATATGCTCCTGCCGACATGTTAGCCAAATAGTTCGCACGGATCCTAAAAGCGTCACGCAACACGTGCCATCTAGCGTCATTCAGCCCTCTCGGTTAATGTCGATCGACAGCGCTCGACGAGGCGTCATGAGCGGCATTTTGGGGCGCAGACTCCCATGTCTGCCTCGCAGCAGCCAGCTTTCATTAGGATGTGACGTAATCAGCATCATAGGAGCTTCATCGTTTTGCATTGCTCCATTATGTTGTTCCTTTAAAGAAAGAAGCAATGGCGTTGCTAAGCATCATAAATGTTTGGTTCGCGCCTGTTCTCTTGAAAACACGTGTAATTCATATACTTTCAAGTAAAAGGTTTATTGCAGTCCGGTTCAAGATCAACGCCACTGATCCAAATATTGTCAGCCGAAATAAAAATGTCACGAGTGCTGTAAAAGGTTTAGGCTGAGAAAAAACGGCACACTCACTTAGCTCCACGGTTCTCGTCTGGCTCTTCGAGAAAGTGTGGAACGAATTGCGACGATCAATGCTCACCGCTCCCATAGCTGGGTGGACTCGCTCAGCACTGGCATTGAGAGAAGGCACCAAGTGTGACAAGCTGGTCAGCATGTCTTCCCTTTTTAAAGATCGCTTCAACAAGGATCACTAACTCAACGTCATCAGCCCAGAATATTTCCTCACTCACGCACATTGCTAGAGCAGACGGACCGCTTTAATCGTCTTGATCTAGAGACAGACAATCCACTGCATCAATTCTAACCATGCCCGTGTGCATCAGGTATATGCGAATTATGGGCAGCTTTATAGCAACAGTTAGTGAGAAATTGTTCAAAATAGTACTGATGTAAACAGCTGCGGTAACAATGCAGCTGACCGTCTTCACCTTTTTCGCCTGGAATGGTTTCTTCTCAAGGCACTCCGCGCGTCTAAGGGTTTGCTACAATTTTCATACAGACAATATCGAATCACGATGAACAGGCTCATAGTTGGGGCCTGAAGGCACGCTTTGTCGGACGTCTCTGTGTCTTCAAAGACGCATCAGAACTTGTTCTGCTGTATCCAGTCCAGATAGGCACTGACGCGAGTGTACACTCCGGGGAAGCCGGGAGTGCCGCAGCCCACTCCGGCCGACACGACGCCAATCAGCTGATACTTGCCGTCGGCACCCGTAAGCACCATCGGTCCGCCAGAGTCGCCCTGCGGACGACAGCAGAAACACACACTTTCCACATGGTATATAGGTGGCAGAAGTAAGCCATGGTCAGTGTTATTTTATGGAGATCGACAATGTAACTTGTGATGCGTCGAATTGTATGCTACGTTTTTCAAAAAGATGTTACGCAGAAATGTTTCCACAAGTATGTTATTCCCGGCATATAGGATTGGCTTCAGGGCATGGTGCACTGATGTGTGAAGATGCTTACAATGACAGTCTTATGCGTTGAATCTGCTCTGTCGTATAGAATACGCTACCATTTAACAGGCGGTGACTGACATTCAAGCGACTTACAGCTGTAACATAGACGCGGCTTAGAACCAGTCAGTCCAGTTAGACAGAGGTGACCAGTGTGAGTATGCACTGATCTAGCCGGTCATATGTACGTCAGTTAGCCGTAGTGGCTATGCGTCAATCTATAACGGCTCGGCAGGGAACATATTCCTCATCTAGTCATAGAAGACTGAATGTGACACTGTACTGATGGCCAGAGGTGAACGGACGTGACCCTGAACTAATGGCCAGAGGTGAACGGACGTGACAGTGCACTAATGGCCAGAGGTGAACGGACGTGACCCTGAGCTGATGACCAGAGGTGAACAAATGTGAACCTGAACTGACGACCGGAACTAAACAGGCGTGATCTTGAACTGATGGCCTGAGGTGACCAGACGTGATCCTGCACTGACCTGGCACGCGTCCTTGCCGCCGTCCTTCTCGGCGGCACACAGCTTGGTGTCGCCGAAGCCGCCTGGGAACTGTCTCTGGAAGCTCGACGCCGACTCGTACTTGGACTGGCACTCGTTGATGCCCACCACAGGCAGGCTAACCTCCTGCAGCACGTTGCTGGCATCGCCACCTGCCGGAACGGAAGGAACACTTTGGCGACTGGCCAAGGCTGGATA